>NC_049198.1:48091346-48421653 GCF_009769625.2 Cygnus olor | reverse complement strand
CAGAAGAGTCTAGTCTCCTGCAGATGTCAACAAAACTGGTGCCATGTCACGTGTAAGAACTGCTCGAAAGGATTCCATCAGTCATTGTATGCTGGCTGCAGCCTTTCAAATCTCAATATCTCTGTGGATATCTAGATTTCAGTGCTTTCCCTCTGTCAGTATAGCTAGTCCTCTGTTTATTGAAGTTTAAATGGAGTGAAAAGATTTGAATCTGAACTTCCTATGCTAACATTAAGACAGCTAGATCGAATAGCGTTGGCATTGTCACCATTTACAGACGCACTGATGAACATGTTACTTTGAGAGGGACTTTATTTTGAGATGTTTAGGAAAGCAATGCGATGTTTGTGGATTTTTTCTTATAAAGAGTGGAAAGCCTCAAAATTCCTAGTAATGCAAAAGAGGCCAGAAGAAAGGTTGGGAATCAACCTTGGAATACCATGCATTGCTTTCATGTCTGTTAATGTGACGTGACAAGTTAGTGGCTGTGGAATATTTCTCACTTTTGTCTCTGTCCTTATCTTTTTTTTTCCCCTCTCAGAAGGAGTTTGTTATAAAGTATCCAGGGAAATGATGACAAGGGACAGGTAAGGCTTAGTACAAGCTCTAGTTGAATTCTGTAGTTTGGGCAAGTTACTTATGTCCTGCAGCCCTCTTTTTGTTGCTGTACTTCTTTCTTTTAAGGTGGTAAGATCAAAGATCACATTCTCTTCATTTTCACTAACTAAAGTACTCTTTAAGTATGGGCAGTTTGCTGTTACTTATTTGTGAATTCGTTGCAGACTTTTTTCTTCAAATAAAAGTACCCCAGAATGCAGCTTGCATCCATCCTGTATTTGGAGGGGAGGATCATAATCGCTTCCTTGAAGAGAAAAGTCTGTGGCCATGGTTTGGTTTCTAAGCTATATCAGAGATAGCTCAATAACAATTTATGCATGTAAGATCTAAGTGGTGGTGAGCTTAATAAACAAGTCACCTATCCTTTTGTAAGTACACTACCTTGTGAGTACAGTTATTAACTCCTAAGTTGAAATCAGTTGTCCAAGTAAGTTTCTTGATTAACAATCTTGCTAGCCTGGTTAATAATCCCAACTACTGGTGAGAGTTGGGAGGAAAAATAGATGATTCTCCACCTGTTAAAAAGTAAAAATGTCTTCGAAAATCAGAAAATACATGTATGAATAAGTATACACAAATATTGCTTAATGTCTGTGTTAAAAGCAGTATTGAGTTGCAAGACAGTGAAATACAAGCTGATGGCAGAGATGTGGAGCTGGCTAATTCTTCAGTTGACATGTTAATTGTAACTATAAATTTCTTCTGTGTTCAAAATTGTTCCACTGTAATCAAAGTAATACAAACTAATTTCAGCTCAAGATAACATTGATGTTCTGTGCTTGATGCAATCTCTTTTAAAATCTCTAGAAGCGGATGCCAAAAGTATTTGCTGCTATATTTTAAATATGTAATTGTAGAGAAGGTAATGTAGCCAGAGCACTTCAGTTTTTTTGGTGTCTTGGCTGCAAACTTGGAAATGACTTCCTTTGATTGAGGCTAGTATCCAGTGGTCAAAGGTGTTCGTGTTTGATCCAAGGAAGAAAATCTGCATTTTAAGAGCAGATCATGTCTCATCTGGGTGATTTATCTCCTATTGCTGTAGGTAACCTCTGGGTGCCTTTTAATGGATTAGTAGGCATTTCTAGGTCACAACTGTAAAGATAGTGAAATCACGGTATATAGTAGCAGGATTTCATGTGCTGGAAGTGGGAGTTATAAACTCTAGTAGGAAATCTGTTAACTCATTCCTGGCTTAAAACCAAGCAATAAAGTACCTAATGTGCCAGGCACTGACTGCTGAATTTTCTGAACTGCACTCAACTCCTATTCAGTGCACAATAACTAGCAGCGTTCCTTGAAGGTGTGTGTTCTTTAGTTTGTTTTTTAAAGAAAATTCTCAAGAGGCATTTAGTCAGACTGAGATGTCTTGGGCATGTCTTCAGTCATGTGTTCTTTTGTGCTTGCTACTTGACTGGGTTTTTCCCTCCCTCACGCAGTGGTAGCCATAATAACCATTCAAGCTGTGTGAGAAACAAAGTTGTTTTTGCAGTAGAGAACTAATTCTCTGTATTCCAAGGCAGTTGTGTAGTCATAATAAGGAGAAATCTTAAGTAGATAAGTGGACAGTAGAAGGCCTCACTGTTCCAAAATAAGGTAGAAGCTTGAGAAAAACAGGATGAGCAGTGTGAGAACAGTAGAACAAAGATCACAGGTTCTCAAAACATAAGAAACGAGAAATTAAAGGGTTGAAAAAAAAAGAAAAATTGTACATATATGGTATAGAGGAGCGTCTAGTAGCTTGTGAACCTGTAGTACTCAGCCAATGAGGAAACAGGGGAGGTGATCAGGCGTCGGGTAATAGGGAATAAAAGGTTATGATTTGTTTACTAAAATGCGCTCCTGATTGACAGGACGCCTGCCATTGCAATCACGAATAAAATAGCTTCACAGAAGGTCCTGTCTGAAGAAAATTATTTGAGGTGTTTTGGTTGGAGGTTTTTTCCTCCCTCACACACTGGTAGCCATAATAACCATTCAAGCTTCCAATTTAACTCCTGCAAATCCTCATACAGAATATCTAAATCTGTTTTTGTAAACTTGGCAAGTTCATTTTTAATTAAAGCGTTATCAGAAACTTGTAAACTTTCTAAATGCCCATGGAAACTACTGTCTTTGAGTAGCAATCTTAAACTGAAAAGATTATGGTGTTTGCTTGTATTATCGCCCTGTTTGAAGTACCAAATATACCTGTCATCATCCCCTGTAGGTAAGATGTAGATTAGTGATGTGTGAAGGTGTAAAAATGTGACAGCCTACTTTCATGCTCAGATTGAGGGCTATTATGAAACATCTAGAGTTGGGCATACTAGTTCTCTAATATGCTAACTCATGGTAAATCTATCATCATCCTCATCTCAACACGACTGGTGAGGAACAACTAGAACTGCATGCAATATTTGAAGTGCAGGTGTACTACAGATTTTTTTCTGTGATTTACTCATTACAAGATACTTATTTTATTTTTATTCTGTTCAACTGTTACTGAGTAACAAGGTGGTAGCTTTCTCAAATTATTAGGGTAGGCCAGAAAAGCGTTTTTTCACAGGTAATGAGGGATGCAGACAGCACATGTGTTTGTTTTTTCCCAACATGTTAGCTTGCTTTCACAAAGGTTGAGCTAGAAACTGGAAATTAATACAACAGAAACTCAAGCAAGATTCTTCTGCCTCATTTGATAGTTCTAAATAGCAAATTGTGTTGAAGCAACTGCTTCCTTCAGGTCTGAATATTGATACATACTCCTCAGTTCTGGGGTCTCAATGGGAGGGAGGTTTAGGTAAACTCCTTTTGGCATAAATGAACGATTTACTGAAACGGATCAGTAGAGAGAAGAAAATAGCTGTTTGTCTACAACAGTATTGTTAGTGTTACTAGATGACAAAATAGACTGCCCATACCAGTACTGATTGTTCCCTAACCAAGTTATAGTAGAGTAAAATATTTCTGTCTTCAATACTTCTTTCCATTTAAAGCTTTTTGTTAATGTTATGGAGAACATTTTAAAACTGCTGGACTTAGTAGATATGTTTTTCAAGTTAAGTATGAAAAACTTGCTGTGACTTGTTAGTCTCCAGAGCAAAGTTAACAGCAGTATTTGAACCATTTTGAACATTAGTAGGTTGAAGGAACAGTTAAATATAGGAGTTGGTGTTATCAGATGAAGTGAAAGAGACTTGATAACTGTTTTCATTCCTGTGTATTTAATTACCTAAATACTCTGTATTCACAGGAAGACAGTCAAATTTAATGCTGTTCTCAATAAAATGCTCATGCATATTAATTGCAGGACTGTTTTGTGTCCCTGGACAACGATATACACAAAATGACTTCACAGAGATTTACAAGTTTTGGAAAGGAATCTCAATACTGTTTCTTGCTCTACGCTAAACTATGAAGATAAAACTATTAAAACATAAAAACAGTTTATGAAGGACCCTTGAGCACAAACTGGGGACCCGTGCTTCTGTATTAAGCAACTGTCAGCATGCTGCAAGTGCAGTGTTTGAAGAACAGAGGTGCTTGATAGTGCAGTGTAAGTCAGCCTGCTTTTAGTAGCGGGTTTACTCTTTGCTAGTGTGGTATCACACTTAAAATACATTTGTGACCGGTTTGTACTGGTACAGAAGTTGTCAGTGTTTCATCAGAGGTAATTATTCTATGTAGGCACTCTGTGTATAGAGTACATTTAGCACTTCTTAAGTGTTAGACCATTGGAAGCATCACAAGTGAAGTGGGAGGAAGAATCCAAAAGTTCATTCCAGAAGGGGAAGTGGAAGATCTGTTCCTGCAAGAGAAGACTTGTGGTCATTAAAAATCATGGGAAATGTTATTTTTTTTAAGCAAAACATATAGTAATTCTGCTCTTATTTGATAACTTTTCCTGATCTCTCACTTATCTGTACTCTTAATTAAAAAAGTAAGACAAATGTTGAACAGTTTTTTTTCCCTCATATTTTTTGAGCTCTGTTAACTCGGAAAATTTTCTGTACTTTCCATAGTGGCAAGTTTTGCGCTTGAGTAGCCGTAGCATTAACTGTGTGCAGTTAGAGTTGGGCTGTTTAGGAGCGTAATCACTGCATGTGATGGATTCCTTGATTGTTGAGACTGCTGGCATGCTATGTCTAGATCAGTACATTTTACCAATCACTTCCTTCCACAAAAAGGAGTTTATAAGAAGTGGCAGTGCCAGTAGAGTTGAGCTTTTGTGAGAGAAAACAAGAAATTGTTATGGTAGTGAACAGCTGTGTGTGAGCAGTGTAGTGTACAGCTTGGCAATTGCTCTGGAAGCTTCAGTGAAGGGCTGTAGAAGATGTGTGAACATCTCTCCTTCTCCTGAAGAATTCCACTGTCAACAGTGATTGCTGAAAACATCTGTAAACACAAAACTGTTAGAAGATAAAAGCTTAGTCACCCTTAGTCACCTTGTCAAGGCTTTGGCTGTAGTTGGTGACAATAGGAGACCTGATGTTAAACTGTATTGTCCTGTGTATACTGCAGATGATGAAAGACCATTCTTAGGTGGCTTCCCTAGTGTCCTGTCCTCAGGAGGTGTCTTAAATGACCAAAGTACCATGCTTCCTGTCAGAATGTGTAAATAGAAGGTGATTTTGAATACAAGCAACTGTTCTCTTGATTAAATATCGAGTACCATTTTTAAATACTGTGGCAGAAACTGGAGCTTGAAAAAGTAAGACTCCGTTGGTTTTCTGTGACACTTTGATAGTACTAGCTATTTAAGTCCATTTCACTACCATATCCTACAAAGACAAGGAAAAGCTGCTGTTGTGGAGCCTAAGGAACTAGTGTGAGGAAAAGACCATACCTTATGGCATGTGCTAAACCACTAGTTGGTCAGACGTAGAAAAAAGAAAGTTAAGTCCTTCTCTGGCCTCTGCTTGCACAAGAGTAACGGGAATAGGAAGAGTTAGCTAAATAAGTTATTCACTACTTGGAGCACGCTAAATCAGGCAGACCACAAGGAAAGTACAGATTATTCATCTACGGGCTTCTACTTAAAGGTTGTAGGTACAGATTTTATGTGGATTAAAAACCTGTAAGGTTTAACTACTCTGTCAAGAATTTTGTGGAGGGGGAAAAAAGAGCAGTGGGGGGTGGCAACCACCTACTCCTACCCTAAGATTTTTGACAAAACATTATTCAAATTGGAATGAACATGTGGTATCAGATCTAAACTCAACATTGTATCAAGTGTCTTATTTTGTAGTGGCATAAATCTGAGTCAATGTTTCTGTTGCCTAACCTAAATGGTGTTTATACCAGGAGAAGGAGAACCCACAATTGGTAAGAAGTCAAGAATCTGTAAAGCCTTTGTTCAGAATCTGGAATTTCTTTACCGTTATGATATAATGAACTAACTTTTTTTTTCTGGCTGCCAAAGATGAGTGGTGTACTCTTACTATAAGAGCACCCTTTCCCCTCCCTCTCCTAGAACAACCCAGTTGTAAACTTGAAAAATCAATCTAGTAATGTTCAGGCTTACAGAGCTATTGCCCAGCAACTGTTTGCCACCTGACAATTCCTGATCTTTCATTCATTGACTTTAATATGAGTGTAAACGGGGTGTTTTCAAAGTACAGAGAAATCAAATGCGTTGTAAGAAAAACCAATAGCAATTGAGAGAAATAGTTGACTAAAGTAACTTCCAGTAAGATCTTGTCCAAAAACAGGTAGTCTTAAATACAGACTTAATAGCCATCTTGTCCTTTTTTTGAGTCTTCCATACAACAATACTTGAAAAGAAGCAAGAGCAAATGACTTCATATACATTCATTCTGGTACCACCCCATTCAGGGCAACAAAGCCTCAGTACGTTGTTCTTAAAATGGAATATAGATAAGTTCACCACAAATAAAAAAAAAGGAGCATAATTTAAACAATTATCAGTTGTTTCAGGATTTGCCGTAAATCTGAATAATTTTGCTGATGAGAGAGTTTTCTGGACACCAGTATGTTACAGGCTGGATGTGGAAAAATGTGAAGTCTCTTCTGGCTAACAACTTGTTTCTCATTTCTAATGCACTTCTAATAAATATGTGGGCTATTCATAATTGGTACAAATAACTTATTGTTATACTTATGAAGCAGTACTGGAGATGAAATAGTAGATTATCTTGTACTACAGTCCACTGAACAGTTTAGCAATGGAGATTTGTGTGTAGGAATAGAGTTTAACTGTTTCTTGGCTAGATCCTATCAATGTATGATAGTTGTCAGCCTGTAAATGTAGATTATTTTTCCTTAGTGGAAGTGAACACTGGCTCTATGCTTTCTGTAGATTTCTTAGATAAAAGACAATATTTTGATAAATAATTGTGTTTAAAAAATCGTTTGAGATCTGAAATGACAAAACCTTCTTTTCTTTCCTTCTCTTCTATTGCCTCCAAATCCTCAGTACCATATTGTTTACTTTTTTTAGTTTGTGAAGATCTCATCATACATGTATTGCTGTTTTTAAAATAGTGCTCATGAGTTTTTTCCTCACTCAGTGACTTGACTAAAAACGACCACAAGCATGAAAAATACTGTCTGTTTTATTTACAGCTGAGACCACAGTGGTGCTTTATTAATCTGGCATTAAAGGGCTAAACTTGGAGCCTTGTGTAGTTGAATACTTTTGTGCCCACGCTTTGTAATAGCTGTGTTCTCACTGGTGTTTTTTGGGCATCCACTAGCACTGATAACCAGCAATAACCTTTCAGTTATTAAGTTTTTTTGTACACTTGGAAATAGTTTTCTATAAAAAAAAAATTGCATAGTGTAGAGCGACAAGGCATACAGAACAAAACTCTCTTGTATTCATAGTGTGAATAGCTTGGAAATAATCTGTTAACTGATAAATATCAGTTATGAGCTGTTACCTCCTTCAGAGTAAGACAGGCTGATGGACTTGTTGGAGCGCTACAGTAAAATGTGCAGCTCTATAATGGGTGCAGGTTCTACTAGTACCTGGTCAGCCATGGTCAGGTTGCTGAAATATGTAACTGTCCCTTACAGTAGATGCTAGGACACTCTCAACCTTTTCTTAAAACCTAAATGTGAAGCAAACTAAAACATTTATTTATTTTGTCTTAAAGTGTTATGACACACTATTACAGCATTGACTGCTTTAGTTGCATATAATGTTTCAATGTTTTGGGACAGATGGATACTGATTTCTTCTAGCTTGGTCCTCCCCTGACTAGCCTTTTCAAAAAAAAAAAAAAGTTTTATCGTTTCTTACTGGAAACATGACATGCCTTTTTGTAATACCAAAAGGTGTTATCAATGTTGGCTGTTTTCTTGACCAAAGCATTAAAAATTGCTTATTTAATACAAACAGGACTCCCTGAATGCTAGACATTAAAATTGAGTTTGTCGCAGATGTGGTGTAGTGATTTCTTATGGCAATGTGTATTTTCTGTGAAGGAATAATAATGTACGGTCACACAATTGTGCGCTTGGTTGGAGGTCTTGGTTCAAGATTGTGAACACGTTTATTAAACTACCTGGGGGACTTCAGGACTTGTTTCCTGCGCTCTGTTTGAAAGTGTTTTAAGGTGACCTCGAGATTCCTCAGTGTTCTCTGGTTACTGTGGTTGCTCAGTTTAGCAACAATGGGAGTGTACAGTTCAGCATGGAACGCCTATGAAGAGCTTAAATTGTGGACACTGACAAATTTCCATGCATCGTATTAAATGTTCACATGATAAAGCAGCATAGCATAGTAATAAGGTTTCACACAATCCAAATCTGTTCTTCTTGTAGCAGTTGGTTCTTTCTGGTTGACAGATAAGAGTAAGAAATACTCTTTCATATATTTTTCATACTTTTTTATACCCCAACTTAAGAGTACAAAAGCATTTTCTGTGCAGCATTTAGATATACCAGTCAGGCTTTCGTAGCTGAAGTTAAATGTTTGTTCCTCATAGGTTTGTTTTTGAAGAAAGAATAGAAAATAAAGAATGCAAAATAAATTCTAAGGAAAGAAAAGGTTCCTTATAGTAGTTTATAAAGTCTAGTAGTGCACTTACCCTGAATCCGGTGTTAAGGAGAGCCCAAAGGGTGCTGTTGAGTTAGTGAGCATCCCACAGCAGTGGGAGGCTGTACTGCTCCCTTGAATTGTTGTCAAAAGTTTTTGTGGCTGTGAAAACTCAAATAGCAAAAAAACATTATTCACTGTAGAAGATCCCGGCTAACAGGCTTCTGTTTATGGCTATAGTCTATCCATTGCTTTTAATATTTCTTCTTTTTTCCTTTCCTCGTTCTTGGAGAGGGTGGTGGAGAAGGGGAGAGACAATTCTGGGAAGTGTTGTGGGAAAACAGCAGTATTTGATGAGGGAAGACATTAATACCTAGAAAGAGTTTTGAGTGTTTTGTTAATAATTACGTATTCCAGTATTTCTAGGGAAGTTATCCTAAGGAAGAGTTTTCAAGTGTACTAGGGCATATCAGTATGTAGACTTACTCTTTTCCATCATAAATTTCAGATGTGTCTGAGCTGAGTGACAAGCCTGATGAGGTGCCTTTCTGTTTCTTCAGCTCTGGCCTGGGCAGGTCAGCATAGGCTCGGTAACCAGGTGGTGGCTTGTAGCTGTAGGCATTCAAGAAAAAGTAGATATTCTCCTTCCTGACAAGCAGATGCTGGGATTAATTCTATATAGAATTTTAAGTGTTGCAGTATGGTAACCTCCTTGTTTAATCCTCACCATTTTTTTCCACTCCAAATAGATCTCACACCATTTCTTGCTTGATTTGTTTCAAGTCTAGAGTGCTTAAATACAAGTAATCAGCAGATAGATTGATCTGTTCAAAGGCTATGCAAATCTCCAATGAAGTTACAGCCATTAGATCTCCTCTGTCTAGAAGAAGTGCAGTTCAGCAAGCTGGGTAATTTCCTTTTATGTTTCTTTTTGCCCTCTGTTTGGGGTTTGTGTATCTATTACCTCCTTCCCTGAGACAAGAAAGCCAACTATTTAAGAAACCTTCCTGGTAGAGGTAATGATCTGTAAGCTGATGGGAATTTTGCCTGATGGTAGAGACCTTATGCCACGCAGGATATCCAGATGTGTTGCAGGTATATCTGTTTTTGTGAGAATTTTCCTTCAAGGTACTTGAAGGAAACAGCAGACATGAATCTGAGCTAACAATCTTGGAGTAAGGTTGACATAATTGTATTTTTTTAATCTGTTCATGTGTTTGCCTCTAATTATTAAGGAATATAGATGGCACCTGTTGTAAGTGACAGCTCTGTAAATGTTTCCTTGGGAAACATCTGTGCTGATGACATATTTGATATTAATGCATCAGAAAGAGGAACTTGGAGCTTCTCACAGTAAACTTCCTGACTGCGTGCCTTCAGCGTTGAACATACTTCTTGAAAGTGTAAATTGTGCCCAGTCTGTTTTGTCTTATTTAGCAGATGTAAGTTCTGCCTCTTACCTCATTGGGATAGAGCCTCTAATTGCTTAAATATTTCCTAAGCATGTTAAGATGCAGGCTGCCTAGCAAAAACTGCTTGAGCTGTTTTGTTGAATAGCACCCTCTGAATGATTTAAGTTTTTTTCGAGTGTATTCATTCCATATACTTGTTGCCTTGGATAGCGAACATAGTTTGCCTAGAGTCTTTTCTGAAGGTTTCTTACAGCAAGTGTAGAAAATATTTAGGCTTAAATGCTTAGGTGTTGGTTTGGCTTAGCAAAACGGAACTGCTTTTTGAAGAGCAAGCCTACAGTGTGTGCTTGAGCACACTTAGGTGTATGTAGTTATGTACATCAAACAGTTGAGGCTTCTGCATTGTAAGTCTGAGTTAAACTGAAAAAAAAAAGCCACAAACTGTTTTTTGCATGGGACTGATACTTTCTGTCTGTTATCCTTCTCTTTTAAACTGTGCTGGGATGTCTGGGAGCAGATTTCTCTTCCTTCCTTCCATCTTCCTGAAATGCCACTCCTCTACCTTCCTTTTTAACAGCATCATCTTACAATGAATAGCAGAATAATTTACAGGGAAGTCAATGAACTGAAAAATTGATCAACTGACAGCTAAGCCTGGACTACAGGAAATGGTGTAGATGAGGGCCAGTAACTTGTGGTAGTACGCTTTCAGATTAAGAAATAAAACTTTCCATGTGGTAGCAGTCACTGCATATGAAATTGCATAGTTCTTTTAGGAAAAAAAATCTGTAACTGTAGGACACATTCTTTAAAAATATTACTCAGTGGTAACAGGTCCACAGGTAATTTTGGTAAATGAAGAGGAATACCAAAGTTGTCCTCTTAAGTTTGGTGTATATTCACTGAAAACTGTAAGATGTGCCGAATATAAATGGTAACTTCTACCTCGTCATTTTTTAATTATTCTGTTTGCACAAGTACACTATTTTTAAGACTTGAGTATCACATTGCCTCTGTACTCTGTTAAACCTCAAAGAAATATTTTTTTTTCCAAGGAACCATTTGAAGATGGCTATGCAAATGGAGAGGAGGGAACTCCTGCTGGGGAAGCAGCTGCTACTTACACACCTGATAGCAAAGGGGTAGTCAAGTTTGGCTGGATAAAAGGTGTTTTGGTAAGTTTGATAAATTGTGCCTTACTGATTTAAATACCTTTCTTATTTACTTATACACAAGCAAAAAAAAAAAAATACTGTGATGAGAGTACCTACATGTGTATGGTAAAGCTTGAATTAAGTATTTAAATTTTGTTGAACCTGTTACAAAGTCGTCATCTCCTAAGCTGTCGATCTCAACACTAAATATTTTGGGGGAGAAGGGGGTAATCTGAGTCTGTCCCCATTCAGAATAATGAAAAACTAAGGGTAACAAAAAGGATTTTATTTCAAGTACATATGAATTTATTTTTTAATACTTTGGCAGAGAGGAAACGTGATTAATACACATACTCTCCAAAGCTATAAGATTTTTTAGTGGAGGCTGCAAATGCAACAATTGGTTAACACACGCTGAACTCAAGCATTCAGAATACCTAATTTTAGTTCAGGAAGCGTCCACTGTGCATTAGCAACTTCCTTACAAGACTTGAAGCAGCCATACCCTTTCTCTTGGGAGAAAGAATGCTGACAGCAGCTGTGTAACAGATACTAGGACCTCCTGTTGATATACCCCAACCAAGGACTGAGTTGTTCCTCTTCTTACCTGCTTTAAAATGACCTTGAATTTCTCTATACCCAAATTCTGTATTGCACTATTTTTGTAAGCAACAATACTAAGTATTAAAGTTTGGAAGACACATTGATAGTATGTGTTCTGTATGCTGGTTTGAAGCTGATACTAGATGATAGCATGGGGCAAATGTTGCTGGCCAGTTTCTTCCAAAATCTGTTAAAAAATGTTAAGCAGGTTTTAAAATTCCATTTTTAAATTTAAAAAAAAAAAATAATTTTAAAAATTTAAAATTAGTGTTTCCTTATAGGCATAAGCTGCTGAGGTGAATGTTTCTAGCTCAGGTGTTTTTGCATTTTGCAAGACTGCATAAAAATCTCTGAAAACATTCTTACTTTTGTGGTTTGGAGAGGTACTTGTCTCACTTCAGTGACCACCTAAACCTTTTGCAGGGTTGATGCTGTAATCTCCAGGTGAGAGATTCACACAAGACCTGCTGCTTGTCTTCTGTCTAAACTGTGCATGTTGCAAACTATTTTATTGAGGAAAAGAAGAAACAGACTTTATCCCTCCCTCTTCCTACATTCCTCACTTCCCCATTCTGTTAGTGTCCTTTAGTAAGTTAGTCCATTGTAAGATACAAAAGTTCAAGGGCTGTCAAGTTGTGGGGGTTTTCTGTTTGTTTTTTTAAATGGAGAAAATATTTGGTAGGTTATTGTTTTAGTACTTGAAAAAGGAGTTGTGGGAGATCTGAACTAAGAGTATTGGCGACCTCACAATGTTAATGATGTATTCTGCAGTATGAATTTTAGATCTTAAAGGTTGGGGTCTAAATTACATATTTGTATTGTTTGATCAAGAACTACTACAACTGTCAGATGTAACTATAACTCTGTTGTTCAAGGCAGTAATTTTTTAATTATGTTTCCTTTATAATTTTTAATCAAACAAATTTGTCTAATTAAAGAATCTATTCCTGTAAAAACAATTTGAAAAGTGGTGAGGAAGGACTACGAGATAAGTCAGACAATATTAAAAGTAAAATGAAGAATTAGTAGAAATGATTGCAGATGTAAGACTCATGTTAAATGTCTGTTTTATTACCCTAGGTACGATGTATGCTAAATATCTGGGGCGTAATGCTCTTCATCAGACTATCATGGATTGTTGGACAAGCTGGGATAGGTATGTGTACAAATTAAATAGTTTTATTTCAGTGGAAATGTGACCTAAGAGATTTTCATCCTGAATTTGCTGTTAGACTGCTACAGAAAATTGCTTTAATATTCTCAGTATTTTACCCTTATCAAAAGTTTAAGCAATATGAAATTACTTACTTTCCATTTATCTAGGAGATACATGATTTTAAAAATGATCTTTTCAGATCTTCAATAAATTGTAGAGAGAAACTTTTGGTCTCTAGTTATTAAAATCTGCATATAGAGTATGTAGGATATATGCCTTAGAAAATTATTGAAGTTAGCTTTGAACTGCAAAAGATCTGTCACCTTCCAAAGGGATATGTTTCCTTGAAGCTCTAGGGTACAGCTTCTACTCTGATTGAAAATATCATTTATCCAGTTTTGTTTGTATCCACAAAACACTTCGGTACAAAAGGGAAATAAAGCCTCAAATGTACAGGACCACATACAATAAACTTGTGTCAGGTTTAGAAGACTAATTTTTTAAATAAAGTTGAGTTAAAGATCTGTGTGCTTGAATTCTGCTGGACTTAAACTCTTTTTCTTTTTTTCAAAAGGTCTGTCTGTTGTTGTTATTGCAATGGCTACTGTTGTGACAACTATTACAGGACTGTCTACTTCTGCTATAGCTACAAATGGATTTGTAAGAGGAGGTAAAGCTACTTTCATAAAACTTTTAAAGTATATTATCATTCTCAAGCATACATTTTAAAGATGGAGTCTCTAAATTGTTTTCCATTTTCTTTTAGCGGGGGAGTAAGAACAGAATGGATAAAAATAGGGAGGAATTAAGTTTTCTGAGGAGCACGGTCTTTCTAATTTTCTTTATTTGACTTCAGTCATGTAATGAAAAGCCAACAATTAGCCTAGTAACTTGACTTGAATGGTGGCTTTCTTTTGTAACATGGAAGAAACATCATCTGTTTTAGTTCTTGGAATACAAACATTTTCAGAAACTTACCCAGGAACAAACAGGGTCTTGATATTCAGCTACGTCTGCATGGGTTGGTGAAGAATGTGTTGCTTTTGTGTTCATGTCCCGAAATAAATCTTTCTAATGAAGTAAATCCTATAAAGGGATATGCTATATCTATATATAAACATACAAAAGGACATGTTCTAGGTCTAGCATGATTTCTTTTCTTATGCACAAAAGAAATTCTCCAAACTCTTTTGATCATCTCCAACGCTTACCAGGGGTGATGATTTTCATTTGCTTTCATAGTGTATGCACTGTTGTCATCAGTTCCTGTAAAATGGTTTTATAAATGGTCAGTACCTGTGGCATGCTCAAACTACTTCATGACAGTACAAAGATAGCTACTGCTAGAACTTGTGGTAGAATTAAAAAAGAAGCAGTTCATTTTTCTGTGCATATAAAATTCTGTTGTTTTAAGAATGAAGAGAAAGGAAAAAAGAAACCACCACAACATAGTGAACAGACCCAATGGGAAAGATCAACTATGAATCTTAGTATTATGTCATACTTAGTTTCTAAACTTTTCTATACTGCATTGTATGTATCATATTATCCTCTTTTAATGGGAGACATTTGTTTTGAACCACTTCTTCAAAATAATGCCTTATTCAAACTTATTTTATTCTCTAAGAACTTCAAATTTTTTTTCTATGAAAATGTTATATTACAGTAGTTTATCTTTTTTCAGGCTGAAATTCTTATGTGCAAAGTATGTTGCAGCTTGATACCTATATACTTCTTGCGTGAGAACTGAAATTAAGAATCTGTTTTTGCAAATTTTTAACCTTCACTCAGTTAGCTGAGTCTGGAGCGGGAAGACTTTGTTGCTTTTAAAAATCTGTCTTAAATTGGAATGTACCTTCAATAAATTTGTTCTTGAATGTACCCTTCCATAATACTGTATAGATACCGTTTTCTGTTTATTGTGAGTTGGGTTTGAGATGCTGTATTGTTCAAGCTCAGAAAATACAAGGGATAGATTGTGAAAAAAGGAGTTGACATGTTACTGTTTTTGACAGTTGCATTGCACAGCAGAGAATTCTCGTGATAATAGTGCTTTAAGAAAGAAGTCATGTAGGTCTGGAACTTGAGTGGGTTCGTAACAGTGTATTTTATTTGGCTAGTTTCTTGAGCTATAGCTAGTATAACTGTTATAGTAAAATTATGCACAGTTGCTTTTAAATTTCAAATAAATCGTAAAATACAGGCAGCTGTACTACTGGCCTTTTTTAACAATGGAACTGGTTGTATAGGTGAGTAATATGATGTGGTACATGAGTTGGGTGATTACTTCCAACTGGTGCCTTTTCTGAGAAACTTGAAATATACTTCTGTAACTTCAGTATGCCTGTTCCTAAAATACTTCTAATACATCAGGAAAGATACAAGAATAAATTGTATCATGTTCATGTAAACACTATGTTGCTGATGCTTGTACATTTTTCTTAGTTTCTTTATTGTAGTGTTTTTTGTTCATTTTTTTCCTTTCAGGAGGAGCATATTACTTAATTTCCAGAAGTTTGGGACCAGAATTTGGTGGTGCCATAGGACTGATTTTTGCATTTGCCAATGCTGTTGCAGTAGCAATGTATGTTGTTGGCTTTGCAGAGACAGTTGTGGAGCTGCTTAAGGTATATGGATAATGTTGATTGTATTGATTATGCTGCACTCAATGCAGGTTTGTGCTGTCATTTAATGGCAGAAGATTTCATAGTTAACAAGAGGAGGAATGCTACTGATATATGAATAAATTAATACCGTAATTCAGTAGCTTTTTGATGTATAACAAATTATCATTGATGTCAAACTGGAACTTTATTTTTTCAGGGAAAAACAGTAAGTAAAATGCAGAACTTATTCTGAAGTTAAAACTGCTGGCTGTTGAGAAGAGTGGAAGTATAGATACCTGATGCAGAATCATAAATTATTAATGCTAAGATTCCTAGTTAGCTGTTTTTTTTGTTAACTGAAAGTAGTTTATATCAAGTTCCTTTCCAAAGGGTGTTGTTTGTTAAAAGCCATTCCTTAAGATAAACACAACCAATTTATCTGTTGCATTTTTTGATATAAATATGAGAAGAACTGAACTATAGTTATCATAGAAGGGAAGATGTCTGAAATGCATTGAAAGAATTAAGAGTAATGGTGAACAACAAATATAATGTATCTATAGATGCAGGATGGTAGCTGTTGCCTTACTGATTAATTTTCTGGCAGTTAAAGATAGGCCATTTTCTCTGGGGATGGGTTATGATGAGATTTTTTTTCTTTGTTTTATATCACTGAATAATTCTAAATGAAAATAAATTGTCTCTCTACAGGGAATTTAAAGTGAGCACATTTGTGATAGAGGTTATGTCTAAAATAATATTCAACAATACATTTCTATTCTGTAATAGGGAAGATAGGTACTTGATAAAAGTATCTGACTTTGTTTCCATTTTTAGGAAAATGGGACATTGATGATTGATGAAATGAATGACATCAGAATCATCGGAGCCATCACAGTAGTTATATTACTCGGAATTTCCGTTGCAGGAATGGAATGGGAAGCAAAAGTAAGGAACTATTACTTTCTCTTTTTTGCTTTGCTTTGTATTTCTGCTGCCTGATTAATTTTTAAAATATTTAGCACACTCAATATTGCATACACAGTATGTTAGGAGTCAAGCAGTGGGCAGTTTTTAACGTATAGTATCATAGAATATCCTGAGTGGAAATGGACCCACATGGATCATTGAGTCCGACTCCTGCATCCACACAGGACTATCCAAAAATCAGACTATATGCCTAAGAGTGTTGTTCAAATGCTTCTTCAACTCTGGCAGGCTCAGTGTTGTGACCACTTCCCTGGGGAGTCTGAAGTGCCTGACCATCCTCTCAGTGAAGAACCTTTTCCTAACAGCCAGCCAGAACCTCCCCTGTCACAGCTTCATGCCATTCCAATAGGACTTGGGTCCTGTTGCAGGTTGCCAGAGAGCAGAGATCAGCGTCTTCCCTTCTGATCCCCTTGTGAGGAAGCTGCAGTCCACCATGAGGCCTCCCTTCTGTCTCCTCTTCTTTAGGTAGAACAGACCAAGCCGCTTCTCATGCGTCGTCTTCTCTAGAATCTTCACTATCTTTGTAGCCCTCCTTTGGATGCTCTCTGATAGTTTTATGTCGTCCTTATACTGTGGTGCCCAAAAATGCACACAGTGCTCAAGGTAAGGCCACACCAGTGCAGAGTAGAGTACGACAGTCGTTTCCCTTGACAAGCTAGCAGTGCTATGTTCGATGCATCCCAGGATACAATTGGACCTTTTGGCTGCTAGGGCACACTGACTCATGTTCAACTTACTGTCGAAAAAAACACCTAGATAAATTTCTGTGGGGTTGCTCTCCAGCCTCTCTTCCCCCAATATATACAGGGTTGCCCTGTCCCAGGTGTAGAATCTGACACTGCTCTTGTGAAACTTCATATTGTTGGTGATGGCCTAGCTCTCTAATTTGTCAAGATCTCTCTGCAAGGACTCCGCACCTTTGAGGGAGTCAGCAGCTGCTCCGAATTCAGTAGTGCCTTCTGCAAACTTACTCAAAATACCTAGTCTACATCCAAGTCATTTATGAAAACTTTGAAGAGAACTGGCATTAAAATGGAGCTCTGGCAAACTCCGGTAGTGACTGCCTGCTAGCCTGATGTAATCCAATTTACTAGAACCCTTTGAGCTTGACCTGTCAGCCAGTTGTTCACCCATTGCAGTATATGCTTGTGAGAAACATTGTCAAAAGCTTTACTGAAATCCCAAAAGATCACAGCAACCATCTTCCCTTAGTCAACTAGATGGGTAACCTTGTCATGTAAGGTGGTTTAGCAGGACAGTCCTGTTGTGAACCTGTGTTGGCTATGATCAATGACCAAATTGTCCTTCAGGTATGATGACTGTCTATCACTAGCTCACTAGTTTGCATAGGTCTGTACAGCTATCCAGACTGCTTTGCTGAACTGCAAGCTTAGGTGTCTCCAACTGAGAAACAGCAAAATCTATCCTTAATGATGCTAATTAAGAAGGTTAACGATATTACTTTCTGCTGAGCAATTTCAACACAAGAAAAAGTAAGAGCAATAAAATGGAAGTTTTCTTTCACTGGGAACTTCACATGAGCTCTCTGCTTGGAGAATATATGGCCAGAATTGAAACCAAGTTATGTAGTTACTGCTAACTGAAAACCAGTATTCTGACTTCTCTCGTATTCTCTTCTATATTTGTTTTCACGTGGAGCAGCCAGACAGTGCTTTCGCAGTTAGTCGGCCCAGCATCAAGGGGATTTGTGAACACTGGTAGTGATGAATGTGTAGGAGGGGTAACCTACTTTTCTTATCTTTTTGTGGCTGTATGGTCTTAGGTCAGCTCTGGTTGTGGAAACAAACGTACAGATTCTAAGATATCTTAAGATAAACTGTGTTATTAGTGTTCTAATAGGCAGTCTAGCTTGCTCAGTTTTTTGTGTGATTGGTGGCTTTTTCTGTATACTCCATAGTGTGCTCAGTTGATGCTTTTTAAATAATTGAGAAGAGGAATTGAGAAGATGCTTACTTGTTTCTGTTCCCATTTATAGGTGATTGTGAACCAAATATTTTTTGCAGTGAGAATCATCCTTATTTTCTGCACTGAGAGGCAACTGAAGGATCTTCTTAATGTAGATGTTAAAAGTTTCTTGTTTGTGTGTCAAGTTGATGATGCTCATAATCAGAATGAGGGTTCTTGTTGCTTCCAGCCCTAGAAATAGGGATTGTAGAAACAGGCAGTGAAAATAAGTGCCTTACTTGGATCTACCACATGGAGGAGAGAATTTACAGAAACCAGTTTTGGCTTGTGCTTTTAACTTGAACAACATGCTTCTGTAAAAATTGTTTGCCTTCTCAGACAGTGAATTTCAGTTCTTAACGGTATCTCCAGGCCCCTGACTTTGAACAACCCTGTTTCTAACCACTTATTTTTTTGCTTTGAAGGAATTAGTTGTTAGTGACTGTGTGGTCATGGTCATTTAAATCTTGAGAAACATCATGCTTTTTCTCTGCAGCATGAGAAATTCGATAACAATAGCTTGAAGAGAAATGGCCCAATTTTTTTAAATGTCTCTGTATGACACCTGAACCATCATATTTGGCAGCCTTATTAGGAATTCAATAGCTCTTAAAAATGCTGCTCAGTGCAAAAATCAAGGCTTGTTGGCTTGGTTTCTGCAACATGGGAGAAGATATATAGGAGCTATGGTAAGCAACTGAACCTGTCAAACAAGCGCTTCATGTGGGTTGACATCCAGCCTACCATAGCGAAACACCGATCCTTTCCTCTTGATAATAGTGTCTACGATGTTCTTCCATGCCTTCTCAATGGCTTAGAGAATTCCTTGGAAAATGAGACAAGCAAATCAATAGTAGGTTTTAAGTAGACCAAAAAGCTTATAGACTAGGAAAACAGGAAAGCGTGCTTCAAAAATGACTTTTCAGAATGAATTAATTCAGCTCTCGCCCATTCTTTCTAAAGTCTGAGACTTCTAAGTGCAAAGAAGAGATTTGGAAAATGTTCTTATCTTTGTAGAGAAGCTGTGGTTCATTGCTGAATAAATTCATCTACAGAAATTTTTCTCAGTAGCTTCATATTGAATTCTCTGGGTTTATTGAAGACTTCTGTAAGCACCCAGCTGCATCCTTCCACCTCACTTGTTCTTCTGTAGGCTTGGCAAAGGCGAGATACAAATATGATGCACAAACCGGTTTTTTCAGGTGGTCTTCTAACTACTACTATAGGCTGTCTTGCTCTGTGTGGTTCTGTACTACTTGGTTTTACCTGTAAGGTTGCATGAACTGAAAACTGTGTTTTGTTTTTTTTAACAATCAGCAATGCCACTGTACTGTTGTATACAAACTTATTTTCCCAGGCTTGGGAAAAAATGGCAAGCTACAAAGAGTTTTACCCCCAAGACACTAGCACTCCAAGCCATTCTATGATTCTGTATGTGACGTTGTAAGGAATCAACCCAAAAGTAATGGATCAGTGTGTTTGCTAGTTAAATGAAAAGCCCTGGTCTCTAGGCTTGTCATTGTGCACGCATTTCAGCTCTTGGATGGTATAAAACACCTTTTTGTTCATAATGTAGGATTTTGTAATGGTTTTATTGTCTGTCACTAGTCCATTGTGTCAAATAGCAAACAAATACTGTTGATTTCCTGATGTGATAGAATTCTCACTAAATACAACATAGTAATGTATAATACACATATAACGTGTATTGTAATTATAGTTAATAGTCCTGGCATTTGTGTGCATTCTTTTCCTGTCAGTTTATTCAATCTACTCAAATCCTTTCCTTCTGGAAGGTTTATGGGAAAAAATAGGTCTTTTAAGTACTTTGTCTTTAGAGGAATAATTTTTTGATGGGTATGGTAATAATAATACAAAAATACTTTCCATTTTCAAATTATTCATACTTCTTTCTTGGAAATACTGATACATGTTCTCTCAATCATGTTTTAATTTGGGGTGGGGGGTGGGGAAATTAGAATACCAAGCTGAATTTGAAATAAAGTCAGTATTTACATTTTAGAACACATTCATAACATGGAGACTTAAAAACTGAAATGCAAGTTCTTTCTGACTGTAACGCTAATATTTCTATTTCAGGCACAGATAGTCTTATTGGTGATCCTTGTACTTGCTATTGGAGACTTTGTTATTGGAACATTTATTCCTTTGGACAGCAAGAAGGCTAAAGGTTTCTTTGGTTATAAAGGTATGCTGGAACAGTTAATACCTTATTAACAGTTAATATCTTTGCAATGTGGAGGCTTGCTGTCATAATTGAGTGAACATCTAAAATAGTTTAGTCCTATTTAACTGCAGAGATTATTTTCTGTGATTCTTTCAAACTCCTGCTGTTTTATTCCATTGAAGTTTTAAGGCACAGAATTGGTTCTGCCTGCTTAATATTGATTATACTAAATTATTATAATACCATATTATAAAAATTACTAAATATTGTAGTTGTACTATTTTTAAAAGCTGGAGGAGAATATAAGTACTTCTGGTTTTAAAGGCTATTTAAGTTTACTGTGACTTTTATTTTGATAAATTAGGGCTTTTCTATCTTAAAATGTTCTACAGTTGATTTTTGTTAAATAGGTTAAATGTTGTGATTTTTAGGTTTTTCACAGAGCTATTAATGTCTAGAATTGACTAATACTGTAGTTTCTATATCAGCATTGGCAGACATAAATAAATCTTTTTCTACAGCTGAAATATTTATGGAGAATTTTGGACCAGATTTCCGAAAGGAGGAAACTTTCTTCTCTGTATTTGCTATTTTCTTCCCTGCTGCAACTGGAATACTTGCTGGAGCAAATATCTCAGGTGATCTTGCGGTGAGTAGTAAACTAGCAAACTAAACACTTTTTTTCTGACAACCAATGAATGTATGTCTATCTCTGTCATGACTGCTGAAATTTTTGTTTCAGGATCCTCAGTCAGCCATACCTAAAGGAACACTGTTGGCCATCTTAATTACCACGTTGGTTTACATGGGAATTGCAGTATCTGTAGGTAAGTAGTAAATATTTTTAACTTTATCCTTTCACATTCTTTGAGCGTGTTTTGATACAGTTTGTAGTACAGTTTCTTTCATGCATGGGAGAGGAACAGTTGGAACTGTCTAATTTTTTACTGTTGGAGATTGAATTTTCAGCTGTGCTTATCTTCTAAAATGAGTGAAGCAGTCACTAGTCTTAGGAGAACAGCAGACTAAAGATGACAGACTTCACACAGATACTTACTAATTTGTTGCAGGAACTTAAATTCATATGTTTAGAATTCAGCAATGGGATGATGATCCTTGGATTAGAAAGGTGTATTTTCAGGAAATACTCACTGAACAAACATCTTTTGATCTGAAGATGATGGTAGTCAGCTACTTTATCAGAATAAATCATGGGAAGATTACACAGCTCCTTGGAGAGGCTGAATGAGCAGTAAATCCCCAGAAGACTGAGAAGAGCAAGTAGGGAGGAGAAACAATCCTAGATTGGTCTGAGTACTCTATAACTTCCCTTCTGAGGCTTTCTTCCCTTCGCCACAGTAGTCTGAATATTCTCAGTAGAACTTGCCTTGGTGTTGGATGTTCTGTCTGTTCTGCTCCAGGGCTTCAATGGTCATGCAGGTTTTTCCTGATCCATCATTTATTATAGTAATCTTAAGAATATAAGCATGTCTCTAATATTTCTTGCCTATAATTGGAAATATTTTTATACATGTCAGACAAATCAGTTTTTGGCAGTGCTAATCAGTTTTCTTATATGAAAGACCTTGTTTTATCTTAGCTACACTGCTTTTTGAATGAAATTGACATTTATAAAAGTACCATTGATCTTACCGCTAATGATATTTCCTTTCCAAAGATACTAATCTTGCCAGTCTGCCTCTGTTGGCTAATGTTGTACTGTAGCTCTGCCAAATACTTGCTCTGTAGCAATTGAGCCCTATGCAACATAATGATCTACATTATTTTCTAATTAGATTGACCACAGGCTCCTGCTACCAAATCTGAATACTTTAGAACTTGAAACCACATGAGAGTAAAATACTTATTAATATTAATTTGTTAATATAATACTTTGATCATCTTTCAGACATGAAAAACTTCAATTTTCATATTACGAAAAGAACACTTTACAGAACTAACTGAACATGAAATCGTTTGCATCAGAAATGCTGTGCCCTAGTTGTTGCTTATAACTTCAAATTAGAATTCTGGTAATTAAAGGCCAGTGTGATTGCAGAAGATAAAGATTATGAAATGAGTGAAGTCTAGTCTTTTTGAAGCTTTGGATCAGGAATCAGGCAAATGGAAATACTCTTGTTCCTCCCCCTGCAGACTATTCCCTACTTCCAAGTGTAGTGATGAGAAAGTCATTAAAACTTTGAAGAGGCTAGTAAATGTAACAGAGTAGTGATGTCTGAAGAGGAAGAAGATATTTTGAATGTAGTGTAGTATTTATATGTTCTGTAGTAAGCAAGAAGCTTAAGACACTGGCTAGAGAGGGCTTAGTAGGGGAAAACTTATACTAGAGAGTTAGGCAGCCTATTTAAAAACAAGATAGCAGTAGCGAGGGAAAAGTGTGTGGTTTCATGCTTTGACAAGGGAATAATGCAGGTGTGCAGGTAGCAGGATTAAGGTTGCATAAGCGACTTCTCGATGGGAATTCCTGAAAGAGAAAAATTAAACAAAAACATTTAGACTGTAACTTATTTACATTAAAAACAGAAGCTCCAGTTTAAAAAAAAAAAAACAAACAACCTTCTGAGTAGGGTTTCCATACACAAGGAAATAAAACTAATTTAATGAGTAGCCATTCATAGTACCAGAGAAGCTAAGAAGCCCACTTATTTGCAGTCTGAAGTGCTAAGGAGCTACATGAAGTTAGGAGAGAACTTGATACAGATGGCCTGTTAACTTTCTTGGGCTTATGGAATGACAACTTCATTTTACTTTGGCAGGAATGTGCCTCTAAAAGCTTATAAAAAGACAAAATCCTTTTATCCTATTCTTACAAAAAAGAAAAGTTGCAGGATCTTAGTGAAAATGCTGCCAGAATCTATCATAAATAAAACATTTCTGAATGAGGGTTAATGTCTGAATTAAGATGTCTGAACCGTTACTTATACTTAAGTATCTTCTGCTGAGAATGCAGCTTGCCCAGCTGGCATCTGTCCTACTTTCTCTTGTAGTAAGGCTCACATCACGTTTGCTCATAGTGCTGTTGAACCTTTCCATTGTACTTTGAATCCCTGTGTGAAAGAGCTGCCAGCCAGCTTTGTCTCATACTGATCTTTTAATCTCAATTAAAACAAAACAAAAACCCAACCCTTCCACATACCAATAAAAAAAAGAAAAGCATAGGAGAAGTAATTGGTGTAGGAAACACCTGTTGAAATTTAATCAAATGGGCTTATTAAGCATCTGAAAATAATAACTGGAAGCAATGAGTAACATCCACCTACCAGGACTAGGTATTCTAGAGTATTACTGAAGTTCTAAAGGTTTGGCAGCAATATGGTACAGATATTTAAGAATTTATTTTCTCAATAGGCAGAGAGAAATTAATTTAGATAACAGGCACTCTCATTTGAGAAACTTAATCTTGTTTCATATCTGTGCCCTACTTTTTATTGCTATTCTTCAAGTAAGTCATTGGAGTTATCAGTAGTCACATGCTTCTTTTCCCAGGACCTCCTTGTTGTTTAAATTCCTAGAAGACCAGATTAAGGGATTTCTCTCAGCCTTTTTGCTCTGTAGGGTTCCTTCTCTTCCCCATTCTGTATTTACTTCCTTGAAATATTGTCCAAAAGACTTAATGCTGTTTTAACAGTTGAGGTATTTAAATAATGGTAAGTCTGTTCTACACTTCTAAAAGAGCAAAACAGAACATCTTGTTAATCAGATGAGCATTCTTAGTGTTTAAAGGCTGAAATGCTGTGACTACAGTTTTCTTAAGCAGTGAAACAGCATATAATCGTAGACAATTGAAGATAGCAGTTTGTGATAGGACTTAATTACAAAAAATGTGGTAGCTATGGGGCTGTGGTTAAGTATTTCACCAAGACACCAACTTTTAAAATACCACAGTTACGTAGGATGTGGGTAGTATCAGAAATGGGCTTGAAAGGCTTTCATGATAAGCACTTCATTTTTTTTTTGAATGGCTGGGACATGTTGACTGAGCTGTGCAGCCTGTTTGTATGCCTAGAAAAACAGAAATCTGTATGTTACAAGGAGATTAAAACTTCTGAAAGTGTTCTGCAAGAACGTGCTTCCATGGGGAATATGTAATAGTACGATCTAAAAACTGAAGCATGTCTGTAAAACTTTATAACGTAAGTCATCTTATAGATCTTAGTATCTCAGAGTGGAGGGTAAGGGGAAAATTCCAAGACTACTACTTACAAAATAATCTAAGAACATTAACTTTCTTGTGTGATTTACCTGTTAGCAAAGAGACCAGCCTTTTTGGTCATTACATCTGAACAACTTCTACTGTGGAGATTGTCGCAGCTGAGTTTCTAGGAAAGATAAAGCTGCAATGCCATGTATACCTGTCCGCATATATTTGTGCATACAAATACGAAACTTCATTCCTCTAGGAAGATTGAAAAAAAAAAAAAACACCACAAACTCAAGTGATAAAAGTTAGTAAACAATGCTAATTACAAATACAAAGTTATGGGGAAACTCATGATTCAAAGGAATGTGTTGAGTTAAAATTTTGCATTTAAACTTCATCAGTTCAGTTGATGTAGCTTTCCTCTGTGTTAAAGTGTTCCTTGTTAAACTCTTTTTTTCTAAAGCTTAAGAACTTCTCAGGTAAGTAAACAGCTAGTTAGCTTGTTTTTATTCTTCATAGTGAACATGTGCTTAAATCTGAGATGTATTAAAACTGTAAATGCTGTATTTAATTTTCATCTGAAAGAATATACTTAAAAAGGAAGTTGAGCTTGACACATCTCTAAATTCAGGTTTAGTCTGATTATTTTTGCTTTTGGGTCCACTCTAGGTTCCTGTGTTGTTCGAGATGCCACAGGGAATGTTAATAACACCATTATCACTGAGCTGACGAATTGCACTACTGCAGCTTGCAAGTTAAACTATGATTTCTCATCCTGTCAGGCAGGGGCAGGGTGTCAGTATGGGCTGATGAACAATTTCCAGGTATGAAACTTTCTCTTAAATCTCTTCATTGGATTTTTTGATTTTTAATTGCTTATTGAGGAGAAAATCATACACTAAAAATTCTTACTTACATAACTGTTCCACATAACTTTATATTTAAGTGGTACACTCTATCTAGTATCAAGGGCAAGGTAATTTAAGTTTTGGGGTGTTTATATACAAGTGTTTATAAATACTCACTCTGTTCCCAGATAAACCCTGTAGGTTATGTTTTGGGACTGCAGCCTGCTCTATTTAGATACCTGAATGCTATTCTTCATGGATGTGGACAGATGTACTGGATGCGGATAGATGTACTCAGTGTTAAATAGAAGTCACAGAAGTGTTCATAGAAGTCATAGGTGGTCTCTTTCAGTAACTTTGTTTCTTAAGTTTCTTAACAACCATATTTTTGGAAAATGTTGATGTTATACTTGCCATACTTACCATATCATATATAATGGTAAGAATGTTGTGAGGCTTCATAAAATCTAATGTTATCATATTTAAAAATCATAGGGTTGTTTATAGTCTTACAGGTACTCGTGAACTATTAAGGGTTCACGAGTTCGCTATTATTAAGGGTTTGAAAGAAACCAAGGAAAACATACTAATTGCCACTTGACTTAAACTTTCCTTATGGTAGTCTCTCTGCCCTAATTTTTTGTGATACGCCCACAAAAGGTGGGCTTGAGATTAATTGGAAATCTGCTGATGGAAAGCATGTCTGTTTCAATGGCATGTGTGTTTTGGTCAAAAGTACATATAATTACATGCAACTAAGATTGTTGTCCTTCCTGCAAGGCTGTGTTGAAAAACTAATTACAATTTGCATGTGCCAAAGTAATGTTTAATGCATACCATTTTATCAGAGCAAAATACATTTTTTAGTGAAGTATTTATGTATCGGTATGGTGTTGCGTAGTTCTGGTTTAGAAAAAACATATATTGGAAACAGTTTGGAACTGCTGTTATGAGAATCATTATTTTGCAAAATCTGAGTTTCCTCATTTGTTCCAGCTTGAAAGAAGCTGGTATCCCACTATATTATCAGTGTACAGCTGAGAATAGTGTAGAACAGGACTTGATAATCCTTGTTGATCATTCCAACTAGGTGTGATTCAAAGACCTGGCTTCCTCTGATCGTAACTTTCTTCAAGTCATAACTTCAATAAAGTTACTTCTCATAAGTTGCTAGCACTTCTAGTAAGTCACTAGTCTTCTAGTTTGTCATCATTTTTGTCCAAAGAGTACTTTTGTGTTCCACACTAGTCTTACTTGTTTCTGGGGGGGAAAAAAAATGTAGGTTCTGAATAGGATGAGTTTCAAGGCCTGGGCCTACAGAGAGAATGCAGTGCCCTTTATGCCTCCCCTTGTGTTGGGTTTTGAAAACTTATTGGAGGCTGCACAGCAGCTCTGGGCAACCTGCTGCAGTGTTGACCACCCTTTTGGTGGGACATTGTTCTTCTGGTAGCTAGCTGGACTTCCACTGGCTGTCTTCTCCTCTTATGCTTCTGCTCTTTCTCTCTGCAAAAGAAATTGAATAAGAGTGTGTACCTTCAGAGAAATTAGGACCTCTGTCTAGTTAAAAAGAAATTTGTACACATTCTAACTGAACTTCCCTCAATTTAGTATTTCTGAGTAATAGGTGTAAATAGAGACTGTTTTTCTGTGCATGTGACAGTTGGGGTCTGGGGAGCCACGCTTAAATACCTCCCAAGCTCTTCATACAAAAAACTTCTTCCTGCGTGATAAATAACTGAGAACATATACTTCACAAACTTATCTCTAAAGTGAGCAAACATATTTCATATACAAGTGAGTCGTATTTCCTATGACTTCTGAGTTTGCAAGTCGTAAGTCTGAAAGTGCCAACTTACTCTTGTGCCCAGCTGCATGAAAAATGAGTGATATTTTATATCACTTCTCTTACACTTTATCCAGCATTCTGTTCTTTCAGCAAAGAATTAATCTGAAGTTAGTGCTTAGCTTGGGTTTTGAATATGTTTGGACAGAAAATGGGTAACTCACAGGATGGTTAACCAATACAAAAACCAATAACCAAAACTTAAATGAAAACTGATGGTGAGAGGCTTAGAATCAGATGCTTGGGCCATCTTGAGTTTCTGTTACAGTCAATGCAAATGAAGTATATGTAGGCCCTCACAGGCTTTAGACAGCTTTCTGCTCAGCATCAAAAGGGCTGTCACCTGGTAGGCAAGTAACTTTGGGAACTTGTTTTCTCTGTAGCCTCAGTCTGGAACTCACTTAAAATAAATTACAATTTGGGGTAGTTTAAATGCAGAATTTGTTCACCTATTCGCTTTGATGTATACAGAAATTATTTTTATAAAAATGTTTAACTTTAGATGAAAATGTGAAGTAGCATGAATGGAAGTACTCCATTTCAGAAACAGCGTAAAATTTCTGCTAAAACCTTTTTCCTGTAAAGGAAGGAGGCTGTAAAACACAAAATAGTTGAAAGAAACGGGTTGAATAGCACTTTCTGCAAATTAATTTTGAAGAGTTAACTTTAAAATTATCTTTATTGGAGTTTGTATTTATTTGGCATTTTTTCTGCTCCACAATGGTTGGACCGAAGAACTGAAATTGTAGTCAAAATAGAATATTTCAATATGCCAAATCTTTCAGTAAGAAACTGTCTAAAGAGGAAACGCCAAGCAAACTTAACGAGTCCTTTAGCAGCCGTAACAATGTATTTCTCACAGCACCAATTGAAATAGGGCAGTTCTTACTGGATGTCTGTACTTCCAATTCTGTGTGTTCTTTCAGGGATGAAGATTTCACTGCTACAGCAACTGCGTATGTGGGCTCTTTGGTTTTGTGGTCCTGACTTTTAGATTATAGTCTGTATATTGTGTGGGTTTTCTTAACACTAGCATACTGGTTCAGCTGGAACTGGTTCCTCTTTACTCCCTCCCCAGTTTAGAAGTTTCTTAATGTCTCTTACTCTTGTAACCTAAGCTGTAACTTGCTAGCTTTTAAAATGGACAAACACAGTCTGCATATATCTTGGATTTCTTTCAAATTTATAAAACAGATTCAAAAATAGTGTAAATAAACAGAGGCAATGAAGAGCACCTGGAAAGAATATAAAATTGGAGTAGGTAAGGACTAAGTTGCAAACTCTCAAAGCAAATGTAGTAGAGTGAAGGCCTAGGAAGAGAAATGTTTTAAATTACCTGGGAAGAAAAGTAAGGGTGACTTGTAAACATATTCTGTCTATAAGAAGTCCTTCCAGGGAAGATGAAAGATTGATCAAGCGACCATTGCAACAAAGAAAACTGTCATGCTGTTTCTACAAAGATTATTTTGTTTGTTTATTATGTTGTCGAAGCATAGATTTTTTTCAAAAAATAAATTCATCAGTAAATAACTTATTTCCAGAAGAGAATTTAAGAATGTACAGTATAGTGTTATTACAGTCTGGCATTTACAGCTGTGATTTCTTGTTTATTGTAAAACTAACCTAATCCTGGACATAAGAGGGATAGCTTAATCTTGTGTAAGCAAGTGTGAAAGTACGGAGTTAACTCAAGGGAAAACATTAAGGAAGTATTAGGAGTATGAACATATTCCTGATATGCTTAACTAATGTGTATCATTAGTTTTGTTCATGTATGAATAAAAGCCTGTCCTACCATAACCTATTTTGTTGTAAACTTAAGATATACTTCAGGAAATCCCACCCCTCATTCTTAACGATACCAACTATGACAGCTGCTTCATTCTCGTCTTGTGTGTCTGTAATTTTCATTTCTGTTTTTGTAGAAAACCTGATGTATGAAACCTGATGCAATCTAGAGATTTAATTCTGTTTGAGAGACCCAGCAGTCTTTGATCTGATATAGAGAAAAATCCTAAATTTTTATCATTAGTTTAGCACTAGGTATATGAATAAAACATCATAAGCCCCCTGTATATTGTTTTTGGGAGCACATCTTTCTTACTAAGATTGCTTTAGACAGCTGGATTTTACAATTTCAAATGGCAGTGATGTAAAAAAAAAAAAATAAAAAATGGACACTTCTGCACGATACGCTTCCTGCTTCTACAGCCCCAATCCTTGTATTGTAGACAAGGTTGCCAGAATGAATGAATTACCTCTTTAGTGTAAATGATGCAAAACCTCATTTGAACATGTATATTCTATTAAACCATGACTGTTATTAAATACGTGGTTCTATATCTTAATTGACTTGCTGCATGAAAAGCCATATGCAGCTATGGTAGGGGAATAGAGCAGAATGGCAGACAAGGGTTTTTAGGGTGTATGACAATTAGAAGCTGCCTTGGTTTTAATTTGAGATCTTATCATACCAACATTTTTCCTTCATATTTAGCTTACTGAGCATCCCTTGCTTTTTGTTAGTCATCCAGTCTGCCAAGAACTGCATATTGCATTTCACACACTGAGGTTACAGAATTGTCCAAGGATGTGATCTTGGGGAGATTGGAAGTCAACTTGTCCTGTTGGAAGCCAACTTGTCCTGTTGTTGTGGTTTTGTATGGGAAACAAGCCCAACTTAGAATGGTAGAGATGTTGAAAAAGACAAGATAAATTTTCCCAAGTTGTTCAACTTCAGCTGCTTTGTCATTTTGTCACCTCGGCTTTCTGCAGCCATGTTATTCAGTGATACGTTAGTCAAATAATGTAACTATTTCCAATGTGTCTTTTCTTCCATGACTTACTTTACAGTCCTTTTATGAGGTCATGGAGACTTCCACCATCAATTATTTTATGTGGTTGTACTACGTACTGTGTGATAAGCCACTTTCTCTTGTTCTGAAACTAGGATCTGTTTGTGTCCTGACTTTCCCCTAGTTCATTCATTGCTATGAATGCATGATACTTAATGGCTTTTGAGTGGAGTAAGAAGTATTTTATTTTTCTCTTTATGTAGTGAATATTGTCATCCATCTGTATAGTACACTTTTCCACTTTGTTTTAAAAAAAAAAATGTTCTGTTTGCAGGTAATGAGCATGGTGTCAGGATTTGCACCACTGATTTCTGCAGGTATTTTTTCAGCCACTTTGTCATCTGCATTAGCATCTCTTGTGAGTGCACCTAAGATCTTCCAGGTACGTATGGAAGCAAACCCATAATCTCTTAAAGAATTATTCCAAATAAACTTTGAAACAGAACTTAAGTGGCAGCCAGATTTTCTGCTGTCCTGCTTTCTGCTATGAAGAGTGAGGAAAACATAGCATCTAGACATTCAGGAAATTGCTTTGCCTTGCCACTAGGAAGCATTAAAATGAAGTACAAATGGAGCATATGCAACAATAATAGATAAGTTAATTTCTCAAAGTAATCAGAAGATAGCATAAATTAGTACCTGTAGCTGCTGAATATTCATCTGCACAGAATACTTAATCAAAATAGTATGACTGTGAACCAGTTCTTGTGTGAATCACTTTACATTGATTTTTGTTGCCATTTCTGAATGAATTTTGCCACTTCTGAATGAATTTTGCTTTACCTTTTTAACTCTTTAATCTCATTGCTTGTCCTGTAAGGTCTTTCTAATTCAGTAAAACTTCACTGTTTGCTAATGGGCATTCTTCCTCAAAAGTTCAGTATAGAGTTCAACACAGAAGGGAGTTTGCAGAATATAAACGCAAGTGTCAATGCAGAAAACTGGTGTAAACACTGGGCAAACTTTTCACTTTCTGAGGAAACATTTTTTGTCTCTAAAAAGCAACTCTGATTGTAAGACTCCAGTAAAGCACAGTAGTCAACCACTTAGAGAAGAGCAGAGCTCGTTCTTACAGATAGGAATCACTGAAGGACAGAATACTGGAAATGCAAAATACAAAGGCAATTCCAAATGAAGTTAGTACGTTAGCTACAAACATTCCTTCTTTTAGGAAGGGAATATGTGCAGTAAATAGACAGCATTAGCAAACATAAATGAGGATACATTTTGAACAAAGTATAGATGCTGACTCTTGGATTTTATTTTTCTTAGGCTTTGTGCAAGGACAACATCTATCCAGGATTTCAGATGTTTGCTAAAGGCTATGGGAAGAACAATGAACCACTGAGAGGATATCTTCTAACATTTTTAATTGCTCTTGGATTCATACTAATTGGTTAGTTTGAAATTATAATAAATCTCGATATCCTCTTGTCCTTCATGAAGCATTCTATTCTATCTCATGACTTGACAATGTCCTTGAGGTCTAATGCACTGCTTGTTTCTATGTGAGCATTCTAAATTTGTTTAGTTTGAGGATTTTCTTCTGTCTCCTAGATACATCTCTGTATAGAGCTAGAATAAATCTGAACAGTAGGAATACTACACTTTTGCTAATCACTTCAGGTATCTGTTTTTAGATACTGTCAATGAATGAAAAAATATATTTTGCTTGAGGTAGAGATGCAATAAGCTATAAAGATTAAAAATCTGAAATGAACTTTCATAATTACGAACAGCTTCAGTAAATGGCACACTTAATGAACAGAACTTGTTAGAGTATGTTCTTCTGTTATGCTACAAACAGTAGAGATGATTGCTCACACTGCTGTTGGCAAAGATAAAGATTGTCTAGCTAGGATTACATGTGTTCTACGTGGATAGTGAACTAATTGTGCTGTGTCCACCCATGTGATCTGTGCTAGTGCTGTTAAACTCTTCCTGATTTTGTTTTATCCTTCCCTGTCTCTGCTTAGAGGAGGTACAGTCATGCTGTCTCAACTACAGCATGCTGACTGGAAACCTGATTATAACAAATGAAAACTTGCAGATTAACATGGCAAGTTCTGCATTTTGATTGCAGTTATTTGATGGTGAGAGTGCATATGAATGTTTTACACTATACCTCTTAATGGAAAAAGAAGTGTCAAGCTCTTCTATCTCTTTCGCTAATGAGAGTATTCATCACTGTTGCAATGGTATTGATACATTATAATGCATTAATAGTACCATCAATTCAACTTTTAGTGGCAGACAGATGAACATATTTGTTGCATTGGCTCACACTAACTTTGCTCTTACCATTCACCATAGATGAGTGTCTCTTAGTTTCATTATAGTCTTATTCTTTGTTATTTGACAGCTGAGACTTCAGCTAGAGACATACTGCATTTATATTAATGGTCTAGTACTCCTGGGGTTCTGAAGAACCCAATATATTGCTGCAGTGTTTGATCAAATCATGGTGGGAAAGGAATTGTCTCAATGAATTATTTTGAGAAAGTACGTAATGCTTAGAGGCAGTCCTGGAATACTAGATGGCATGGAAAAATGTTTAACTTTTTTTAAACTCAGAGTTGCACTTCCTGACTATCAGAAGATATCTCTGTAAATAAGAGACTGCAAGTTAATAGCTCTCTTTGTTGAATAGAAAGGACAAACTGCTTCTGCCTAGGTAACCTAAAAAAAAGATTGGTTGTAACAGAATTGACTTTGAAATGTACAAAGTCATTGGATGATCTGTTTCATAACAGCCTGCTTTGTTCTTGTTTTACAGCTGAACTGAATGTCATTGCACCTATTATCTCTAATTTCTTCTTGGCTTCATATGCCTTGATTAACTTCTCCGTGTTCCATGCTTCTCTCGCAAAATCTCCAGGTACGAAACATTTTGGGGTTGAGAATTAAGCTTCCAATTTCTAAATGCAGAAATAAATCTAAAAGCTACTCATATAAATGAAAGTCTGGTTTAATTAAATGTCTATTTGACTTTCATGGTGCATCTGAGGTATAGTCTTTACATGGTGTATGCTTGAGTCTTCCAAAATTTGGAGGATTGAATGATCCAGAAAAGCTTGAGAGCTACAGATATCTGTCATCTTTGCTGAGGGAAAAGATTATTACTCAGTTTTTATTCAGAGATTCTCAAATAGGTGTCTGATGATTTGTCTCTGTTGTATCTCACTTCTGTTATTACCTATCCTTAAGAACTATTGCTTAAGAAAGCTTTCTTACTAATTCAATTTCTGGTCTTCAGGGCTCACCCTTTTGTTGTCTTTGGGTTTCTCTCCTAATATGTTTAGCCTTCCAGCCCAGAAGAAAGTGGTATTGACATACTTCTTGATTTTTTTTGGCTTTGCACTTTTATGGTATTTTGCATTTTTTTGGTATTGCAGGTAGTATTGCTATATTTTTACAGCTCTTGCTTGGTGTGAGAGGCTAGTTATGATGTAGGACTAAGCCAAATGACAATACTTGCAGAAACTGCGTTTCTTAGATTTGGTCTGCCATGCGTTTGTGCTGAAATGCCCCTAAAAGTTTCTTAGTTACTGCCTTAGTAGGTATTGTTATTTTTTGAGTGTGTGTGCATAAGTCTGTCTACCCAACAACTCTATGCAAAATACACTTGTAAAGTGGGTGTGTGGATTGACAAATAAGGATGTAAAATAAGCGGTGACAGTCCAGCACTTTGACATACTTAGATTCTGCTTGGATGTTCTTTTTGTGTCGTGAAAATTTCTGGCCACGTGCAAATAATAAAAATACACACCTAGAAACAATACTATGGGAGAGAGACACTTGCTGATGATTCGTGTTATGCTATCTTCGAAAGCAAAAATCAATTGTCAGTCAAGTTCTTGGCAAAGATTCTTTTAGCCTGATTCAGTAAACATGCTGGCACAAGCATCTTCAAACTTTCCTTTTGAGAAAGCTTTTAGAGGTCAAAATATGCAACATAGAGCTGTTGCATGTAAGATACGAATTTGAAAGGTGTTAGAAAATTAAAAGCTTAAATGTGTCAAAGTCTTTATTTGATATGTTACTGGAATTGCCATGCCTATGAAATGTGATTGAAAGCACAGGAAGGAAAAGATGAACAGCACCTTTTTTCTCTTGAAGATTAAATTCTTTTCCACTCTTACCTTCCCTATCCTCCAAACTACATTTTGACTAGGTTGGCGCCCTGCTTTCAAATACTACAATATGTGGATTTCTCTCGTTGGAGCTATTCTCTGCTGCATTGTGATGTTCGTCATTAATTGGTGGGCAGCACTTCTGACGTATGTCATAGTCCTTGGACTCTACATTTATGTCACGTACAAGAAGCCAGGTATGTATGGGGGCTGCTTTTGGTTCTGATGGGAGGAAGAGGTAGAAAGAAGTGACCTTTGGGGGTAGGGAGGGTGGCAGAATAGATGGATGGACAGGACAAAAAACGTTGATGCTGATCAGTTCAGACTTCTGTTTCAAGCTTTTCATTTGTAGTGAAATGTAATTACACCTGTATATTCACTGCTGTTGCTCTTTCCCCCACCCCTCAACAACATGCCTCTCTATCAAATATGGTTGCTGCTAAACATAAACATTTGAAGAAAGATGAAAGGAAGAGACACAAATGGATTACAGTGCTGAAGGCACCTAGAAAGCATGTTTTTGTCAGGAAGTGAAAGGGGGTACTTTACCATTCCTGTTTGGAAAAGGATTTGAGTAGTACTTGTTTTTTCAGTAAACCATTCTTGTAGCTTTGAACAACAATTTATACGCTCTTCCTTCCTCTAAGAATACTGTATGATCTTAAGTAAAAGATGGAGCAGAACTGAGCCACAAAGTGTTCATGTAGTTGACTATAAGGAAAATCCTAAATCTTGGGCCGTGAAGATTAAGTACTTGGAAGACAAGTTCATTGTAGCTATCAACAGTAAATGGAAACAAATAGAGAGGATACTGGAACTCTTGTTTCCTTTTAGATTTATTTTTCATAAGGAACTGCTTAATCGAGGTCATTTCCTTGTCTTTATTGCACTAGTTATTCATTAAAAGTATTTGACTTTGGTTAGGAAATATTTTGAGGTGAATTTCTCCTTTCCTGTGACGTAAAATAACTAATCACATTTTCTCCCTAAGTGTTACTTTTGAACTTTGAATTCAATCTTCATATTATTGGGAAAAAAAATCATTTTTTCGTCCTAATTATAAAATGAACTCTTATTTGCTAAAACTTCTACAGAAGTCTTATCTTCAAGTGGAATTGTCTATTTAACTGTAGGATTTGTTGACTAGAATAGTGTAGAATGTACTGAGATGGAGTTTAAATCTTGTGTGTTTTGAGTTGGTATCAACAACTGTTTTGTGATCACGTAGTTCTATGTTGAACAACTAAGATATTGAAATTTCACAGATGTGAACTGGGGATCATCAACACAAGCTTTAACTTATTTGAATGCACTACAGCATTCTATTCGTCTATCTGGAGTGGAAGATCACGTGAAAAACTTCAGGTAATGTCTTAATATTAAGACAAACAATTTTGTTGTGTAGTCAGTAGGATAGACTCACGGTGTTTACTGTCATAGTTTTCATTAAATTGACTGTTTACCTCCTGTGGGTTTTAACAGCTTTGAATTTCACGATCATGGACATCCTCTGGATGTAACTATGTTAGCATTTTATTTCAGATTAAGAAGGCAATTCAGAAGCAAGTTGATGGATGATGCTTATTTGTCATTCATGCGTTATGGTTTTTGTGGCTGGCAGAATGAACTGTTAATTGTATTCATTTCTGATGAAACTGGACTGGAAGATGACCTCCAAACAGCTAACCAGCATTTGGTCTGCATAAGGCTAAAGCTGGTTTAAGCTAATATCCCTGAAATGTGTATACTGTGGATGTCATCAGCACAGGCTGTTTCACGTTAAACATTTGGTTATTATCATTGTAATGGTAAATGGACTACATGAGTGTTTGACACAACTGAAAGGAGAGAACTGATTTTTTTGTTATCCAGCATGGCTGCCTAGGACGGTCCTGCTGAAGTAGGCAATACTTCAATCCTGCAGTATCCATGCTGCTTTTCTGGAGTAGGCTATTCTAGATGAAATATGCTTCAAGAGAGAAATTTAGAAAATGCTGTGACTGAAACTATTTCCTCAAAGTCCAGTTACAAAACTCTGTCTAATTATGAAACAGCTCTTATCTGAAATCCTAAGACCTACATGACGTTATAATTCCTGATTATTTACAAACACTATTACCTATATTACACTGAGTTGCATTTTTACTAGGAAAAAACAATGACTTCAGATACTTGTTGGTTGCTTAGCTGTCAAGAGCAGCAATTCTTAAGCTTAATGCAAATCTGAAGGCTGGCATAAGTAATTTACAATATTTTATTGTAGTCAGTGTTGAACTCTGCTGAAACTTCTGTCAGATGCAAGTCTGTTTTGGATAGCAAACTTAGATGAAGAAACAGACATAGGAAAATTCTTACTAAGTGTAACTGTGCTGACAGGGTAAGTGGAGTAAGCGAATGCTCTGCTGATCAGTATGCATTTCAGATTGTATTGGAAGTACTTCAGCTGTTCTGCTTGAGAAGCTAATATGTAGCTTTTTGAGTTGTAAACTTCACTAATTGTTTTGCAAAGCGGATATGGATCTTCTTGTCAGTTTTAAGCAGAGTAGCTTTAGCAGTAGTATTTTTGGCCTGATACTGGCTTCTAACCTATGGCAAAAAGTGTTCTGGATTTTAGAGATACCTTGTAAAAACCAAGTAGTTTAGTGTTTAAAAAAGAAGTCTGGAGAGATTGAGACAGATAACTTTCAGTGATTCTTAAGATCTAAAAAATTATCTTCCGAAATGAACAAGATACTTAATACTTGGATACTTAATATTTTAAAATTGATTAGAAAGAATGGCTAGAATAGCTTTACCTGCAGTTGTTTGGCTTTGCCTTTTGAATGATCAAAAAAATTGCAAAAAAAAATTGCATGATCCCAGTTTTCTTGGGTGACATAAAATAATCTAAGCTAGAAGATGTAAGGATGTGGCTGACAAATGGGGAAAGAAATTCATCCCTCTGACTTAGTTTTGTCTGAAATCAATTTCTGATCGTCTTAAATATGTAAATTTTCACACTGAGTGGGGTTACTACTTCTGGAACCAGTTAATCGTAAGTCTGATGACAGTTGTCGAACATCTTTTCTTCATTTAAATCTTTTAAAAATAGATGAGATTACAAGATCACCAGTAAGGATTGTGTTCTTAGGACCAATATTTAGAAAAAACTTTTCAATTAACTAAACCTTTAGATAAAATGAATTCTAACTTCCCCCCAACTGTATTCACAATTGTAGGCCTCAGTGCTTAATTATGACAGGTGCTCCAAATGCACGTCCAGCTTTGCTTCACCTTGTCCATGCTTTCACCAAAAATGTGGGCTTGATGATCTGTGGTCATGTACATATGGTAAGTGTATTCTATCTAACTTTAAAGTTACCTTACTGTGACCTTTCTTTTTTCCTTTTTTTTTAATTTCAACAAATCTGTCTTTCATTTTAAATGAAAGGTATTAGTATCCTGAGATGTGCAAAAAGAGACTTACTAGTAGGATATACTCCTGTAGGGGTCATCCCCATTCCCAGCTAGCTGTGCTGCCACGCTAGGGAAGCTTTGAAAGTTATGTTAGCTGCCATAACTTTCAATGTGGTATGCTTTGCATCATCCACTTGGAGTTAAAGGAAAGTCTTGTACTGACAGTTGTGCTGTAGGATATGTGGTGGGAGAGGGGGAAAGTTTGCAAAACCAGTATCTTTAATCAGTTGACTTTTAAATACTTAGGAAGCTTTGTAGGAGCAAAGGGAATACTGGATTACAATCTGGGTCTCTTTCTGTCCTTGTCTCATTCAGTCTTACACACTCTGTCATGCTTTGGACAGAGTGGTTTGTCAAAATGACAGTGTATGGCTAGGTTTCTTTTCAGTGCTCCTGTGAAACAGGTAGATTGATTCCTTAGTATACACTTCTTACAGAGAGTGTTCTAAAATCTTATTGAGCAGTAAATTCAGTATCAATTTAGCCAGTAGTTTAAAATTGCTTTTACCTTTCAGCTAGGTTTTTCATCCCTTCAGTTATCCAACTGGTTTCATTGGTGCAGTGAAACAGCAATGTGAGTAATTATTTCCTCCATTTTTGCTGTTTCTGACCAGCCCTGAGTATTTCACTAGCTTTTCCTCGTTTCCATCAGGATATGATGGTTGGGAGTGAAGGGTTGTTCAATAAGGATGTAACTTCAGCAGTTCTTACTACTTGAAAACAAACAACAGGGGAAAAAAAAAAAAGAAGAAAAGGTCCCTTAAAGCACAAGAACAAAACGTGTCTGGTGTCTTCTACAGAAGACCAGAAAGGGTTTTGGGGTGGTGGTGGGGAAGGAAGCAAGCTTCATGTAACCATTTTTCAAAATTGCATTGACAGGAGTTGTCTTAACTAAATACAAGGTGGCTGTTATACTATGACCTGTAACAAAATCGCAGTTAACTACAGAGTAACTGTTGCATCTTTACTAAAGTATATTTAGTAATGTTTACCATATTAGGATTATGTAGTTGTTGCTAGACATTTTAACACCAGACTTTTTCTGTTGCATCCCTAAGATCATTTAAGCAAGTGTAACTTTAAGCTTAATCAAGCTTTGTATTTATATATGCTTAGACTTACCAAATTTGCTGAATAAGACTTGCTTCTGATCTAATGAATGGAAGAGAGTAAATCGAGTTAGTGCAGTCAGAGTATGTTTTTAATTAAGCAAATATTGGTCAGTTCGGTCTTGAGAACCTTTTAATTTCAACATATGGATATCTTGGAGGAACACAATGATTCATCCTGGTGCAGGTAGTAAAAAAAAAAAAAAAATGTATTGCTGTTAAAGTCATCTTCTCTTTAAATACATTTCTTACCATCATAGACAGAACTGTGGTCCTATTTTAGATAACCTTCTAAGAAGGCTGGGATTTATCATAAGCAAATGCATGGAGATTTACTCGTCATTCGTGAGAAGCTAATTAAGTTAGACTGTCAACAATCCCAGCAGAAACTAGTAGACTATCATACTTCCCTTGTGATAATCTACAAGTGTAGGGAAAACTTGAGCAAACTGGACATTAAGTATATGGATCCTGGAGGGATGCACCCACAATTGCTGAGGTAGCTGGCAGAAAAATTAACAGGGTGTTAACTACTCAATGCTCATAATTCTTACTCACTTTCCTCCATATTTCCTGATTTTGAAAGGGTCCTCGGAGGCAAGCCATGAAAGAGCTGTCCACTGATTTGGCCAAATATCAACGATGGCTAATTAAAAACAAGATGAAGGCCTTCTATGCACCAGTACATGCAGAGGACTTGAGAGATGGGGGACAGTACTTAATGCAGGTACATCTCTCCCTTCATTTTTCTTAATGAAAGCAGTGATGTTGAATGTCAAAAGTGGAAATGTTTTGGTATTTTGCATGCTGGAGTATTTCATTATGTGAAGTTATCTTAAAAATTAGTTTTCTGATTTGAAGAAAAAAAAACTTTGTTTCAGTAATATGTTGGGTGTTTTCATTTTAGTTTTTCTTTAAAAAAAAAAAAAAAGACAAACATTTTGTGTTCTCTTTAGGCTGCTGGTCTGGGGAGAATGAGACCTAACACCCTTGTTGTTGGGTTTAAGAAAAACTGGAGACAAGGTGATACGAGAGATGTTGAAACCTACATCAATTTATTCCAGTGAGTAGATGTGGATGTGTAGCATTTCTGTGCCATTTCAGTACACTTGGTAATAAGTGAAAACTCTTACCTCAATTAGGTCTTTGTTACATAAGCTCTTGTCTCTGTCAGGTCGATTCAGATTTTCCATATTGTGGATATACTTTTTCCTGATACAGAAATTAATAAGCAACTCTTGATAGCTTAAGCAGATCAGATTTCTATATAGTCACTTTCTGCATGTAGAAGTTATAGCGGTGGTCTGAAATTTAAGAGTTACTGCCTTTAGAAAGGGAACTAGTGCCTTACATGTCTGCTGAATTCATTAAACTATATTTTATATTGAAAGCAGGGTTTTTTCCCTTACTTTCACTCTACGCTTTTCAGACAAAATGAACTTCTATGCTGAAGCTCTGTCTTCATTAAACCTTGCCCTAATGTAAGTAAGGTATTTTTTGCAGATGCACAACACTCAAAGTAATAAAGTAGCAAAAGCACATGGGAAAGGAAGTCCCCAGTTTACTTTGCCAGTACTGAAATTCAGTCCAGTTCTGGCTGAAAAACTTAATACAATGACTTGTGCTGCTAAAATTTAAGAAAAATAGAACTAGCTTTTCTCACTTATATAGAGACTTCTTTGTTTTCTTTATATGCTGTTTAACTTGTTCTATCAGTGCTTTACATTTCTAATTTACTATGTCTAAGAAAGAAAGTTGGGAAGGGAGTTACAGGCAGAGATAAGAAAAGGAAAAACACACACACAAACACACATTCTCCCAGTTACTTAAGAGAAAAGCAGGAGAACCAAATGCAATGAAAAAACAAGGCAATGTGTTGGTTAGTTCTTGTTTTTTTTCTTAATTTCATTTGGAATGGCTTGTACTAGAAGAATTCTCGGGGCGTACAAAGTCAAGTGGTTCTCCACATCCCAAAGAGAAACCTTAGGAGGTAAACATTGTATTTCAAGCAATCAATTTTCAGAAATTTCCTGGGAAATTGAAAGTTACTAAAGTTCACAATAGAAATACACTTAATATGTAATGACCTAACAAATTAAATAATGAATTTAAAATGTCCCCTAATGGACAAAACTTACACCAGTCTGTTTTCTTATATTTATTATAAAATATGTTGATATTTTGAACACATTTCTTTAAAAGCAATATGACCACTTGTGGTTTAGTCCTGTCAGGATGGGGAGCAATCGGGTGAAAGTGCAAGAACTCACGGCTTGAGATGAAGACAGTTTACTAGGTAAAGCAAAAGCTGCCGTTGCAAGCAAAGCAAAACAAGGAATTCATTCACTGCTTCCCATCAGCAGGCAGGTGTTTGGCTACTTCCAGCAAAGCAGGGCTCATCACGCATAACGGATTCTTGGGAAGACAAGCATCATCGCTTCAAACGTCCCTCCATTCCTCCTTCTTTACCTCAGCTTTTATTGCTGAGCACGGCAACATGTGGTATAGGACATCCATTTTACCAATTTGTCAGCTGTTCTGGCTGTGTCCCACCTTCATCTTGTTCACCCCCAGTCTACTTGCTGTCAGGGCGGCATGAGAAGCTGAAAAGTCCTTGGCTCTGTGTAAGCACTCCTCTGCAACAACTAAAAACATTGGTGTGTAATCAGCACTATTTTCATTAAAATTCCAAAACACAGCATCATCTGAGTCTCTACAAAGAAAACTAGCTCTATCCTAGCCACAACCATAACAATAAAATAAGTTGATACTTTGAACGCTTCTCTTTAAAATCAGTAAGGCTTGATAAAATGTGTTCAATGAGTGAAATCTTGTGGAATTTCTATCTATGTGAATAATGTGGAGTTTTAATTACAGCAACTAATTCAGAAGTATTTATATTTATAAGACTGATTAATGACTAATGCAAACTGTATCATAGAATCACAGAGTGGTTAGGGTTGGAAGGGACCTCTGCCATGGGCAGGGACACCTCCCACCAGACCAGGTTGCTCAAAGCCCCATCCAGCCTGGCCTTGAACCACCTTCAGGAATGGGGCATCCACAGCTTCTCTGGGCAACCTGCTCCAGTGCCTTACCACCCCCAGAGTGAAGAATTTCTTCTGAATATCTAATGTAAACAATATCATAAAAGAGGGTAGATTAAGTTTATAATTCTTTCAGTCTTAAATCTTTGGGATTTCTTTGTCCTTCATTTTACTCAGACTTTAATCCAGGCTTTTATTCAGTCCTTTTGCTTGTTTCTAAAATCATGAAGTTTTCTCTTTTAGTGTCTTTTTCTGAAGACACTAAAAACCCGTCCAGATATAATGGAAATAAGCATGTGATAGCTAACTTATAACTATTCTGATTATAACTTAAAACTTCTTGGCTTCCTTTAATACCCAGGTGTCTTGGAAATTCATAACTCACAGATGAAGGAGATCTCAAAAGAAATCTGATATCTCACCCGACATCAATATCTGTAGTTACCAATGTATCTTGTCATCTGTGCACATCTCAGTTGATCTCTTATTTTTTATTTGATGCACAGTGGTTAAATAAGTACTTGATCTACTTTTATTTAATCACCCTTTTATATAGGGGAGCAAGGAAAAGGGAATAGAAATACTATGTATGTTGCTTTTCAAGATAAGTGACCTGCAGTTGGTGGTTTAGAACTGAAACTTAAATTATTACATAAATGTGTGATTTGAGAGTTTAAATGGCAACATATAAACACTGAAATCTGTTCAGAGGGTGTGTAAAGTAGCTCTTTTGGGAAGGAAGAGGTAGTAACATGTTTGATTTTTTTTGTTTTGTTTAGTGATGCCTTTGACATTCAGTATGGTGTGGTTGTCATTCGACTGAAGGAGGGCTTGGACATTTCCCACCTTCAGGGACAAGGTAAGATTTATTGTTTTCTTTAGCTTGTAAGTATTCTTTTTCCCTTTTAATACCATTTCATGAAGATACTAATGAAGATAAATTACTTAGAAAACAATAGAAAAATGCAAAAAGGCAAAAAAAAAAAACCCACCCTACTCTTCATAGAATAAAAATCATTGAAATGAGTAAGCCTGAAATGTGTAATGAAAATAGCGCATGTTTAATGACAGAATTTATTTTTCTGTGCATTTCAACTAACTGTATATGTAAGCTGTTGCTTCCCAGAGACTTACTATTTTACTGAAACAAAGAGGCTACCAAATTGGCATCAAGTACTTAAAATTTCTAGACTTCGGTTGTATGATCTCTGTTGTATGACTCTGGGTCAGGTGTAAGGTGTTCCCTTCTTCCCTCCTACCCCAGTGTAGTTTGGAGACCTCAACAGTAGTCAGCCTTAAGTTTGGAATTGTATCAGGAAGGTCTTTGTATTCACTGATATCCACCAGCTCCTAGGTTGCTTCAACTCTGGCAGCCATCAAGTAACTCTACTGAAGCCAAGCCTGGAAAAAAGCTGTGAGACGCTTTCTGGTCTCTGCCTTGTGTAAAGCTCATCCTTTACTTGGAGTTAGTTTACAATCTTCTTTTGTATGGAAAATAATTCACCATTTTTTTCTTTTATGGTTGTAAATAAAAAGAAGATCTTGATGTCAGATGCTATTAGTAGTGTAACGCAATTAATCTAACAGTAGAAAATGCAATACCTTTACTACACATTTCAAACTTAGGGCATCTTGACAACATTAGGTTCACACTGTCCGGTCTTCTGTGATTGGTGATACTGGTGATACTCTGGCATCAGCAGTTGTCTCTTGTACGTAGTGTTTTTCCTACTAAAATCTATCTAATTTTTTTTGTAAGAGGCTTTTTGTTTCCTTCAAAGGAAGGAAGTGTTTGCTACCATGTGAAATACTTCTAGCTAATGTTTCTATTTAGCTCCTATTTTCAAATCTTATTTATGCTAGATGTACTGTGTCTTCACAGTTCTACATTTTGAAAAAAATTAACATGTATAAAATCAATTATTATAATGGTAATTAGTACAAGCATAACGATTGTCATTCCCACCGGGGAATTGATATTAGGTAGCTCTGTTTTAGATTTAGCCTGTGGTAATACAATTAAAACTCAGTCTGTGAAGGAAGTAGCAGAAAATAAAACCTCTGTTCAGAAGAGGTGCCTCTTTGTACTTTGAAACAGTTTGTATATATTATTTTGCCTTTTTTTGCTTGTAACAGCGTGCTAGTTGCAGTGCAGTTTAACCAACTACAAACCACCTCAGTAGTCACATGCCTCTGTCTTACTCCATTCGGGACAAATAGGTAACTTTATAATATGGTTCTTTGCTTTCCCAAAGAAGAGTTACTATCATCTCAAGAAAAATCTCCATGTTCCAAGGATGTCATAGTAAAAGTGGATTATAGCAAGAAGGCTGAGACTGATACTTCTATAGCTTTTATTCCATCGTCTAGTGAGAGAACTCCTGCTCTACATAAAGGTAACTTCCTAGTTAGCAGTGAAATTTGAGTTCTTATTCCTTGTAGTTCTTATTCTTTTTCTATCTTGTTCCTTCTTCAGTCCCTTTCATCCTCCCAAGGAATTAAAAAGGTTGTTGTTGTTCATGGAACAGGGAAGCATGTCATGCTTTTCTAGCTGTTGATGTCTAATACTCATATTTTGCTTTAGAGACTACAGGATGTAAAAAATCTTCATGACCTAAATAAAAACAGGTGGTGGATTATGATCTACAATACACTTTTTGTTTTTGTTAACGAGATTGAGTGCTATTAAAAATTGCTTGAGAATCAGGCCACACAGCTGTGTATTGCATGATTTTTAAGGCTGCTAACTTTATGAAGGTGCTTTTTACCTCAGACTAGAACATTTTATTATATGCATGTTAACAGACACAAATCATTCAGGATTCTTTGACATATGACAATAACCAACTTTCTTCTCTTTAAAGTAAAACCTTGGATTAACTGAAGTATTTGAGTGAGAAATATGATTAATTTTTTTAAAAAAATGCAAATCAATTATCAGGACATGATTCTCAGGACTCTGTGTGCTTTTCTTTGTATGAAAATTCATTTCATTCTACATCTTTATTTTCTTTTTGTTTGTTTTATAGACTAGTAGTATTTTCATTAACATCACAAAGGAAATTAACTTTTTTATTTTATATCTTTAAAAATCTTCCAGGGGAGGACGAGGATGGAAAGACTCCAGCACAACCACTGTTGAAAAAAGGCAGGCATTTTCCACCTTTTCGTTAAATCATTCTTTTGCATTGTTAATTTCAGTTTTCCTTTTGTACTCCTTTCTACACATACATTTGAGAAAGAAAAATATCAGCCATGCAAGCTTAATTCTTTTTTCATATTTGGGAATGTGCTTCATCTGTAGGGATTAGGTTGTGGAAAAATAAAGCTTTTGGAAATTACTAGTTGTTGTTTCTACTGAGAAAGGATCGTGCATGTTTCTAAGATATGAATGTATCTGTCTGGGTCCTTACTTGATTTAGGTGTAGTGGAAGAGCTCCATCAGTCTGCTTGAAAATATTCTAAAGCCATAGCTGTTGCTCTGTTCAGAATTGCTCAAAAGCTTGCAAGGCAAAGAATAATACAGCCAGTCAGTGAGATTAACATCTGAAATGAAGTGCAGTAGTAATTTAAATAAACAGCATTTTCAGAGGTGAATTAAACAGCTTTCACTTATTGGTTTATTTCAAACTTTTATGAGAGTTAAGCACAAGTTTTTTGCTTTACCAAAGATGCTTCTAACTTTTTTGATGTTTTCTTCATTATTTCAAAAGCCATAAGCTATTATGTTTTAATAATGAAAAGTGATATTACATCTTGAACCACAAGATGGCAGTTTGGAAGAAGTCCCAGTGTACAGTAAAATAGAATATTAATACAAATCAGTCACAGATGTACTCTAAATTTAAAAATTCCTAATAAAATAAAGACTGAGATGAATATCAAACTCCTGGTTCTTGTTAAAATTCAGGTTTTAACTAAGGGAAAGGAGTTAAGTTTTATTTTTTCAAAGAGATTATACAAATAAAATTTTAAGAAATTATTTAAAAAAATGTCAATATTGGATTTGCTGAGAACAATAAAATAACTTCGTTGCACAAAATAGTCTATATTGCGCTTCAGAGCCTTGCACATGCAAAACTAACTTAAGGAATCCTATCTTTTGTAAAAAGATGAATTAGCTCTTTTTTCATCCATGCACTTAAAGGTAAAATGGATTTGAAGAAAGAACAGTGCTTAGGAGATAGTGTTTCCTTTTACATTAGCATCAAGATGAGTTTCAGGGGAATTCTTATCTACAAGAGGTAGCAACAGCGCATTACTGAATGCTATGAAGCGTGTACGAAATGTTAATGTCTGGGCAAATGAGTGTATAAAAATCTTGCAAATCTCTTGTTTGTCAAATGTGTGCTAAATGAATTGGAGGCTTAAATCTTTAACTTCTAAAATTAATTTAGGGAGTTTGTGGACTCCATAAATATAGCTCAGTTGATACCCATTTAATCAATAGTGGAGTCTGGGGAAAATAGTTTAAATGTTGTTTTTTAATTAATTTATAACTTGGAGAAGTTATAATCAAATAAGTTATGTTGCATTTGAATTTAGGGGTTATTAAGAAAAACACTTTAAAAATGAAATGCCATCACACTTTCTTTCCAGATTCAAAGAGTCAATCGTCTCCTTTAAATGTGGCTGACCAAAGACTTCTTGATGCTAGTGCTCAGTTTCAGAAGAAACAGGGCAAAAGCAATATTGATGTCTGGTGGCTATTTGATGACGGAGGTAACATACTTAATACTTCTAAAAGCATGTGTTGAGAAGAATTAGTGATTTTGAATTAATTGCTAATAATTATTTTTCAGTCAGTTCGTATATAGGTTACAAGTTTGTACTGTTAAACTCTTTATGTGATGCTGTGTTTTCTGATACATTCTCAAATTCTGGTTAAAATGCAGGTTTGACATTGTTGATTCCATATCTTATTACAACCAAGAAAAAATGGAAAGACTGTAAGATCAGAGTGTTCATTGGTGGAAAAATAAACAGAATTGATCATGATAGAAGAGCGTAAGTTTACCTTTATAATTTTCATTTAAAATGCTAGAAGAACATGTTAAACAGTAGATGGCGTGCTGTTACGAGTAGCCTTCTTTCAATTGTTATTTGGCAGAGATGTAACCGTATTCTATTCTTGCTCTCCAAGAAAGTTCCATTTCCACCAGATTGTGTTGGATGAGTTACCTCTAATTAAACTAGTGTTTCTGCGGCATTGTCTGACAGTAATGTTTTCTCTATTTGTTAAATATCGTTTGGGAGAGCTTTAAGGGAGAGTTCTTACTTTATTTGGGAAAAAAATAATAGTGTATTGTTGATTTATAGCTGTAAGCCAGGTTTATATAATGTTATTCAGACTATTTAACACTTCTGTTGCCTTTTTAAGCTCTTTTTCTTATCTGTTTACCCTGTTAAATAATTAAAAATCTGAACACGTATAAAGGCTTGCTTTTCTGATACAGGATGGCTACCCTGCTCAGCAAATTTCGGATAGACTTCTCAGACATCATGGTTCTTGGAGATATTAATACTAAGCCAAAGAAAGAAAAGTAAGTCTCAAAACAGAAACAAAAAAGCTCATTTGTTAGTTGAGTTCTTGATCTATTTCATGAATTAGAATAGTTACTTCCTATATAACATGTGAACGTGGTGTTACATGTTCACAAAAATCAAGGAAATAAACTAAGCAAAAACTCTTACACTCAAGAATATACAATTTTGCTTTTTATGTATTTTTAACTCTCTTGCCTTTAGATTGTAATCTTAAACTTGAAAATGCAGGCAGGTAGGAAAATGGACTTAATCTTAGTGGATGCTTATATGTAATGATGTCTTGTCTTCAAATAGCCTGGTCTATTTTTCTTTCTTCTGTTTTAAATTCACATTGACATTTAAGTTACGTGTCTATGATTGTACATGTGATACTGATTTTCCATTTTTAAAAAGTGCTAGTTGTATAGAGCATACCAAGTAACTAAAATGGTAGAGTACTTCTGGCATTCTGATACTTTTGGATGTCTTTGTTCTTGGGAGTCTGCTACTGTGAAATGCATAAACTTAAAATTAATTCTCAATTATGCATTAAAAGTTGAGACTGTAGAATTTCAGAGGACTCATGAATAACTTCTGTGAATGAAAATTATTTCTTCTGAGAGCATTTTTAGTTGTCTCAGTGGAAACATTTTCCACAATAAATCCAAAAGCTGCTTGAGAAATCCAGTCGGAGTTAACAATAGCTGTAAATTAACTAGAAAAAAAATTCTGTAATATTTTCTGTGCTGTACAATAGAATATTGTTAACGGTTAGTTTTGTTCTGTCAAAAAGTAGCAGTTAGCGTTTGTTTTTTTTGTAATGAAGGTGAAGTCATTGTGTCAACTAACTCAGTAAAGACCACCAAGGGCAAGAAAAAATACCCTTATAATGTGATAGTTTACTAGAGGACAGGAACACTTCAGGTTGAAAATGGTCATGGGGGAGTAACTACTTGTAACTGCATGGAAGCTTAGGTGTTACACATAATGATATTACAGTATATACGAAGTAGTAGTTTTTTTTAACTTTCCAAACTATAACTAGCAACTACAGAAGATTGTCAATACCTTATGTTCTTTATGAAAGGGAAAAAAGCATCAAAATTCCTTATTCCATTGGACATAAAGCATACATTTCATTGTGCTCTGAGAAATCGTTCTTTTACTTTTCTGACTTCTCACATCTTGGGGCTATTCAAAGGCAAGTTATCTCTCTCAAAGCAGCCTTAGTTTGATGCTTAAGTATTGTAATGTGGATAGAGGAAAGTAGGCGAGAGATCAAAATATGGGTAGAAAAAGCTGCTTTTAATAGAAATGAATGCCTTTTTGGCCTTCAGAAGATTTTCTTTTAAAGTTTCTGCTAAAACATCCAGGTGAAATCAAAATAACAGTTCACATTCTAAAAAGAAACATAACAGCAAGACAAGATGGCTCTGCTTATTGGGATTTGAATGTAGGTCTTAGACTGTATTGGAAAGATCAAAAAAGCAACATGAAAATATAGCTAAAAACCCTACTGGCGCTGGCATGAGACCTGATAGCAGTCTGGTGCGTTTTACTCTGTGACATGTAAGCTCCTCTTTCAAACTTAATTTGGAAGAAGCTGCTGTTAGTGATTTGGTTCTATATATTTTCTAAGCTAGTATCTTCAGCTTTAGAACAATTGCAGTAAAATTATTTAGCAAAACTTTTGCAGTGAATAGTGCAAACTCCTACAGATGTCACTAATTGCATGTTGAATTGTAATGTTTGCCTTTACCTTTTGTATGGCCTGTGCACAGCTGATTCTGTGTGCAAATAGTTTGTTCATTTTTATGTGGTATTAAAATGTACTTTCTAATAGCATGAAAGTAATTGCTGACATACAGACTAGTGTCATATACGTTTTAATGTCTATTCATGTAATCGTTCCAGTATTGCAGCTTTTGAGGAAATGATAGAGCCCTTCAGACTTCATGAAGATGATAAAGAACAAGAAGTTGCAGATAAAATGAAGGAGGATGAACCATGGAGGATAACAGATAATGAACTTGAGCTTTATAAAACAAAGGTTCTGTATTCCTTAGCTTGTTACGTTAAACATTATAAAGTGTTTTTTCTTCTACTGTATTTGTGCATGTGATATTGTCAAACTGATTCTTGCTATATTACCTCTTTTATAGCAGCTTTTATGAATAACTAGGGGAGAACAGCATCTAAAACCAGTCGGGGAGGGGGCACAGTAAAAAAAAAAAGTTCCTGTTTTTGTCATTGCAGGTTCTAAACTGATATCCCACAGGGTTTTAGCAGTTCATTTAGAACACTAAGCTATATTCAGCTCTTCCTGATGTTTTGTTTAGTTGAGCCCAGACTACCCTTTGGTGCTTCATTATTTAAAACCAACACACACCTAACTGTGTTGTTAAGGAGCAGTTAAAGGTTTGACTTCTTTTTCCCAAATGGTTGTGCGCTGTGGACATGGGAGGCATTCCTCATTCCTCCATCAGTGTTTCTGTGGAGGACACTCAAGCAGCATCCCATAACAGGATGCAGATACACCCATGTATCTAAAGAAAAGACTGGTTAAAGCTTTGGTGATCTGAAGTTCTTCACTTTTTTCACTTTCACCTCTTTTTTTTGTATTCCTGTCTCGATTTTTACAACTTCTGTGATTATTTGCAGTAGAGAAGAAACAGGAATAGTTGGTCTCTCTGCATTGTAAGTGTAAAAAGCAGGGATATAATTAACATGTACGTACAGATTGGCAGCTGATGGCAGGATCTTGTAACTGCATATTATGCAGGGACTAGAGGAAAGACTTTATAATTAACGAGCTGCAAGATATCTTGCTGTGACTTATGCCTTACCCCCAAAACTCTTTTTCAATGAGACAATAGCAGCATTCTTTTGTCTCTTTTTGTATTCTTTCGTATTCTTTTGTCTCCTGATAGCTTATTTGTTTCTGCCAACACTATCCAGCAGGCTAGCAGGACTTCTGCTGACATGAGAACAGCAGAACTGTAAGAAATAGCTGCAAGTTAGTTGACATACAAGAACTAAAAATGACTATATGAATGCAAGCTAAGAAAAATCATCAGTAGGAGGAAGGGGAGGAGCTGCTTAAAGATGTTAAGAAAGGACAGAGTACTAAATAAGGAGATACATTATGGAGAAGGGCTTCACTGCAGTAACATCACCTTGCTCTGAGCTTATGGGATATAGCTAAGGGAACCTCGAAGAGAGCATAGAGGGCTCTTGCTTCCAGCAGCTGCAGAGGGATGGTGTCATTAGAAGAACAATCTTAAACTTAGCTTACCAAGGTACTTGGTTTATTTTCACGTTAGGCTTACTACTTTCTTTTCTCTCAGCTTTGGAACCATAGGTACTTCAGGAAAGCAAGCAAGATGCCAACCTGAGGGGCAAGCACATGCTTTCTTGAAATGACTCACACCAATTAACTATAACTGTTCTTATATTGATTAAATGAATTTTTGCTGTTTCTGTAGAGGATTTTCCTAGCAAGTTTCATTTTAATTACAGACTTATCGCCAGATTAGGCTAAATGAGTTGCTGAAAGAACATTCAAGTACAGCTAACATAATTGTCATGTAAGTAAATGATTTTTATTATCATCTTAATTGATGCAGAACTGTGTGTACTATAAACGTGTAAGTACAGGTCAGGAAAAAGACTGGTTTGGCATTGAAGTATGGAAAAATACTCAAGGAGGTTTCAGAGCTGGAAGTGTTTTAGAAATACAGAGTTAGTATGATCCATGCAAAATGGCCTTTGTAGCTTGATCATTCTGGTACACTACTTCAGATGATTACCTTCACATTCTTGGTGCAGCTTGGGATTCTCACATTGGTTCTACTCCCACATGCCAACTATCCCCACCCTTCTCAAGTCCGTCATCTCAATTTTTTTGTAGGTGATCTCTGTAGATAGTGGTAGCAGTGTTGTCTGACGATGGATTTCCATGGAACTACTTTTGGGATAAGCAAGCAAAACACAGAATGTGTTTTTTCACTGATTTCCTTGAGGATGCTGCTTCAGAGCTCTATGAAGTGGCACCACAAGCAAATTTTGAATAGGGCAAATAGACTTCCAGTAGTTTTTTTGTTGTTGTTTTTTTGAAAGAAAATAGTATGGCATGCTTTGGAAAGAGAGACTGAGAAGGAATATTAGACTGCATCCAACCTAGTATCATAAGAAAAAGCAGTATTTTAAAGTCCTCAGGAGTCTTTAAATATATATGTATGTCTCATTGAGGAGAATTTCCCCTGAAGCTGCCTGAATTAGATGGTGGTGAGAAGCCAGAAGTGAGGTGTGAGTAGATCCTGTAGTGCTTAACATAACAAGCTCTTTAACTCATTAACTAAGTTCTGAGGAAAAATCAAAAACTAAAAAGGTTAGGAAATTTGACTTAGTATCCATCTCTTTGCAGAATCATACTTTCGTTTTCATATGATATGACTTGTACTTGTTACAGGTTTAACTGTTCTTTTTTTGTGTATTTTAGGAGTTTGCCAGTTGCACGAAAAGGTGCAGTTTCTAGTGCACTATACATGGCCTGGTTAGAAGCTCTTTCTAAAGATCTGCCACCAATTCTCCTTGTTCGTGGGAATCATCAGAGTGTTCTTACCTTCTATTCCTAAGAGTACTGCACAGGGGACAGCTACGATGACATGGTACTTCAGTGCCCGGGGAGAGTGACTGACATGGTCTATAGATTCTTAACATCACAAAGGCAAAAAGTGACTCTTCTTTCACTATTTCACTGACTTGAAAGCACACAAGGAAAGTCAATGTATTCCTAAAGTTGTGACATCTTCAGTTTATTTTATATTTTCTGTAATTTAATCTTGCTTAATGGGGGAGGATTCCTTGTTAGACTGAAGAACAAGACAAGCTTTTTGTTTGCTATTTGAATAGCAGCAATAAAAGTGTTTTATTTTTAATCAATGAAAGGATTATAGATTTATAAAAGCCTTTTAGCCTTGAGGTGCCTTCTGAAATTAACCAAATCTCATCCACGTACATCCTATTTTGTAAATTTATATAGAATGTCAAAATCTGCCTTCAACTAAGACTTTAGATCGGACTTCCTTTAGTTTTTAATCTCTTCCATATTACAATAAAAATGAATGCTGCTTTTCAGTCTTCCATTGAGCTATTAGTTCTTAGTACTGTATGTTTTCTATTGTCAGAAAGTTTTGTTTTTATTATTATTATTATATCTGTTAGATTTAAAGGTGAGAATTGGGGCAGGTCAATTGAACTAAGACAAATTCCTGCTGTCAGGACTCTGTACTACCAAATTTTGTAACAGTTAAAATAAAATTAAACAGTTAAAATAAAACTACATTGTCAGAGGATCCTCTTCTCAAATTTGACATTGTGTACTTCCTTGGCATTAGTCTGAAATACACAGCTAAGGTTAGCTGACTTGGTGAAGGATGCTGTGTAAATCTATAGCTCTAGTTAGAAGCAATTCATCTTAACAGACAAAGGCCATTTATCTGCTGAAAAATTGGAAGAAAGAAAAAATCCTGTCCTAGTTCTTGGCCTATTAATATTTTGGTGTCACTTAAACTTAGTTTGAAACAAAACTCAACTTAAGGCTTAAATGGGGATAATATGAGCAATGTGATACTATCTAACAGAAAACAGTAAACACTATGTGGAATCTTGCTATCCGATATAAAAAGCAAAAGCTAAAGTTCTCTCGCATTTTTCAACAAATGGTTAAAAGGACCACTAGTTACTAGGGGAGATGTTTTTAGTCAATTCATTCAAGTTGTGAGAAAATACACTTAATCTTTTATTAAAAGATACTCAGGTTTGATCATCTGCCAGTTTAGATTTTTTCCATACATTCTACTTTATACGTTTTCTATGTTCAATCACAAAACTGCCAATCTTGTGTGCCCTTTCATCGTATATTTTGACAACTTCATAATTTAGTCTACTATGAACACCTACAGAAGAAATTACACTTGAGCCTTTATACAAAGGTAAAATGTGAACTGTTTTTAAATTCCTATATATTTTGGATAGAAAGGATTGCCTAAAAACATTTCACAAGCTTTTGATATTAGCGTTGGACATGCTACTGGATCAGTTTACCAGTGCTTCAGTGACTTTCATTTAAGGATGCACAGAAAAGGTGTGTTATGCTAAATACGAGATCAAATTGAAATGTACCCGTTTCTTTTTGAAGGACAAAGCAATTAGTCATTATGTGGCAAGGTAGAGCTTCAAGTTGTTATGATTCAAGATAAAAATCTACACAGTGCAGTGTATGTTGTTGTCAATATCTTGTTGAACCGCAAATTTTTTTTCCATTTGTTTCTATCAATTGGATTTGAGTCTATTGAATCATTTCACTTTAAAAAACAAGAACATGCATGTTTTGCTGCTAAGTGTGAGATAACTGATGCCAGCATGAACCCAGCTTGTTAAAATAAACATAAGACAGTTTGCAGTAAAAGTGCTACTTCCTCCCAAGTGAGGGGGTGGAAATCAAAATAACCGTTGTGTCTATTACAGATTTTACCATGGTTGTTGGGGGATATGGATATCACATTGTGAATATGGAATCATTGCCATGTTTCTTCTTGTTTTGTGGGTTATGTTATTTTGAACAGATGGACAGTAAGGCATGGACTTAGTGCTGCTATCTTTAAAAAAAAAAAAAAGTGCACAGGTACACTTATTTAAAAGTTTTTTTTTGCCCATTCAGGAAACCATTGCTTGTGACCTGTAACACAGAAACCAAATGAAGTGTCTGTATACATGCATATATGTGTATAAAATTATATAAAATATATCTAAATATGCATATGGGGATAGCTAGGGTAATGTCTGTGAAATATGTAGGATGCTTTTCACATATCCACTCTCAGAAGTCCACTAACGCTAGGCACAAGGTCAAGTTTCAAGATTATTTGCTACACTAAAACTTCAACAGTTAATAGTAATTGTTAGCAACAAATGTCAGTTAGTGGCAGTCGTTCCAACTTCTGCTTTGATTTTGATGCCAAATTTAATTATGTTCCAATCGTTAATTACTTGAAAAATGAAATATCACTGACACATGAAAATTCATACTTTCTATAGATTAGGTTTCTTCGTATGGGTTTAGAAAGTCAGCAATGGCTGGTGAAAATCAATTATTTATTTGCTCACTCTATTTGTATTTAGGTTTCCTTTTACATACATTCTTTTTATATGCTTTTCTGACATTACATATTTAAAAATAACTGAAAATAATTTAAAGATTTGAGCGTTAGTGGGTAATGACCCACTTGGTTTGAAGATGTAATATTTGATACTGTACTGTAACTGTCACACACAAATGCTTTTCTAATGTTTTAACGTAACTATTGCAGTTAATACTTTGTATCATGGGGATGTCACTGCAATAAAAGGAAGTGAATTCAATACAACTGTCTTGTCTAAAGAAAAAACCTTTTATTGGTAAAGGATAGTGAATTGTGCTCATAATTTAACCAAGTCATTATAAAAATGTTACCTGATACATGGATCAGCTTATTGTATACATCTGATATTTTACCTGTTATTGTGGAATTTGTATGGGACTATTACTAAAAGGAATATAGGTATAAGGTATAATATAGGTATAAGGAATATATATATATTTGTTCACAGGTGGAATGCTTGCCACTAGCCGGATTATTTTTCATATGCAACCAACACTTTGTCATCAGAAATTTTAGAGAGCAGAACAGACAATGGGGACCAATCAGCAATATGCAGTATGTTTAAGCTGGAATAGTAGTATCAGAAAATATGTTCCTATTACAAATGGAACTTGTGAAAGACTGTCTAACTCCTCTGTCAAGGTAGTTACCCACTGGGATGTGAGGAAGTAAGTTGGGAAAATAATTTTGACATTCAGTGCCAAAGCCACTTGTAAGCAAGACAAGCTTGGGTTTAACTATGTTATGTATATTCAACTAGGAACTAGTTGTGAAATGTAAGCTTGAAAGCAAAATTACAAATTGTAAGTTGTGTTCTCATATAAGGTAATACTTAGAATCACTAAAGAACTTAACCTCATTAATTTTGGTGTTTCCTAGTACAGCTTGATGACTGTTAAATGTTATTTAAAAATTAGTGATCTGAAATTATTAGGGGTTAATCTGTCCTCAATTTACTAAATATCTTTCCCATGTATTTAAAGATAGGCCTTGAGAGGAGATTTGAAGGCCAGGGGAAAGGGAACTCTTGTTTAGAGTGTGCTGCAAACTTCTATGCTGTTGGCTCTAACCTATCTTTTGGTTGGTAAAAGAGCTACAGGATATGGTATGTAATGGCTTTTCTGGATTATGTGTGCTGACGAATGTGTTGACCTAAATAATCAAACAGTACCATTAGCTGAATTCATAAATAAGTGACTTCACATATGGTTTACAAGCTTTTTTTTTTTTTTAAAAAAAAGGCCAAGGTTGTGCTCATCAGTTGCCTACAACAATCAAACAAATGATCACACTGTATAGTTAGTTGTTCTGTTGTGGAACAGGAAAGGAGGGCTCCCTTCACCTGAGTGAATATCAGCCTGGTTACAGTTCTCATGTAACCTCTCTGGGCTCCTGTAAATCTTGCCTTTGTGCACTTAAAACCTGCTTTAATTTTAGCTGCAGGCTTAAAGTCTGTGTGGCTATGGAGGTGTTGAATAGTGCTTCTGTAGCGCTGCCTTACTTCTTTTGGTGCAGGGTGAAAATAGCAGGTTTGGGTTTCGGAAAATTTAGCAGTGCATTCTCTTGCTGCTCTTGACGGAGGAGCAGCGAAGAGATTTTTGGAGTTAAGACGGGGTTAGTTTGATACGAGCCGATGCCTGTGTTTAGGATGGGGAGAAACAAGCTAGTACAAATCAATCTGTTAACTTCTGAAGGAGATCAGTTAATGCTGAAGCAGCAGCGCGTGCCTCCTCAAAACAAAAGACATTTCTGTTAAAAACACGAGCCTTATACGCCCGGAGCTCAGATCGGCCATGATACACTGTACTCTATCGTATGTGGAGCGTGGACCGCAGTCCCAGACAGGGTAGCGTAATCCCGTGGGTTTGGGGAGGGGGGGGTCCAGAGTCGCCGTCAGCCTGGCCCCGCCCCTCCCGCCAGCCCCGCGTCCCTATTGGCTGCGGCCGCCTCCCCTCCTCTTCTTATTAGCTGCTGCGGGGAGCGGGAAGCTCGCGGCGGCCGTTAAACCGTCGATGGCGAGCCGGCTGGGCGAGGGGAGGGGAGGGGGGGGGGGGCGGGGCGGGGCGGGGGTATGGCTGCCGTGATGGCGGCTGTCCAGTCAGCGGGGCGTGGGGGGAGTCCTGCCCGTGTGGGGCGCCGTGTGCGCGGCACCTCCGGGAGCAACTGCCGCAGTGGGGTCGCCACGCGAAACCCCCGGTGGCTTGGGCCCTTAGGAGCACGTTCTGCACGTTTCCCTTCGTATTTAGCCGACATTCCCTGCTTGTCAGCTCCTGGGCACTGAGGTGGTTGGGGAGTCATTCACGGCAGGAATGCGGGTTATAAACGACCACAGAAAGGGAAAACCTAGCTTCACGCAAACACTTGCTATGAAGAAAGTGCCTAAACGTTCCCTAGTGCACTATACCCAGTGTGGGTTGGGTGAACTTCCGAGTCCTAAGAGGTTGGGTATAGCTCAGCTCATTTGCTTTGCAGATGTTAAACAAGTTGCCAATCCAACTCAGATAATGTGCAGGAAAAGTATTAAGGTCATCAGCTTAAGGTTATTTCATAATATGCTCTGATGTTTGCTAATGTGTGGTGTGTAATGCAAACATATATATTTTTTTTTCTGTGTGTTTTGGTGAAATCTTGCAAAATGCGCTACTAACCAGTGTCTTAATATCACTGGCATCCATGTGTAAGGGAAGAAAGGCCCCCGTGTTCCCACCTCCCAGGGAGCTGGTGCAAGCAGAACCTAAAAATCAGCCAAATCAAAGCCTAGTGGGAAGTGTTGGGTCTAGGAACCTCATTTCCCTAGTCCTTCAGTTTCCATCCACATTAGTAACGACAAAATAATAATTACAAAATCTTACTAATAAAACCTGGGGCTTAGTGAAAGAGGTAGGAAATATTTTCTCTGCAATTTGTGAGTAGTTCCAACTATAATAATGACACAAGATGGCACTGTTGTCTTTTAGTATTTTGGTTAATGAGTTATCTGAAGTATCAAATACTCATTTCTTGCACTGTTCCTATGGTTTCGTGGGCTAAATGACTCAGTGCTTTGAATAAACTTCACACATATCAGCGTAATAGGACTCTTATGCATTATATATAATTTTTTTTTCATAGTTTTGACTGTGAATTGGAGAAAAGAAGTAGACAAATGCTGCTTTTCCCCTTCTGTTAAGGGCAAATTACTCTGGTTGTGTTCTAAAGGACATACAAATCTCCATGTAAATGTTTCCTGTTGAGTTCAGACAGCCTCTTGGAGGTAACCACCATTTTGTAAAACATTGAGTGATGTCCATTTTTCTTAGTGGTTAATTCCAGTTGTCTTAACCTTAGTGAGCCAGAAGGATAAAAGCTCCAGGCAGAGGAGGAGACCTTTTAAATAGAGAGGTTTGACTAACATCCCACCTAGTTTCAGAGTGATCTGTAACATTTCAGCAAGATTTTTTTGCTTCATAAGTAAGAGGCATGACAAATGTCTACCACCTTTCAGCAGTAGAGAGGTAGAAGGAAGAAGATAAAAGCTTTGTCTCATGTCATCCCTAAATATTCCAGTACTGGCTATTTAAAGTATTGGAGGAGACTGAATAGTGTAGCATTTGGCATTTTCAAGCTTATTAAGCTTGAGACTAACTTTATCGCTCTGTTGAAGTGTTTTACAACTAATAACTAAATCTTGGAACATCTCTCAGCAATCAAATTTGTCTCTGCAAAACAGATGGTGAAATGGAGTCACAAGCAAAAGGATTTCCACAGGCTCTTGGTGAAAAACTGGAGAGCTGAGATTAGCCTTGAAACATGCTCACTCCCAGCCCTGTTTGATCGTTTGCAAATTATAGGAACTCCTTTTTATTACTGTTACTGATTGCATAGATTAAGAACTGTATTAAAATATATATATATATGAAAGAGGGGATGGGATGTACGTACAAAAGAATTTTCGTGATAATCCGGTGTTAACCTATGTGTTCAATAAATGTGTTGGTCTATTTAATGCAGCTCGTCTTTGATGAGCAATGGGTAAAGAAAAATCTATACATGATGTAAAGTGCAAAAATAAAAGCACAAGAGTAAACGTTGTTGCTTGTAGCAAAACATAGTAGTTTAAGCACCAGTAACCTAGAAATCACAGTGGGTCAAAACACAGTTCCTGCCAAGAGGAGCCTGCACCTCAAAGGAAATGACATTTTATGGAGTCAACCAACAACAGCCATTCGTATTATTAACATATGAAATCAAGGCTAACCACAGAATAAAGTGTGGGCTTTCCCATGGGATTTTGGCTAACCTCATATAGAATTTCATTTTACTTTTGATTGCACAGTTGAGTGTTGTTAATTTTAGAGGTTTATTCTCATTAAAATCTTTGTGTATCCTTCTGCTAGCGGTGATAGTATTTCAGACAAGGTAGGATTTATTGGGAAAACTCAAGCTTTGGCAAATACATGCCAAACCCTTCAAAGTACTCTTGATCTGTGTTATCTTTATTTTAATTAGATTGCAGGATTTTAGTTGCTTTCTTGCCATACTTGTATGCACCTATCAAAATGAGTCTTGATTCTCATCTGGGGCCTCGGAATCACCATGATGCAAGTAATTCCAACAGATAAAAAAATAATAATAGAAGTTATGATCACTTGTTGGCTCTGGGAACTGAGCTTTTTTTCTACCCAGAAAATGGATCTTCTTCTGTGCTGGCCAGCCCTGGGACTATTAGGTCATTGTAGAAAGCTCATTCTGTCCCAGACACAAAACACTCCAGTATTCATTTATGATTTGGAGCCTGTCTTTCTGAATCTCTGGGCCATCACTCCACACATAATCGAGGAATTTTCACTTTCCCAGGATAAAGCCAGGTTAGTAATAAAAGGCATCTTCTCCTGTTGCAACTTTGACTGTGAGTAGTCAGCCTCTAAATAAAGAGTGATAGGTTCTGAGTTTGTAATCCTCTCCTTGTTCTGGAAGTAGTAATTAACCATATTATATGGCAGCTTTTGTACCTGGAAGTGACTTAGTGGCAGATTCAGAATTCAGATTAAATCCTAATTTCTAGGTTTTGCTGCAAGTACTAGGAATATTCTCTCTTCGTCTTAATGGGAAATACTTTTTTTTTTTTTTTTTTTTGTAATTACTTTTAACTTTGAAACAGGGCAGTCTTCTGTAGGAAACTGCTACACAGATCTTCAAAGCCAACATCTGCTCTCCTGAAGCCCAGGGTTGTAATTCTGCTTATTGTCTTGCTTACATCTCTCAGGATTTAAAACTCCACTCTCTGTCATAGTCACTGCAGCAAAGACTGCTTTTGGCCTTCACATCCCCAGCCAATTCTTTCTTGTGAGAAAACAGATTCAGTAGAGAATTTGTTCTAAGTGGCTTTTTGAGCAACTACATCAAGAAATTATCAAGACAGTCAAGAAACATGGAATTGGTTTTTCATAGGTGTATTTCCCTTCCAGCAGGTATTGCTGTTTAAAATACCCTGTATCTACCAGAGCTTGTGATCAGGTGGCCTCTTTCTGCGATCTATTTCATTGTCAAGTATGTTCTGAGACATTATGGATAATACTGCTAGGAAAGGAGAACGACTCCAGAGAAGGGCCGTGAGGATGATCAAAGGGCTGGAGCACCTCTCCTATGAAGACAGGCTGAGGGAGTTGGGGTTGTTAATAATATGTTAAAGCTGACTGGCAGAAGATGAATGCACATGAATGAGATCCTATGGTTCTGAGTTCTACTTTGTAGGCATTGTAGACATTGTAGGCTTTGGCTGGAATTGTTTTAGGTAACTGCAAAGATGACAGGGAATTTTAAGAGTATGGGAATCTAAATGGAAACCAGTAACAGGCACATTAGAATCACCTCAGAATGAAAGGTAAAACAGGGATTAGAAAGATGAATGTGTTTTGTGTGTGAGAATTGTGAAGTCAAAGGTTAATGAAAAAAAAGTGGGGTTGATATAGAAAATAAATGCAATGTAAAATTCAACTGGCATAAATAAATGAGTATAGATCAAAACGATAAATTCTTGCATTTGTGAAGAGGATGAGGACCACGACTTTGTCCCCTTATTTTGTCATTTTTTTCTTCTACTCTTTTGGAGAAATTGAAGTATTGTGTGGAAAGATAAGTGGGCATAAAAAGGCATTTGAGAAGAGTTCTAGACTACCTCTATGTGTAGATGTGGAGTCTTATCCAAATGGGAGTGCATGTGAGGGAAGAAACAGTAATGGAGCTTTATGTTTTGAATAATTTTTCTTGTTATTTTCATTTTCTATCAGAGATAATGTGTGAAAGGAATAAATGCCCTCTGTGCATGCTAATTATTTTTGAAGAAGCACAATATACTAGGGAAGTGCTTAATGTATTTTGTTGTTTTTTTCTTTGCTGTTTTTTGTCTTTTTTGTTTGTTTGTTTTTCTTTATTTCTTCATAATTAACCATTTAGTTATGGAATGCTCGGTGCTCCTTGCATCATTGAAAGTGCTGTTGTGGATATGACATCTTATGTGGCCGATATTCTGGAGTGTGCTTCCTCTTGCTTTTTAACACATCTTGATTTCTATGAGAATCTTGGTCACTTGAAAATATCTGTTCTTAGTTGCTTTCATAATCAGCTTTCCTTCTTGCATGCTTGTTTAAGGTAGACTGCATTCTATGAATGAATGCATAGTTCTTTGGTATGTTACCACAGCAGCATATGGTGAAGTCTCTGTATTTATGAGATTTAGTGATGGTTGTACTACTTTTGGAGAGGATACTTGTGGCTATTATGGAGGAAAATCTGGGAAATGTCCTGACACTAGGAAATTGGGACTTTTTTTTTTTTTAATTGATAGGTGAATGTGAAATATTAAAAAATAAATAAATAAATAAAGAGTGGCTAACTAGGTATCAAAACTAACCATTTGGTTAAACTAACAAGCTGATGGATATTACACAAAAGTGTATATTATATTAACTGATGCTGTTGTTAGTCTGAAGAGTGATAAGAGACTGCAAGTATTAAGAATGTTTCTTTCTCATGCCTAGAAGATATTTCTATTTTATTAATTTAGGAAAGTGTTATCTGAACAATAGAAAAGGTCAACCTGACACTGTGACTGCCCCTTTTTTCATGTTCTGTGGGCAAATAGGTATGACCTCGTTTTCTGTGAATGTCAGTCTTGAAACCTCAGAAACATTGTTTTAAAAAATTCTGCTTTCTACAAAAGACTGGTTTGGGGATAGTTTTTCTTTTTGGTATTAACCATACCAAGTTATATACATATTTGAGGTCCATTTCATGTTCACTTTTACTGGCTTTTGTCTTGCAAGCAGCAATATTTTGGTGGGTTTTTAATGTAACTTTATGGGAACAAGAGCTTTTCAATTATTTGCTTTGGTTGTGCTCAGTTCAAGCACTGGTTACTGTGGTTTGTTTTTCTTGGATGTTTCCTCTGGACTGTGCTTTCCTAAGAGCATGTGTCCTGATGAAGGGTAGTTTAGTTTTTATTTCACTGAAAGAAGTTGGAGAACATGTATGGGTAGATAGGATGTTAAATACAAACACAAATACGCAAGAGCCTGTTTAGTCCACTTGAAAAGGAGAGAAGAAGAAGGGAAGACACTGAAATGCCTTACAGCATGTTGGATTCACATAAATAATCTGACTGTGAGTAGTGCTCTCACATTCTGTTCGATGTTGCGTGAAGCAAGTGTTGCTGCTCTTCTCAGGAGAGAAGGCTAGACCAAAAAAGTGGTGGGTTCCTTTCATTGAGAAGGAAATAAGACCCATCTGTGGTTAGCTCCATATTCCAAAAACTCTTGTATTTTGAAGTGGGCACATTTTTTAAATTTTCATCTGTGTTCTCACCAGTTGAGAAATTATTTATAACAATGAATTTTCCTTTCAAACACTCTTTTTATGCTTTCATCCTAGCTTTCAAACTGATTCCCAGACAGCTACTGTTTAGCCAAAAAACAGCTGTAATGAGATTGAATGGATATTATTATTATGTGGGATGCTTAGGAACAATGTTTCTTTGCATCCCATAGTAAACAGGCAAAGGAATTTCAATCCATGTAATTAACAGCTTGCCTGGTATACTTGGTATTTTCCATGGATTAATATTTAGTAGATGGACTGCATTATGAGCAATCCTTGTGGAGCTCGGCTCTGATTCAAGAGCAGCTATTTTTGACCATCTCTATGTACTTTTATCAGTGTAACAATAGAATACAGTGTAAGGATTTCCTTGGATTTTAGGCATACTGAAACCAGAGGCTTAAAATATTGTGTATTATGTGTCTTAACAATTCATTGATTGATACAGAAAAGTGCTTTCCTACACACTTCAGAGGCATGTTGAACAATACATTGCACTCTCCAGTGATGGGGCTGTTGTTGACTACGCTGCCTAGTGATGTTGGTCTTATTGATCAAGAGTGAGAGACATAAAGCTGAGGTGTCTCAGTAGTACGCTTAGCCTTAGAAATACTGTAGGGTTTTTTTTGTTTGTTTGTTTGTTTTTAATTTGGCTTTTCTAAGCTGTGTGAGTTATGCACTGATCAATAACTCTACTGATGGATGGGCATTTCAGGCTGAAACTTGATTTTTAATTATGACTTTTCTGCCTCTCAGCCAGTAAACATCAGGTCTTCTAATTTTTTTATCTTTCATTTTCATTTGATGACTTAAAACTATTGGAAATAAAAACCTTAAACTATTGGAATAAAACTCATTTTAGATCTAATTGAATTCAGTTCCTTTAAATCTTTAAGTAGTATGCATTATTAAATGTGTAGATGGTTGTGCATTTATATTAGGTCCAATATTCAAGATTATTTTGGAATATAAATGGAGAAAGTGTTCATTAATCCAAAAGTAGAGTCCTTGTGGCCATTTAAAAAAAATACTTTTTCTAAAAAGTTTGTTTTAAAAAGGGAGTTGGATTCATTGTGTTATCCAGTTTGTTTTCTTTTTAAATTGACCTATGTCTGAGTGCATCATTCATAAGTCAACTAATTTACTTTTGTTCTTAATCAATAGACATTTGATGAACTGATATACCTTTGGAAGTGAAAAGGGAAAGAAGCATATACTCTCCTACATCAGCCTTATAAACTCAGTTTGGAGCATTAATACAGCTGTGTAACAAGACTGAGTATAGGCTTTTATTTGGGAAATGCTGACAGGGGCTTCATTGTTGTGGTAGGAATGGCGCTGTTGTAATTATGCTCTGTTCTCATCACTGCTTGTATAAAAATATGAAAGCAATAAAAGCTCATGCCAGGAGTGATGCATACAAGCTGGTAAATGCTAAAATAATACCTTTATTAACCCTCCAATGTCAGGATGACTCCATAAGTTGAAGTAGGTATAGATGTTATAAACCCCAGTTATTACTTTAATTATAAAGAAAATACTGAGAGATAGGGACATGCATGGAAATTTTAGAGGGAATCAATTCAAAACAGATGACAAAAAGCATTATTTTTACAGAAAGAAAAAAAAATGTTGAGCTGCTCAGTGCACAAGGCCGATGCTGTTAATGCACCTAAGGTTAGAAACTATCTGAAATAACTGGCAGGGTGGGAGTTGTTGCTATCTACTTGCTGTGCTTTAACCCTGGCAGGCCACTCAGCACAATGCAGCCACTTGCTCACCCCCCATAGTGGGATGGGGGAATCAGGAACGTGAAAGTGTGAGAACTCACGGCTTGAGATACAGACAGTTTACTAGGTAAAGCAAAAGTCACCTGCACAAGCAAAGCAAAACAAGGAATTCATTTGCTACTTCCCATTGGCAGGCAGGTGTTAGGCCACTTCCAGCAAAGCAGGGCTCATCATGCGTAATGGTTTCTTGGGAAGACAAACACTTGGTTTTTTCTTATGGTTTCAGCTTTGTTCAGGTGTTAATGTTCTGACTGTGGTGCATTTAAAACAAGCCACAAATTCCATGGAGGAGCTGCCACCCATGGGGGACCTGTATTGGAATATATCATCATATTTTTTCCCCTTCTTCCTTGGAGGAGGGGAAGGAAAAGAGCAACATGGTGGAGTTTAGCTGCCCAGCAGGGTAAAACCACCACAACAGAGTATCAATGACTGCACTAGCAAACTAATATTATGTCTTTGAAAAAGTTTTGGAGGGCAGTCATCCAATAAAACTTCTCCACAATGCTCTTAGTAATCTTGAAAATTTCTCATCTTGGCAGCTTCCTGAGATAGATGCATCTTTTTGTGGTTTTTCATATATTCCATCTGATTTATATTCCATTAATATAAGCATCTTCTTTGGACACCACCTTGGACTTTTCAGAAACCACGCTATCGTGTTGTGAGTAGTTCTACAATTTTGTCCTTTACTCAGTAGATAACTACCTGGAAAGAGAAATAGCTGTCTTTCGAAGCTGACAGATTTCTTTGCACCTCTGCTCTTGTATTGGAAAAGGCAATGAATAATTGATGAATCCTCGTTCACCGTGCTACACATAAGTGTTTTGCTGTGGAAGGGCACAGGACATGGGAGAAACCAGTCCCTTTTTTTTTTTTTTTTTTTTTTTTTTTTTTGAGGTTGTATATTATGTCCTGATAAAACAAAGGGAAAGGGATGTGATATGGAATGAATACATTATGCAGTCATTGTATAACTTAATGGAGAATATAATTCTGAGGCTGTGGAATTGTAAATTCATGCAGAGCACGTACGCAAATTAATTATTTTAGAGAATATACTGGGGAGGCTGAGTGGAGAAGTAACAGTTAAAAAAGGATTCAGATCATCTAATCTTCTCCTGGGATTTGGGTGTAGTGGAAGAGAGATTCTTTTCTCTTCCACAATATGATTTTTCTTGCAAAGATTAATGTCTGCTTTCCTTTAAGCACAGATTTATAAACAAAGTTGTAAAGACCATCAAGCTGTCTGTGCAGGTTTTTCTTCATGTTGTATTTTATGTTCCAATAAATAAGCCAGTTCAGCTAACTGCAATCTCTGGAATGATCTCCATCAGAGGTATTTGAATGATTGTTTTGTTTTGAATGATTGTTTTGAATGATTGTTTCCTATGTGTTATTGTTTATGGGTTTCTAGACCCTGAAACTTGCACGAAGCAATCATAGGTTAATTGTGCATGCACCCAAGTGAAAATGTATGCAAAAACGGTGATGTAAACTTTCTATCTCATTGTAGCATACCAGATGTGTTGTAGTTGTACTAAACAACTTTTCCACACTGATGTTAACCTTAAATGGTTACAGGTATCTCCATCCATAGCTCCTTTGTGCATGTCTTGTGTAAGACATACTGTTCAAATGTCTTCATTTCTCTTTCCTATCTCAGATGCTCATAATTGCTTTTTTTCAGATTTTTTTTTTAAGAATTGATGACTTCCAGAAATGTTATATAAATGGAGGAGAACAGTGCAATTATCTTTTAAGCTCAGGGGCAGACTACTTTGCAAGGTTTCTTTTGAACTAGCAACTTCTTAATCAGTTGTTTCTTGCATACTTTGAGCTTTCTGCTAGGTGATTTTTCTTGAACAGCCAGGACAGCAATGAAACTGGTGAGTTTTGGTAATGTGGTTGATAAGTGTGGTGATTTTTATCTTAAAACTAATGTTTCTCAAAAAATTGAATACACAGTTGAAAATTATAGCATAAGTTGGTAGTTATTTGATTTTTTTCCTCTTCCTTTTTTACCTTCTCAGAGACGAATAGAGCTTTAAGAGCATAGGGCAGAGAGAATATCAGTGAACTTCCCTAAGCTGTCTCCACACAAGGAACAGTGAGACCTAGAGCTATGGCTATTATGTTAGGGAATTCAGAGACTGAGGTTTAGGTCCTTGTATTTGCATCACCTGGATATATAGTGCATTATTTTTGATAAAGAAATATACTGGGGTTCGGATGTTTTCTTCTTGAAAGCATGTATACTCCTTGGTTTCAAAACAGAGCCCAGGCCTTGAGAGCACATGTTGGGTATTCAGATGTCAGTTAAGTGATCTGGCCTAAAAATCAAAACCTTTCTGGAATTCTTGCCTAGCAGAGAAAGTAATTCGTTAGTTCTCTTCACTGCAGTTGATGTGGTTGACAGCATGTCTGTGTGGCTATATGTATATGCATATTCTTTGTTTTGTTTTGGATTTTTTTTTCTTTTTTGGCAGCTTCTTGGTAGTCTTGCCCTTGGTCAATTCTGTTGAATAGTTATTGGAAACTCACACTATTTTGTTGAGTTTGCAGTGAACACAAAATGCTGTGGGATAAAATATAAAATTACCAGATAAAACACCAATATCAGATAAAACTGCAGTAATGCCATACAACCAGCATAAAGAGAGATGATCTGTTACAGTTAATGGAAACTTAATAGAAGTCTTTCAGATTTAATTTAAGTGTTGTGGTTTAACCCAGCAGGCAGCTCAGCACCACATAGCTCACACCTCCTACCCTCCAGTGGGATTGGGGGGAGAATCAGGAAAAAAAAGTAAAAGTTTGTGGGTTGGGATAAAAACAGTTTAATAAGGCAGAAAAAGATGAGAAATAGTAATAATGATACTAGTAATAGTATGTATGAAACAAGTGATGCACAGTGCAATTGCTCAACACATGCTGACTGATGCCCAGCCTGTCCCTGAGCAGTGTTCCCCCTGACTGCAGCCAGCCACCCCATAGCATTGTCCAGTGTGACACCACATGGTGTAGGATATTCCTCTGGACAGTCTGGGCCAGCTGTCCTGGCTGTGTCCCCTCCCAGCTCCTGGTGCACCCCCAGCCTCCTCGCTGGCAGGGCAGCGTAAGGAGCTGAAAAGTCCTTGCCTCTGTGCCAGCACTGCTTGGCAGCAAGTAAAATGTCAGCGTATTATCAACATTTATGCTAAATCCAAAACACAGCACCGAACCAGCTGCTATGCAGAAAATTAACTCTATCCTAGCCCAAACCAGGACAGTAAAATCAAGAATCTCATTTAGGTATAGGACTTTAAAATGTATGCTGCACCATAAACAAACAGTGCTGTTCCTTTTTATTTTTATTTTTTATTTTTATTTTTATTTTTTATTTTTTATTTTTATTTTTATTTTTAATTTATTTTTCTGGTTCAGATACAGCAGGAACTTATTGTTCTTATGTAGCAGTTTTCTTTTCTGGGCTTTGACAGTTTTCTCTTCTCCTGTGTTTCAATACTCCTGCTGGTAAAACAGTGAGAAGGGTTAAAGTTTTAAATAAGTGGATAATGTTCCTTAAATTGGTAGAGACTTATATATTTTACCCTGTTTTAATGCTTCATCATATCCAGTTGCTATTCATATGACTGGCAGGAGTTCAGACCCTTGAGGAAGAGGCCTCTGGTTCTCATTCAATATGCGTAATGTTCACACTATCACTTTTTCGCAAGTTCTTTGTGGTGTCATTTTGTAGGAGTGGCTAGTAGCGTTAGCTAGATTTGAGCTAGCTTGGGTTATTTCTGTTTAGGATATACTATAATATGACGTAGACAAATTTTCGTGCATGACAGTACTGCTGAGCTTCTGCTTTGGCCTTGGAGTTCAGAATTATAAACCTCAAAATCCCTGTTTGGGTGACCAGTACTTTTGGAGGCTTCTACATGATGGCACACCACCAGCAGTTTCTGCTGGAGTTGGTTGTGTCTCAAGATCTGGTTTTGGTCACGGTTAGAAACACCTCATTCTTTACAAGCCCAGGCAGCAAGGAGAGCCTGCTCACACTGAAGCGATGTCCAAACGCACAGTTTAAACATTTCTGCAGTCACCCCTGCTGACAAACTGGTTGGCATTCCTGGAACAAGCTTAATGGGGGCAGGTGAGAAATCACCTTCTTTATCAGAGCGGAGAGACTGTTCTGTAAAGTTATGGAAACAGAGAATATATATTCTCTCTCTGCTGTAGCAATTTGGTGTCAAACACGTAAGCCGTCATGATAGGGACTAGAATTTTATTCTAGATGTGAAATCTTTTGCTTTTGCTTGTTCATGTTTTCCTTCTCTCCTGCTTTAAAAAGTATGAATACAGCATTGCAAAGCTTTGGCCTCTCAGAGTAGATTTCATAAATCTAACCCTTTTCTTGGATTTAAAATGTCTGGTTTGCAGCATTAGTTAGTTTAGGTGCTTAGCCTTCATGTATAATTTATGGAAAGAATTAAGAAACACACCTGGGGCAGTGAGATTTTTTGCTGTATTTGGTTTTGCAGTACATTGCCAGTCCCAAGTTCTTCTGTGGGCTTAGCACAAGGGCAAATTCTTCAGACGTCAGTCTGCAGGCCACGTTCATTGCACCAAAGTTAAACTGTTGATTCTAGGTCAGTCTAATAAAACCCTGTAGAAAAGAAAAAAAAAAGTGTATATATATATATATATATATATATATATATATATATAATAAAAATGCTAATTTAAAAACCTGGGCAATGAAAAACTGCTACAGGTTTGTCCTTTCAGAGAAGAAGCACAAAATACTGGGTGTTTGAATTGCTGAGGCATTGCTGTTGGCTACATTAAGAGGTGTGGCTATGAAGAAAGAGCATGGAGCACTCTGAAGTAACCACTGGATGCTTAAACTCAGCAATACCCCCAGCAGTGCCAGCCTGGTCACTGAACTACAGCCATGTTTGAGGAGAGAGGAGAAGCCCTAAAAAAGGCTGTGTACAATTCTTATACACTTTGACCCATACAAAGAGGTCAAACACTGTGGAGCATTTGGAGATGGAAGAGGCAGCAGCATGCATTCTTTGATGGGTCTGGTAGCATTGTGTAGAGAGTTAGCAGTGCTGAGCTTTAGTGCTGACAGGCAAGGAAAGTCCAGGCGAGGAAAGTCTATGCCTAGACCTAGAGCTGAGGAGCTGATTCCTTGCAGTAAGGCTGGAAAGAACCAAAAGACTTTCCTCAAAAATTAGTATTAGCTAAAGTTATTTATATGTATATATACACATTTGTAAATGATTGTAATGAGGAAGTATCATAATAAGAGGTGTATTTCATGGTGGCAAATGGAAAAATTGTCAAATTACTGTAAGCACAGGGGTGAAAGGTACTAGTAGCTTTGAAACATATTAGCTCACCTGTTTTCTTCTTTAACAGGGGAAGGGAATAAAATGAGAGCCTGTGGAAAAAGTCTGTGTTGAAACATGACACTAGTAACTTGCTTGAGAAGCTAAACCCTAGTGCTTCAGTCTCTGCTGCCTAGGCCTGGCCTAGGTGTTACCTGTACTCTCTACAATCTTGGCATCAAATTGCCGAGAGATTTATACTGCACCTTCTCTTAAATAGCAAGATGATTTCTATGTTACTGTTAACAAAATGTTGGTGGTATTTTTCTTCTTTTTGTAGCTTTTTCAAGCACTAGTCTTTCTTTGCATGTGTAATCAGCTTTCTCATTTAATATTTAGAAATGAAAGGGCTAACGTGTAGAGGACTTTGGAGAAATAGGTATAGAAGTATCTAGTATGACAGGCTGTTTGGGGAGGAAATGGTTCTTTTTTTTTTTTCCCCCCCCCCCCCCCCCCCATGGATTTGATGCTGAGGGGAGGAAAGGGACAACTTTTCTCTGGCTACTGTGCATAGCTTGTCTTGTGCATTTTAAAGTGGTAGAAGGTAATACTGCCTTTCTAGTAAACATGTAAGGCTTTTTCATACTTTGTTAACTGATTAGTTAACATGGATGTATCTGATGGAAAGTTCTTGTTTAGAAAAAAAGGATGTAATGCCTGTGCTTGGCTCTTTAAATGTGCTGTGCTCATAGCACATGCAAGTAATGTCTGTTTAACAGCAAAATCGTCCAAAACTTGTAGCCTCGGAGGAGTCATTAGTAAGAGTGTTTCTATTTTCTCTCCTTGTTTCAGAGTTGGCAGCAGAGGGTAATGTTCTACTGGGTTCTGTCTGATGGCTTTTCTTGCAGTAAGTGTTTCCTGGAAAGCTCCCATTTGGACGAATAGTAGCCTTCTTGGAAACTAGCTGTTAGAGTTGTTAAGTCAGGTCAGTGCTGTACTGGATATTTATCGGACTTCTGAAGGGCTTTTTATTTCTGTAGACTTTAGTTATTTTACCCCAAAGCAGCTCTGAATCAATAAAACTTGCATGACAACAGCTGATGTCAAATGAATCTGAATAAACACACAGCCTTCAAGGAACACCAAATAACTCAATAATTATGAGAATAATTAAAATGCCATAATTCCTGCTAATTTTCTTTCTGGAGTGAAATTCAAGTGTATGATTCCTTAAAAAACATACATTTATTTTATTACTTTATGACTATTTGGAGTGTCAGAAAAGGACAATAAGGTGGCAGGAAAAGTTTGTTAGCCTGGATCTTTGAAACCCTGGGAAGAGCAATTCTATGTTGAAAAAAAATCCCATATACTAGGGAGACTTGTTGCTACTGCATCCTAAAATTAGAACCTTAAGCTGGCAACTCGTCTTTTAATGCCATTACCTTGTGAAATGCCCCTTCTCCAGAAGAGCAGCAATGACATACGTAGGGCTAATTTTGCTGGTATAGAATGTTTAAGTATTATTATTCTATTTGTCTGTAACTTCAGAAACTGAGGAGCCTAAACATCTAAAACAGAACATTGCACATCTTGATTCAATGTTTAATCCAATGTTTCTGATTTCCCTTTCTCTGGCTATTACTGCTATGGCAAAATCATACATTCAGTGTTGGCTATTACTTAAAAATGATCACCAGTTTAATCCAGAATGAAATAAAAAGATAGAAGTGTAGATTTCTTAGAGAGGTCTTTGTGGAAACCTTGAATACTTGAATAAAAAAAAAACATTTTTGCATTTTTTCAGCTTGACTGTGTACCTAATTAAGGGCATTCAAAGAAAGGACTGCCAACAAGCAAAAGTACCTCCACTGATGATCTTAACATATTCTTCGGTATTCAGGTAGGAGGGTGGTTTTTACACTCTTAAATGTACTGGAAGTTTTTTAGAGCTCTATTGTCAAACTTAAATTGTGATGGTCCTACAACCCTCATTACATGGGTATGTGTAATCTTTTTCAAGACTGGCCTCACAGAACATAACGCATGGTAACTGTTTTTGAGGTAATTGATGCAGAGTTCTAATTGCCTAAGGACAATTTAATTGCTGTTTAGGTTCTGTGCTGATAAACTTATTCAGCAAATGCTGTATAACCTTACTTGTAAGTGAAGAAGCCCTTGCTCCATACCACCTCCTTTTTCTGTCTCTGAAATCCTTCAAGTTTACAATTGCATGCTTATTTACTGTAAAGAATACAGACATTTCAGAAAAAAAAAAAACTACCCGAAAATAAGCTTTATTGCAAGAAAAGTGTTGTCATACTTATACAGACCTACAAACAAATCTTTTTTTCTTAAAAACATTTTAATAAAAATGTACAATGTTTCTTGTTTCAAAAATCCCCATAAGAACAAAAGTAAAGAAAAACCACTGAGTATAACTTGATACTAATCTTTGGTCAGCACTGATAGGCGACTGAAACAATCCTGGAGTCAGCATGTGCTTTAGCTGTTTTCACATCTGAGATTCTGTTACATGACTAGTTACAGGCACCAGCTGTCAGAAGAAGCACCATTGAGACTTACACTTAACACATAATGGTACAACATTAAAAAAAAAATTACTAAAGTAAACTAAATGTCAACTCATTGTACACACATCGTTCTTACAAAATAAGCTATGATAAAATGAGGCATACGGTGTATAACTACAGTATTAATGAAACTTCTAAAAATGGATTTCAAATACACATTTTCCTTGTCTGCACTGCATAATTAGTTTGCACATATGGCAGTCCTGATACAGCTCTCAGTTTTTACTAAATGCACCATTAATTCAAGCCAGCACCAAACAGTATGAAACATCATGTGTCCTCTTCAGAGTGACATTTTCTTCAGCTGCCTACAGTAATGCAAGTATGTAGAGCACCCTTTCTGAGAATGAGGTGTGGTAGCATGTGTGGTTCCTTGAGGTTATTGAAAGGAAGTACAGTACAGTTTGGTTCTGCAATTCTAATGGTATTAAAAGCAGTCAAGGTATTTTGCTACAGTGGTTGTGCCTCTTACTTTATTTGATGTGGTTGATTCAGAATACAATCCTATTGACCTGCTGTGAAATATGATCTTTGCTGAGACTAGTATTGCAATTCTTGTCCTTCAAGACTTTATTTTTTTGAATACTCAAGTTTCACTAGAGCACTTTAGAATAGCCAGAAGATGTATCACAGTGCTCTTTCAGCTCTGATAAATTTAAAAATTGCTTATATACTATCTGGATGACTGGCACAAGTACAAAAGGAAACATCTTTCAAATCGTTTTTTTTTTTTTTTTTAAAAAAAAAGAAAGTACCTCTAAAATGTTATAGTTCAAATTTATAAATCTAAAGAAAAACAAGCATGTTTCCCTTTTTGTTTACATAATTTGTTATTCTCTCCATATATTACTGCATTAAAAATAAATAAACATCTATATTTTTTTTTAATTAGGAACTATAGCAAAATACCCAAAGTGTTACAGACTGCTAACAGGAAAAAAAAATAGCTCACATTTTTTGTGCCATTTAGTGCCATATGATGATCTCTTGAACTTTAGTTTTTTAATATATTTTTAAATTGAGGTTATATAAAAGATACAGTAACCATGATTCCCACAAGTTACCCCTTCTGCAAGGGTGGTTCTGCAGTCTCAGCAGGATGGAGAGAAAGAAGTCTTCCCTTCTCCCTTCCTCCCCCAAAAGTCAGTGACTGTTTCAAAGCCTTTGAAAAGCAGATATGTTCAGGTGGGTAAATAGGTGAACAGAAGTGACTAAAGAACTGGACTCAGCCTGGAAGATGGCTAGTAGAGTTCTAGCCACAGCCTCATTCTGAGAGCTTCCCCAAGCTCTCCTAGGAGGTAGTTGTCCTCATTGCTGTCTTCCAGTTTCTTTAGCTCCTTTTTCTTATATAGAGGAATGCTAGTGATTTCCAGTGTGTACGTTCCAGGCACTGACTTTTTCTTAGCTGTGTGCAAATAACTGAGTCCATCCCTCTGATGGATTTGAAAGATGCCATCATCATTGCCATGTGAGATGATGTAGCGCACGTGGTTGGTAAGAGGCTCAATGGCTGGCATGAGTTCTAGGATGTGCTCCTTCTTGTCAAGCCTGGAAATGTTGACTCTCATCTTCAAAGGACTATCCATGTCTAGACTTTCCAAGCTAATCTGCTCAATCTGAAGTAAAGGAGGAAAGGATGTTTAGAGCAGGAGAGAAACAGATATTCACTTGCATTGACAGAAGAGTAAGTGATTAGTAACAGTTTCTGCATTTCTCAAACTCTAGCGGTTAAAGAAGCCATTGTAAGTCCTTTCCAGCTGGGAGAACTGCTTGATTCCATATAATACACCCTGTAAATCTTAAGGGCTTCTCTCACAGGCTTAACAGGATAATTAAAGTTACAGCATCAAGTCTATAGAGAGGGCTCAGATTTCAGTCTCTTTTCAGAATCTGTTTAACTTCATGCTTGCAAAAAGCCCATGTAAAGAAGAGACATATGTTTAGTATTGCAGTGAAGACTGTAAGTGAGGCACAATCTTGTTCTTATGATCAACGTGAGTGTGGAACATTACAGAACCAGAACAGGAGTCTTGACACAGTACTGTATAAGAACTCCCTAAACTTCTGATAAAACTGTTTCAATCAATCCTGGCTTCTAAAAAAGACAGGCTTGGCATTTGGTGGTGAAGTATGATGATAAAAATGGAAACTGAAGCAAGGAGAGTACTCCTGTATTGTTTGTATTCTACAAAAAGGGCTGGTATGTCATGTCCAATTACATTGTACTTTCACCACTGAGAAGAGTGCAGAAGAATGTCCTGGCATTGTTTTTCTGACAAATCAGTCGTGTTTTTTTTTTTTTATGTAAGCTTCAGTATAGTTCTGCTACACATGAGGTGTGAGCTGTGAACACACTTGGGGGTAGGAGGTCGAGAATGAGTGCATTCCTACAAAAGCCATCTAACAAAGACCAGCTTTAAAAGCACTTCGACCTAAAATACACAGAATGGTTCATAGGCCTTAGTCTTCTTCAGGAAACCAAAGTCAGTTATCTAGGCTACTTGTCAAGATTCCTTTTGCACTTTCAAATATTGGAAAGGATTTTTTCTCTCTCTGAGGGAATCCCAATCAAATGTGATTATGTATGTGTACTACTATGTAATGTAACTAAAAACACATGGTGAAAATAAGGAAAAATTGTGATGGGGGCAAGTACAGAAGAGTATTAAATACCACACCCTATAAACATCGTTAGTAGTGAGATTATTATTTTCCCCCCTGTAGTTTTATGGATGTGAAATCTTCCACTCTTGCTTCTCAGGCACCAAGAAAGCTTGCTGCTATAAAAAATGTAGTAACAAGATATAATAATTCTGAACAAGATATGAAATTAACTGTGCAATGGAAGAAGTGTTTTTCAAAAACATCCAGGTATTTCTGTGGTGGGTTGACCAGAGAATTCAGATTGGAACAGTAGGAGTGAGGTGGGATGGACAAAGCAGTATTTGCGTGAAGTGTGTGTCTGGGGGGAAATCAAACATTTAGTTTTTAAGCTCCAAAGCAGAAGTTACACAACTGCTGTCTTCTTTAGAAACTCTATTAATATCAGAACTGGCTTTGATGGCAACTGTCATGAGAAGTAGTGTGTACTCATGATCATCTTAAGTTCTTACCCTTTTAGAAAGGAAACTTTTTTCCTCATTCCTTCAATGTAACTTGTGTGTTCAGCATACTTCACCATTTTATTTGAGTTTGCATTTTGCCTGTTTGCATTACACAGCTCTTGCATTACTGAAGGAAAATTTCTCCCCCCACCTAGTCAGTTTCCCATTACTGCAGATTTCAAGACCAGAGCTAATGCTACAAGACAACATCCTACCATACAGACAATGCAGGTAACAGGTGTACAGGTATATTGTTGTTTAAATCAAAAAAAAAAAAAAAAAGTATCTAAAATAAATACTAGGCATGCCTTTCATGAACATCCCATATAAGCCTAAAAAGGCAGTAAGAAAAAAAAAAATCATAAGTGTAATCTCTAACACCCTCAACAATTTTGCAAATGTAGGACTTTAGCTAGGTTGTCATGTAGGTATCAGCTAGGTCATGGACTCTAGTCCCCCACAATTATGAGCAACCAGGAACAGAGGCTTCAAATTAATCCGCAAGAAGATCTATTTAGCTGACTGAGACCATACAACACTATCCAAACTCCTCCTTCCAGCAGAACAGATTGCAGAAATGACCATTGTCGTAGCTCTCTGTAATTACAGGAAACCTGATTTTGAGATATTTTGAGGAACTACACCACATCTCAGAGTATAGAAGACTCTATAGGCTTAAAAAAATTCTGCTGTTCATAACTGCTGATGTCTTCCTGTCACACCACTCCCACCAACAAGACACAAGTCTAAAAATCACTGTGGGGACAGGGAAAAGAAGATTTTGGCTATTGAATGTGGCCTGTAGTAAAACTCCCTCAGCTTACTGATAGCATTGAATATTTAATCTCTAAAAATACTTCGAAGTATATTATTGTGTTTATTTATCTTGGAACGTACCGTGTCATTAATACTTCTCTTTTTCCTGTTCTCTTTTTTTGAATAGCCATTGATTTTGCACTCGTAACATGCTTCAGGGGATAAAGCATTTTCTTCATCAGCATCTCCATCCAGTGGCAGGTACTGGCCTTTGTTAAATCCCATCCCTGAGACACAGTGACTGTTGAATAAAAGCAGCCATTTTAGTTCTTGCAGTTTTATGAACTGTCCAGTTAAATGGAAAGTGAGTGTATGTAATCTGTACCATAGTGCCAGTATCCCGTCCCCTTCTCTTTTCTCACCAGGATGACTGTGAATTAATTTTCTTCACACTAGTGAATGAAATACATTCACATACTGAATGAAATGCAACTGCTGGCTGAAGGTCTGTAGGTTTTTCTAATTTTCATTCACAAGTATCGTGAATAAACAGAACAAACCCAACCTACCCTGACTTTGGAAATAAAGATTTTAGAATTTATCATGTACCAGAATTACGTTAATTTGTGTTTAACATTTTGGGTTGACCAGTACGGCTTAAATCCCTTAATTAACTCAGTGAGGATTATACTTATCCTTATGCAGTAACAGTCCTCACTGAGCAGACCTGGAGTTTTTGTGCTGGTACCAGTGGAGAAAGCAGAACTAACTATGTAATGCTGTTTATATGTTAGAATTCAAATGAGTGTCATGCTGCAGGTACAGACATATGTCTTTTTTTTTTTTTCTTTTTTTTTTTTCCCTAATACTACAGGTATTTATGCACAGCTTGTGTACATTGTGCACAGGAAATGTAGAAAAAAACATGACTTACTAACCTCTCCTTCATTTGCACCTCTGCTCTTCAATCTAATTACTGCCTAGACTTTTTATCACCCTCTGAATGTGTCTCTGATGAATGACTATGTGAGATACTCACCCTTGTCCAACTCTGTAATAGCCTGGCGGACAGCCACAAAGATAACCACCTTCAGTGTTAGAACAACCATAATTGCAGGGGTTCTTGGTAGAAGAACACTCATTCACATCATGGCATGCACTGGAGAATTGGTCATAAGAAAATCCAGAAGGGCAGGCACACTTGTAACTTCCAAGTGTGTTGTAGCAAGAAGCAGAGCCACATGTGTTAGGATTGGAACATTCATTTTCATCTAGTAAGCAAACAAAAGTGCATTGGTATCTTTACTCTGGACAAAGATCAGACAGGCAAGATGTAGCTAACAAATCAGAATATCTGCAAGTCCTAGGGCTCTGCTACATCCTTGACCTTACTACCCTACAAAGATGTGGTCCCCAAAGTAAAAGTACACTGGCAAAAATCCCAGACATATGTATCTGGACCATAAAGATGTTTTAGGATACTGTTACTGTCAGGTTTATATTCCCTCAATGCTTCCCCTTCCTTCAAGGCATGTCTCCTGTTTTGCTTAGGGGTACTTGTCAATACTCTTTCTCCTGGCAGGGTACATTCCTACCATGCAAGATCCACAGAAGAGAAATGAACTGGAACTCCAGTCATACTTCAACCATGACAGTGTTCATGGACACCCAGAGATGGGGTGAGGTTTCTACCTACTTGTAGTAGAAACCTGCAGGCTCTGTGAGGGGAAAGACAAACTGAACAGCTAGTCCAGATGGAAGAGAGAAGCAAGAATTGTCTTCACTTTATGGGCATATAAAGGGAAGATCCTCCAGTCAGTCTGATGGATTTAGTTCCAGGTTATCTTGTGAAAAATGAGTAAGTAAAGTAGCTGGTTGTATTGAAAGATTATGCATTTGATAATTAGCAAATATGCTGCTTATTTTATTTACCTTACCAAGGTACAGTTTTCATCTCCAGCATCACTGGTGCATGCTTTACCATTTTTGCCTGCAGTTACTAGAAGATGTTCTTCTGAGGAATATCTATCTTTATTCTACATTCGGAGACCGTAGCTGTTTTGGAAATTTGTGGGAGTTGCTACTTGTGTTCTCCTGTCGCTCCTTCATTAGCTTTCTTTGTTGAAGAGCAGTATACTAAGTAAGGAGTGATGCTGGTGGCTGGGCCTTCAGAAAAACTGCCTGGTGTGCTATTTAGTGTGAAATGGGTGTAATAAACTAATTTTGATATCTAATATCAGGGCATTAAGATCAGCCTATAAGAGATCTACGGCAGGGCTCACAGCTATCCTCTGATTGTGACATCATTGAGGTAGAACCATGAAAGCAAACTTGAAAAGTTAAATATGTTGTTATGGTGCTTTGTGAAAAGTACAGGATGGGGTTGTTTGGCTGTGTTGTTTTTTATTTTTGTTTTTTAATTTCCTACGTTCTGTTTGGTATGGGATTTGGCTTAGTTCATGAAATGCAGAAAAAAAAAGATGGACTGAATCAGCCAGATATAGAAGAAAACTGCTGAGCTGATTCATTTGTCCCTGTTCTCTGCCCAGTGAACTACTGGTAGCCGTAACACTGTATTTTGGAATGATTATGTTGGTATTTTTTTCTTCCTATTCACTATAGATACTACTCTGTAGTATTCTCAAAATGCTAATGGTGTTGACTGATTCTTACTGATGAAATGTAGGATATTTTTTTCTTTTTTTCAAGAGAGGTATCTATATCAAGCCTGAAGGAATTCAATGAAAGCCTTTACACCTTTCTAAAATGGGGATTTTCTTGAGGAGAAGGGAGTCAGAACATAAACATAGAATGACTAGGAAAAACACCTTGTCACACAGAGTTTTAATAGGCTGAGTGAGTTTTCTCGTCACCATCTGTCATTGATTTACATTAAGAGTAGTAAGTGGATGGAGAGAAGGCGAAAGAGAGAGAGAGAAAAGATCTGTCTGCATATCCTTTGTCCTGCTCATTCCTGCCCTTACTTGGCAGTTGTCACTGTAATCTCTATGACAACTTTGCTGTTCAAATGTTTTCTATGCATTTTGTTTCCTTACCAACGCATTGATTCCACTGGTAATGCTGTATATACCCTTGTGGGCATCCACATCTGTATCCACCCAGGATGTTTTGACAGCCATGCTGGCACCTATGATTTCCATCACATTCATCCACATCTTTGCATTGGGGAGAGAAGTAGAACAGAGAGAACACATCAATATACATGTTGCAAAATATGTTACTCACTTTGATAATAATCGCCTAAACACCCGTATTTATGACAGAGGAATACTGTTCTAAGATGGCAGCACTGTTCAGGGTTTTTCTTTTGGAAGGTCTGAAGCTCAAATTTATGCAGTGTTCTCTGTATCTATCAATAATCCAACTAACGCTTTCAAAACTTTAACTCAGATTTGGAGAAGAAACACTACTCCTAATCACACATGATGTTGCTTTGATGTAATACTGAGAACATGAATGTTTTTGGATTTCAGTTGCTAAACCAACTATGTAGGACTTCAGTTTCCTGGCACATACTGAAGTGTTTGAATGTGAGGAACACATACCAAATTTGTCTGTAGTGCACTTGTTCACCTTTGCAATTAAAAAGCCATCTAAAAAGTCTCTGATGAATGTGTAAATAAAGAATAAACCCATAAATTAAAACCAAAATGTAAAAATCTGATCATAGAAAGATCTGGTCTGGTGTCTGCTATAAGAAATAAGTACATACCAAGCCACTGTAAGCAGCCCAATGTGTAAGGTACAGTATGCAATGCTAGTAGAAAATAAGAAATTGTACACGACACCACAGATTCTAAGTTACATTCTAGTTGTACACAGTTGTCCACAAATTCCATGGAACTGGGCTGTCCCAAAGCATGAGGTCTAGAAAACTACTGCCAGGAACTGAAACTTGTGCTTTCATCAGTAAAAACATATAGAGCAGTTCTGATGTTCTAGTTATGTACCTATCTTGTGAATGCTTTGGTATGTGTAATTTAGTGCTGGATAAAGTACACATGATGGATGTAAGTGCTTGAAGAGGATAAAATAACCTGACAGATGATAATGCTTTCTAAAACTTCTAGATGGGCAAATTCTGCATTGTTACTTTAGAAATGCATTCCAAATATCAATTTCTGTTAAATCCTTTTGTCAAGGTAGCTGACATTTTGAGATGTCATAAATCTGTGCACATACACCTTTGCCTTTTAATTTTTTGTTTCACAGTATCTGAGACCAACTAAAGAGACTGCAACTCTCAAACATAGATTTCATGACCAGGGCTCCCTTTTGGGCCAACGAAGAGAAATGAAGCTATAAAAGAAGAGATAAAAGTATGGAATTTAGAATCTGATCTTAGATACCTTCAGGCGGATGATTACAATTAGCTGAAAGAAAAAAAAAAAAAAGAAAAAAAAGGTAGCAAGATTCCTTTTAGAGTACATGGAAATGAAAAAGAAAAAATAACCAGACTTTCTGATGCATAAACCTATGTGAAGATGAAAGCAATCTGGAAAGAGTTGTTTGAGAGTTCAGATAAACAGTAATTTTTTATTCTAACTTGTGTAAACAAAGAGTTAGACAGTATGCTCTTACATACATTTATGTTTTAAATTCCTCAAATACATTCCTATTTATTTTTGGTATGTACTTTCACTATGTCTGCTTCTCTGTTTTATGACTGTGATTTGTCTTTGACATCATAGGATTCCCTAGACACAGAGGTAAGAATTTGCAACGTAAAAGAATTTGACTTTTACTAGTTACCTTCACAGTTTAATCCAGTAGAATCCAGAGAAAATCCCCTTTGACATTCACAGGTAAAACTTCCAGGAGTGTTTTGGCAAATTCCTTTTGATCCACAAAGCAATGGCTGAGAACCACATTCATTGTTATCTTTAACAGGGCAGAGAGAAGAAGGTTAGCATCTTACCTTGGGGTAAGATGTTAGGTATGTTCATATAACACTTCCTTAGAGGTTGAAAACCAAAGAGATGCAAAAATTTATTTTAAAAATGTTATTTTCCATATTCAAATTTCAGATGACCTGATGACTCATGCAGAGCTAAAAGTACTTAATAAGTTGGAAGCAGAGGTTGTAATTCAGTTATGAGTGTGAAAGACCCAGGTATGTAATTGCTGACAGTGGAAAAAGGCTGCACCTACGTATTAGCTTAACTAAAATAGTTTCAGTTGGCAAGATTCGTACATGTGTTTAAGATCTAAAGACATCTGTATCTATTAAAGAAGAAAAGGCAGTCTGTTTTTCTTTTAACTACATTTTAAATCAGATTTTAATACTCTACTCCTTTGTGTCCATGTGGTTATACTTAGCATATAATAACATGTATTAAATATATATAACTTTTTACTAAGCAAGAAAATACAAATGGTGGATATACTTTGATATTTCTTTAGCTGTAATTGCTGCTTTTCAAAATCTGTTTTCTGGACTGCTGACATTACTGCTCTGTATTACTATTGTTGATATGATGCAAAAGGGTAAGAATTGAGAATGTTCCTCTTATAGAAAAAATGAATGTAAGAAAACTCATGTTTTTCTTACCAATACAAGCTGTGTGATGTTGAGTAAAACCAGGTGGACATTTGCATGTGAAGCCTCCAAGGGTGTTGACACAGAGAAACTGACAATTGTGTTGTTTGGTTTGACATTCATCAAGATCTGAAAGTAAGAGTTGATGTTGTCTTAACAAAAGTCAACAAATACGAAGTACATTTAGTCTAACTTGCAAAAAAAAAGAAAAATCACACTTCAAAATTATTTCCTTTTAAGTCAAAGTGCAACAAAATTAAAGTTACTGTGTATAGCTTCCTTTACCTTTACATGTCTTTCCATCTTCTTGAAGGATGTAGCCCCGAGGACATGAGCACTGATAGCTCCCTTCTGAGTTCTTGCAGATAAAATTGCATGGTTTGGGAGACTGGGAGCACTCATCAAGATCTAAAAAGAGAAACTGTTAAAGATTTGCTGTACTGATTTCTTTGAAAGATGTTTCCTGAACAGTACTATATTTAAGAGAAAAAAGTTTGTAGAAGAAGTATGTTTTACATTTTTGCAGCATTTCCATTTCTTTCCCTATGTGTCTGTCACTTTGGAGTCACCTCTACTGTGGCAAACTGAATCTCTTGAAAGAGTGACACACTAGAGTAACAGTGACATTAATATTTTCATCTATGGACAAAGCATTTCTTTTCAGGCATACTATGATATACTTTGATGAGTTAACTAACAGGAAAGAGGCAAAAACAAAGCAGTGAGCTAGCTGCTTTATCAGTCAACATGGTTATACAGCTGAAAACATATTTCAATGCTCATTTTACTGCAGGAATATTGTCAGTACAGCTTGTTTCCCTACTTTGCAAAATGAAATAAAAAATCAGAAGGCATATTAGGAAGACAAAGAAAGAAAAGAGTTAAGAGATAAAGAGGTATTCAAAGGCTTACAGAGGGAGACTGATAGTAGCACTGTGTAAATATGTACCATCTAAAAAAATATTGAGGATTAAGAGGCTGAATCTTACCAACACAGGATGTGCTGCTTATGTCAGTCGTATAGCCAATTTTGCAAAAGCAACGAAAGGAGCCCATAGTGTTGATACATTGTCCATTTCTGCATAGGTTTGGCATGACCTTACATTCGTCAATATCTGTAGGGAAAATATTAAATATATGATCTTTCAAAAAAAAAATACTAGCATTTGTTAAGTTTTCCTTCTGAATAAGAAATTCAAAGAAAAAAGACCATGTTCTACCAATGATCTACTCAGCACTGGTGAGACTGCACCTGGAGTACTGTGTTCAGTTCTGGGCCTTCCAGTACAACAGAAAGCTGGACATATTGGAAAGTGTCCAACAGAGGGCCACCACAATGATCAGCGGAATTGTGTAGCTCTCTCATGAGGAAGGGCTGAGAGAGCTGGGATCGTTCAGCCTGGAGAAGAGAAGGCTTGGGGCGATCTCATCAATGTCTATAAATAGCTGAAGGGAAGAGGCCAGGCTCCTTCCTTTGTGCCCAGTGCCAGGACAAGAGGCAGTGGGGCACAAACTGTTACACTGGAGGTTCTGTCTAAACATCAGGAAGCACTTTACTGCATGAGTGACTGAGCACTGGAATATGTTGCCCAGAGAGGTCTTGGAGTCTCCCTCCTTGGAGATCTTCAAAAGCTGCCTGGACATGGCTGGTCCTGGGCAACCTGCTCAAAGGTGTCCCTGCTTGATCAGGGGATTGGACCAGACGACCTCCAGAGGTCTCTTCCCACCTCAGCCATTCTGTAATTGTGTATAATGCCATGGGAACGTTACTGGGAATGGAAAAAAAAATTCTTCCATTTTTTCCACAGTTCCTGATCATTATACTTCTGATAGTAACTTTAACCTTTCTTTCTCTTTAAAATGGGCCTGAGCACACAAGCAAATATTTTTCCAATTTTTAGTATTGTTTTCTGCATTGAAAGTTTTCTGCTATTTCATTGGGTAATCCAGTTCTAGTTTTGATAACTCAGGGGAAAAAATAAAAAATCAAACAAATAAAATCGTAGAAGTGAAGTTTGTTATGATTAGTAAGATCATAAAAATTTTTCACCAAAATTTAAAAATATGTGCCAGTTAGAACTACTGCTGTTACCTTTTGCCTTGTATGTAACATCTCAGCACACAAAAGCTTTGGGATAATTTCTAGCTTTTAGTACTGGTTGATCCTGTTTTAGATCCCAACCCTGAAAATTCTGCACAGCTGTGAGTATTCCTGGTGCAGCTACTGTTTAAAGGTGTTTTTAATTTCTGATCACACAGTAGTATTTGAAAAATCAAACTCTGTTGTTTCACAGGAAATTCTTCAAAGGAGCTTCAAAGAGAATACTGCATTTTCTTAAGCATGTAAGTGTATTCCTTCGCTGCTTTCTACCTCCTTTCATCTCTGCAAATACCTCTTCCATCTGTAGTATATCCTGGACCGTGTGGACAGAGCTTCTTATACTGGGTGGTTCCAGGAAGTGGGCAGAGCTCACACTGATTACCCCAGCCCCGGCCTCCATCACAGCAGCACTCAGATTTAGTGATAAGATTGCGGCTGCTTGAAGCCATCTGACACATAGTCTGTAGAACTTCAGCAAAGCAAAAGCCTTGACGATTATCTGTAAGGAAGAATTGGAGAGATTAAGAAAGAGCAGGAGATAAATATCTGAACCATTGAGAATCTAATATATTATTCTGGCTCTCTGTCAACTATCAAGCACTAGATTACGAGCAACCAGTCTGTGAAGTCTGTTTTGACTTAGCCTTTCAAAAACTTGTCATGTCTTCTGAACATTTGTTGCCATTCCAAGTTTATTCCAGACATCTCCGAAGTTCAGTACTCTATGACTTGATGTGACTTTTACTTCTAGGAAGGATGTGCCCTTAGGCATCCCTGGCAAGCTTACTTGATAGCAGAACAGGCTGCAAGCCAAACTGAGCTCCCTCTTAAGCTACCTATGTTTAGCTTGCATTTAACAGATTTACTTGGAGTGGGGTTAGGGCTTTGGCTTCTTTCTTTCTTGTTCTTTTTTGTTGTTGTTTTTTGTTTGTTCTGTTTTGTTTGCGTGTGTAGGTTTTTTTTTTCCATTTTTTTTTTTTCCTGGTAAAAATAGTGTATCTGACCATCTATACCATGATGTGATTTAAATGACAAAATCCTTAGCATTTAGAAGTCTCAAAGTGCTGCTACTCTGCTATTCACTAGTCTTTTTAAGCAGAACTCCTACTTTGCAGGTTGGAAAAATGGCTTTATACAGCCATACTGTTAATCTGTCCCTTTCTTAATCCATTTTCCTTCACTTCTGAACCTTTTGACTAATACATGTCAATCATGAAAGAGGAATGAAACTATACAATCATTAACATCCTGCATGTTTCCTTCAAACAGGCAAATGAAGAGAGGAGAGATCCCAGCTTCCAGTGATCATGGAAACTAGGTTTTGCAGAGATGATACTCCTAAATAGGTTATATGTCAGTTGTCATATTTGTTAATAAAAATGAAGATATTGTCAACTAGTCTGACAGATGCTTATGTTTTTAAGTGAACGATCTTTTGTCTTAAAGGTTAAAGTTAACATCTTTCAGATCCCTAAGAATGGGTACATTTTTGAACACCAAGCTGACCATGTGGTATACAAGTATAAGGAGTATAATCTGTGGATTTCTCACATGAATAAGGTAAAATGTAATCTTTGACTTTAGGTGAAAATTGCTTTGGGTGCCTGGTAACTTAACTGGTTACAGTAGAGAAAGCTGTCCTCACAGAAAGTGCCACTTGTGTGAGACAGCATGTTCACTGTGATGACTTGCAAAACTCAGCAGATTTCTGTTCTTGTAAGTAGGTATATTGGGCAGGTCTTTACGCCCCTTATAACTTGAAGACCATGCAATACTTAGTCTCCAATTTGAGAAGTGGAATAAACTTTAATGTGAACAGAATACAAAGGTTTGCACAATATATTTAAAATAGTGTCATCTAAGACTTAATGTTTGTTCTTTAAGTCTGAAGATGCAGTTTGTTTCTGCCAGACTAATTTTTCAGTCTTGTCTGACCAGGACAGCCCTAAAGGAAAAGCAGCAATGAGCAAACTAGTCCAAAGCATAGTTTTTTAAAGATGATGTATGTAAATATATGTGTGTGTGTGTGTGCATATCTATAATATATGTGCATTATTTATATATATATATAAAATATAAGAAAGTAATAATGAAAACAGGGTATTTCCTTAGCATTAATGACTGGCTGGGGTTAAAAGCCTGCAACGTCCCACTCCCATCTGGTCCTAATCCTTAGGAAATACTTAGAAAATACATTATTGCTTTGCCATGAAGTCAGCACACTACTGATGGCAACTTACAGAGAGCTGGTTATATAGTACATACATAAGATAATATCTAAGTAGTTTTAATGCAGGTGTTCTTTATACAGTTCTAAATACTCCCGCAATTTCACATGTTGGTATTGAAAAAACACTTTTAAGTATTTACACTTGAGCACTGGTCATGAAAAAGTTAAGATTCTGCAGTTTTGTATGATTTTTAAAAAAGCAACAATTTTATAGTGCAAATGACAAGTCTGAACATATTGAAAAGGAAATATAAGTTGATGAATATTAAACCTTTCATCAGTGTTTAATGTACAGACATGCCTCAATAACTTTTCAACATAATTTTGCTTTTTTTTTTTGGTGAAATCCTAATATTTTTATTCATATTCACTATCTACGTTAAAAGTACAGAAAATTCATATGCCTAGTTGCAATATTGTCGCGCTTAAAATCATGTTCTTAATATGTAAACACTTCAGTTTGTTATGCATCCCAGTTTTTCATCTGCCTAAGATAACTAAATTCTGCTTCTTTAAAAATATATATAATTTGTTTGGATAGTGTTGCTCTGCACCATGTTTATGCCCTGTGGAATGTAGATGCCTCCATGTGAGGCCCTTTGTAGCTTGATTAAGCTGACATTCTCAAGAGACTCCTCATTCCTGTCATTATTTAATATTATAATATTTAATATCAGTTAATTATTTTAATTAATCAGGAACATTATTTAATTGTTTCACCTAAGAGAGCTGTTAGAGATAATCAGAACCCCAATTTACACTCTAAATCCCAGCACCGACACACTCTTTCATGTAAGGTGGAATGCATATGAAGGAGGGAGGGACTTACCAAGACACTCGATGCCTGATGGGCTTGACAGGAATCCTTCATTACATTCACATCGGTAGCTCCCAATGACATTCATGCAGCGACCATTTTCACAGATACCTGGCTTGGTACGGCATTCATTTTCATCTTTACAAAAATATCAAATGCAGGTTATTGTTACAAGAAGATGTATCAGACTTGCAGAATGTATTCAGCATTTTGCGTAATATTTGCAAGAAGTGGAACGTCAACAACTGATTAAGCGTGAGAAAGACTTTTCTAGTAATGATATCCTATTCCATGCCTTATATGCTGCATCTAGGATGAAGGCTTTAGACCTTTTTGGGCTCTGCAAGTAACAAGAAGCAGAAAACACTTGCAGCAGAGGAAGTCCTATCCACAACTTTTACCTGGCAAATACCATTTAAATAAAATTGGAACACGAGCATGATTTGTGTAACAAATTTTCACTTTGTAATCATTAAGGAGTCTGAGTACATTTAACTTCCTTCTGCAATCAGTCACAATTCAGTCAGCACATCATTTCCCTGAAACACTTTACAATCCCAGTCTATTTTCTTCCATAGGTAACGGCATAGACACTGTAGGCAGTTAAATACCACTATAGATGCTTAAAATTTAACTGAAAAATAACCTCAGGTCATTTAAAGGCAGTATTAAATAGGGAAAAAGACAAAATTCTTGTTAGTACAGATTCTTTCCTCTGAGTAAATTCATCAAGTTATGTAAAGAAGGTAAAGAGGTCATTCTGCTGCTGAAGGAACGCTGTTTTGAAATATTTTCATTTAAAGCATTCTCTGAGACATACGTTTATTTATTTATTTATTTTTTTCCTCTGAGCCAATGATAGCCTCAGATACTTCTTTCTAAAGAGAACTTCGGAATGGTCTTGAGTTTTTTACCCATTAGAAAAGTGTAATTTGCCAACATGTAGATATCATTTTACTCTCAACCAATTCCAAAAATAATAGAGGAAATACAGAGAATTATTGTGAAGTATGGCAGTTTTCACACCTCCTCCTTTTTGTGGCTTTTATATATTGTTTCAGAATCTCACAGTTGTAATTCTTTAAGGAACTGCCACATTATTTATAAACAGTATTAAAGCTGAAGGAAGTTTAACTTTTTATGTACAATAATTTTGCTTTGTACTCATCAGATGAGGTCTCTTTTGTCCTCAAAAGAGGCTACTTAATGCTTTAAATCTACCAAGTGTCTGAAAAACTTCCTGATTTTGTTGTACAATGAAGTAAATAAAACCAGTTTTTCTTCTGAAATACTTCCTAGTTCTTTATACCTATTTTCAAGTAGGGCTCAAACATTGAAACAAAAAGTAAATTTAAGACGTTAGGCACTATCAGCTATCTTAAGTGTCCTTTATGACCTGCAGTTTTCTAGTTTACTATATACACATAAAGAGAATTGTTTTTTGTTGGAATTGCAATAGATGTCTTCTTCCTTTTCTAAGCTTTACCTGTGCAGCCTTCTCCATCAGGTCTTCGGGTCATTCCAGGAGGACAAATGCACATGAAGGTACCAATTAAATTTTTGCACATCATGCCTCTTGATTCGCAGTCATGGAGACCTTCAGCACATTCATCTAGATCTGTAAAAATACATTTATTTTGTATCTGAGCATCCTTCCAGTAGCTTCATTTACTGAAGACAACCAGCACTTTCTCATGAAAAAAGTGCATCCAGACTTTCCTACCAAACAAGAACTCAAAAAAAACTGAGTACTGTGCATAACTGCAGTTGTCAAAGTAATCTTTGTGAGCTGAAAGACGACTTCACCATCTTGACATTCGTGTCTTTACATTCCCCAGCAAGAACACACAAAGCACTAGACACTGGCATTATGTGAATTTTGAAGGAGTAAATTATCTGCTGTGCTGTTTGCTACATTTCACTAAGAGGATGAACACAAGATGCACAGAAATATCTGGAGTATGCTTTGGCCAGCACAGGGTGATAGAAGGTGTGGAGTTCATATTTTAGTCATTACCTTTGCACATCTTTTGGTCTTCTCTCAGTTCATAGCCGACTGGACAGGTGCATTCATAGAAACCATAAGTATTGATACAACGAAAAGCACACAGCAAGGGATTCTGAGCACACTCATTTATATCTGAACAGAAAGGAACAAAAACATCATTTGCCACTAAGTTTTAAAACAATCACCCAGAAGTTTCTATACCTGCACTTCTACATATATATATCTATATACATATATGTATATAATCAGCTAAAAACTATCAGAAATGTAATATAATGCAAACCAGAAACTTATGGATGCTTGGTTATGAGTAGTCAGAGAAAACTGAACAAAACTCTGTGTAAAAATAGTTACAAAAATAATATGAAACTAGAACTTAAAATGGCAAGCTGGGACTGCTCTATTTTAGATTTTTATTAAATGAAATTTTTAAAATGTATTTCTGTGTGATGACAGATGTCAGCCTTTTTTCAACTGTAAGAAAATGAATTCTTGCTTTGGAAAGGAAACATGATTTGTAAAAGACAAAATTTTTAAGAAGGATCCTGATAAGGATCTGATGAGAATAGAATGATTGTACATACACCCCACACTATGAAACTTATTGAAACTTATAGAATGAAACTTATTTAGTGAAACTAATAGAGGATTAGTTTAAAATAAATGAAATAAAATACTTCTCTAAGTTGTGAGAGTAGTGAACTTCTGCATCTTGCTGCCACAAGAAGCTTTAGATGCAGATGGTATCAGTAGTTAGTTTGAAGAATGTACTAGACAGATTCTTGGACAACAGATCCATAAATGGATGCTAAACCCACTCTGCAGGAACACATCCTCCAGTCTGCATCATATTTTCCCATATATTCTTGAGAGGAGTGAGCTGCTGAAAGTTGTTAGTCATGCTTATATGATGTCTGAATTAGCATTTCAACTGTGAAGGATGAAATAAAGGACTAGATGGACCAGAGGTCTGACTTCAGCTTATTGTGTCCAATGTAATTCATTTGTTACTATAACTATGATGAATGGGTCAGTTCATAACTGAGCTGCCTTACTTATGAAAAATGCTCTGCAAATTCAGGTATTTTTTTGCAGTGGTAACTGATTCAGCTGTTTGCTGGAGAGGAAAAAAAAAAAAAAAAGATGATAACTGTTGGGTCCCCAAAATAGACTCACAATAAATACAGCCAACCACTGCATTGACTACCACAACACGCGATTTCAGAAGCCCTGTGATAAACTAAAAATAATGCTTAAATCAATTAATGACTTGCTTTCCCTATAAGATATTTCAATCAAAGAAACTTTTTCCCTCCTGGTTATTATAGCACCAAAGGCCTAGTGAATAAAATAATCTGATGGACAGAAACTAAAGGAAAATAAGTAGAAGACAACATACCTTCACAATTCATCATTGGACCTGGCTCAAATCCATCATGACAGTTGCATTCAAAACTGCCAACTACATTAGTGCATGTACCGTTTCCACATGGGTTGCCAATTGAACATTCATCGGTATCTGTGTATAATGAGTAAATGTAAGCTGAAGAGAACTGGGACACATTTCAAATCGTGTTTTAAATTCAAGTGCAATAATTCTTAGCATTTATGAAACAGGGACGCACCAATACAATGCACTCCAGTGAAATCTAAGTTGTATCCCATTGGGCACTCGCAGCGGAAGGATCCATCGGTGTTGATGCAGTGTCCATTCGAACAAATCCCTGGGCTTTCGAGACATTCATTAACATCTAAAATGTAGGAAGATATTGGCAATTGCTTATTAGCTGATGTGTTTTTGTATCAAGTCTCAATAGAGCATTTTTAAAAAACAAAGTGCCCCATTCTGTTGGTCTCTACCCATGCATTTTTAAAGGTAATCTCTTATCTATCTCATAATGGCCCACATCTATTAAAAGTCAGCCCCTTGTCACCTGTGGGCCGTGGGGAATAAGCCACCATACACTACAATATCCAAGTCTAGTTTTAAATATAAAAAAAACACTTTTTGAATGATGAGGAAAAAGCATACCTACCTTCACGTGTATCATCAATTCCAGGAATAGTCCCATGACCGTAAGGACACAGGTCCTGAAAAGCAACTGTGGAGGTACATTTTTTTTTTTTTTTTTAAAAAAAAAAAAGAGCAACTGAGAGAAAGAGAATCAGGATAAATGGCTAAACCTATAAAAAAATCGCGTATTTTCTATACCACATTTTTCAAAACCCAACCGTTTAAATCATGGCCATTACATTGTCTTGCCAGATGCAAAAGCAACGCTGTCTCTAGGGCAGGGTAGCAGTACTAGAATGTGCCCAACTTCATTGTGCACATGCTTGGTGCCTTTCTCTTTCTGCACTTGGAAGTTGTAGAAAACCAAGAACTGAAAACTGCTGATCCTCAGCACCGTCCCATTTTACTCTTTTGCTTTTCCTAAAGCAGGTGAGATCCATCAGGATATATATACGACCTATGATTCATGATACAGTTGGAGGATACTAGTTCATTTCTCTACAGAGCCAAAACAGTAACTCAGGCTGTTTTTCTTTAGTTTCTTCTACGTAATTTTGTTCCATTTGTTCACCTCAGAATGATTCTAGAAAAGGCTGTAAGAGAGAACACCAAACAGATCCCTCCTACTGATTGAAAAGGTACTACACAAATGTGTTTCTCCTTTTCTCCCAGCTTTTTCGCCCAAAAGACTTTTGTCTTTACTTTAATCTTCTTGTGTACCTTCTTCTTCCTTTGGGCAGAGCTCACAAGGATCACCCCATCCTTCTCCTGGCATTTTACTGCAGCAACACTTTGCCTTTGTGGTGTTGAAAGCCTTTGGCACTGAGCACTTCCCATTCTCAAAATTAGTGAAACAGAAGCTCTGGCGAGTATCTGAAAAAAAAACTCAGTTATGTGGAGTCCATGCCTCCTACCAGGTTAAACAATGTGTGTCTAGTCCTGGAAGGAATGATGTTAGGCCTGTATTTTTCTTATTATTTTGAATGCACTTTCCAACTCTCGTAAAATTTGGAATGGGCCTCCCAAAGTCCATTTTTACCCTTTTCACAGGGTATCTGTTATCTGTTAAAATTAGCTATTACCTTCCTTAATTGTTAAACTTACCAAAACATCTCCGTCCATTATCAGACAGCACAAAACCTGTAGGACAAATGCACTGGAAACCTCCTGGAGTGTTTGTACAAGAGCCAAAGAGACAGATGTTGGGGTCCTCATTGCACTCATTAATATCTATAAAATTTATGAGAAAAATTTCATCAGAATCCCATCAACTATCAATTCACTGGTTAAAAAACATCATTTATTTATTTATTTAACTTCAACCAGAGGTACACCTCCAATAAAACAACCAAAAGATAAAACAAGCTCCACTAACTCTTTCAAATCAGAGTGTTTCAAATCATGTTATCTGTTCGTCATATTTATAGCATAAACTTTAAATAAATGCTTTCAGACTGAAACAGAGAATGAGATATATTTATACGAAAAATATTTTCCTATCAGCATAAAACATGCAAAGATGAATTTTAAAACAATCTGTATGCTGGGGATTCTTTGGAATAAAAGATATATTTTTTTTTCACGTTGCCTGACTGACTCTTGAACTGACACTATAGATAGAGGGAGGACTGTGAGACACATTTATATTCACCAGTTTACTATGGCCACTCTTGATATGTTATTTAAAAATGTTTTCTATTTAATTAGAAGCTATAGCTATGCATACTCAGTTTTTTTTAAGTAAAGATCTTTTTATAATTATTAAAAACTAAAAGCAAAGGAGTGCGTAATGTAAATTACACAGGTCTGTAAATTTGTGCAGCTGAAATAGTATCAAGCTGCATATCCTGCACCTATATAGACAAAGAGTAAGAAAAGTAATATAATAATAGACCTTTATTATTATTATTATTATTATCCACAATCTTTTACTTTATTCTGTTCTGCAAATGCTGTCAGAAGAAATAACCCTCTCTGGTAATTTCTAAAGGTAATTATAATTTAATACATTCTGAAATGTATTTTAAAATTCTCCAAAGCTATAACTGCAGGACAACTCCTTCTGAGTCTTTTAGTAATGGATTTTAGAAGAAACATTATAGGGGCCTGTGGCTGCATAAACATTCTGCAGTTATATCAACACTGATCTTAAATCGAAGTGCAGGCAGGAATGGAAGTAAGCTTCATGGATGCTGAGTCACAAATTTGTAGCATCATTTTTCCTGATACTTGTTGGACTCTGTACTATACTGAATCTTAGAAAACTGACCTGTACTTAGCAGATAACGCAACCGGGGAAAAACAGTTTTTTTGTACAGGAAAAGGTTAAGTAGTATGAGGGGAGGAGTCAGGTAGGAACAGGTCCTGTTGATGTTAAGTCTGAAAAATGTTACCTTGAGTCCACTTTTCAGAAGCTACTATAGGTATAGCACATAAGCAAACCACTGTAGCATAAGCTGGCATGTGACCAAGCTCCACAGAAACTTCCCATGGAAAGATTCCTACTATGTGTTTTGAGCCACTTTATTTCCGTGAAAGAAAAGTAATCAATTTCCTAGTTAGCGTGACAGTTGCTAACTTACAAAGCTCAGCACCTGAGCTGCAGTAATGGGATTGAAATGCTTCTCTTTTGAAGTTCTGATTGTTACTGTAAGGTGTGGCTTGGGACTAGTGGAAGAAACACTTTTTGTGACCATGATGGACAGGCTAACCAAACAATGGAAGCAAGTCCTCTCCCCTTCATTCCCCATAAAATAAAAGAAAATATATTAAATGTGTAGGTGAAAACTAAGACTTTTTATATGGCTCCCACCTGTTTTGATTTCTCTTGCGCTCAAGAAGTAATGAACTCAAGAAGTAATCTAGCTGTACCCAACCTTCCTGAGAGAAGTAATGAATTTTTATAAAGATGTCTGCTTTTAAGATCAACAGAAAGTAATGGGGAACATCATAGGTTTCAAGAGCTGACAGATTATTAATCAAATTATTACTACAATCATATGATTATCTAGGCATTGTCTGGTAATTTTATCTCAAAATCTTCTGGACACATGGCAGAATGAAGAAGAATGCAATTAAGTACCCTCTACTAAGGGTAAAAATCTATTTGGCCATCACCGATACTGTCAAAACCATCAAGACTTCTCTCAGGATACTACAGTGTCATGAACAGTGATACTCCAGGAAAACCAAAAGCTTTCATTTTATATTCATGATTTTACAACCATAGGTGATTTGAATGAATCTCAAACACAATTGCTAATGTATGGGAACAGCAGCTGCCAAAAGAAACCATAAAGTTGGCAGGCAAATTTAATGTTATGGTATGATACAACAGAATGAGAAAGGTTTGGGGCTCAGAAAATATATCCTATTGTTGAAGACAAAAAATCAAGAAGGTTCCTATGGCCAATGGTCTTTGTTCCTGTACTCAGAAAGTTAGGATAATGTAGGCCAAATCATTAATTGCTCACTAGTCTTTTCTTCATTCCATACAAGGACAAGCTACTCATTTACTATCGGGAGTTATTTTGATGAGTGTGTCTGAGGGGTGTCAGCTACCCTCAGCAATTTGAGCTGAGAACCATGTTTCACAGTGTCCTGGTTTCAGTTAGGACAGAGTTAATTTTCCTCCTAGTAGCTGGCAGGGTGCTATGTTTTGGATTAGAATGAGAAGAGCGCTGATAACATGCTGATGTTTTAATTGTTGTAGAGCAGTGCTTACACCAAGCCAAGGACTTTTCAGCCTCTCTCTGTCCTGCTAGCGAGCAGGCTAGGGATGCAGCAGGAGCTGGGAGGGGACAGAGCCAGGACAGCTGACCCAAACTGGCCAAAGGGGAATTCCATACCATCTGACGTCATGCTGAACAATATATAGGGGTGGCTAGCCGGGGTGGAGGGGGGGCCGGCTGCTCGGGGATAGGCTGGGCATCGGTCAACGGATGGTGAGCAATTGCATTGTGCATCACTTATTTCGTACACATTATTACTATTAATACTATTATTATTATTATTATTATTGTTATTCTTTTCCCTGTCTTAATAAACTGTCTTTATCTCAACTCACAGACTTCACTTTCCCGTTTCTCTCCCCCATCCCGGAGAGGGAGGGGGGAGGGTGAGCGAATGGCTGTGTGGTGTTTGGCTGCCAGCCGGGCTAAACCACAACACACAGTGGACAGGCAGGCGCTTACTCCGTTCTCTGACCTTACAGGAATCTAAGGCCCCCGAGGTTAGCTGCCGAAAACTAGTTGTGTGCACCTTTCTTGCCAGGTGCCCCCACATGGTATATTTAGATGTCAATAACATTCACAGCAGTCCTGTGCTTTGCTCTCCTTGTAACTTGAATCTATTCCTCTATATCTGCTACACCCACTCTTAATTCACTATGTGACACTACTCCTGAACTAAGTTCAAATGAGACAGTTCAATGAACAAACAAGAATATGCAAACTGATGGAAGGTCTATTGTATTCTCATGTCCCTGTGGATCTCAGCACTTGAGAGACATACAAAACACCAAATCAGAAAACAATTGTTAGAATAAACCAATTTAAGCAATTTTTCCCATAAATTCCAAAACTTTTTCCAAATCCAAAGATTTTAAAACGTCATAGCCCTGTGAGACCAAACGTTTCTTCATGCATTGATTGCCATTATTTTACAACATTACAATAATTACCATTTTTTCAAACATTATATAAATCCACTACACAGGTTGGTTTGTTTTATCAATAATACCTGGAAAAAAAAAAAGGGGTGGGGGGTCATGAAATACAGGACACCATTTTTTTGGAAAAGTAAATCCAAGTATTTTTCAGTTTGCATCAATGAAGAAATGAAAAGTACAAAACATAGCACAATACAGATCAAGATGATATCTTGTCTTCCACTTTTAAAACCTCTTCCTGAAGATTTTAACTACTTATGCCCTTTCCCCATGATCTGAAGTAGGACAGAATTCACAATCATCAGTATGTACAACTACTTTAAAGCCAGATACTTCTAATTTTTAAATTGTTTAGAAGCAACAATTACAACTTGCCTTACCAATACAACTTTCACTCTTTACTTCATATCCTGGTGGACAGATGCATCTGAATGATCCTTCCAAATTTTGACAGGTACCAGGGGAGCATGAACCAGGTAGTGCCACACACTCATTAGTATCTTAGGAGCGTAAATAGAATCAGGAAAGGTTTAGAATCATGTAATTCTTAACAGCATTGTTCTTACATTACAAAACAGTGTTATTCATTACAAATATGGTATAGTTCCTTCCAATTTTCTAAGACATTTAAATGCACAAAGATCAACTATTTCAAGCCCCAGTTACTTCTATTGTGTTACATTAAAATCATTGTCATATTTATTTTGTATTTTTAGATACTCAGACTGTGATCCTTCCCTCTACATAGGAGCTGATAGCTGTATTATTTCAGCTCAGCAGTACTGTAACATCTCCATGTGGTATCATACATACCAATGCAATTCTTGCCATCTAGAGTAAGTTCATATCCTTCATTACATAAACATTTGAAGGAACCAATTTCATTGAAACACCGGCCATTTCTGCACACCTGACCAAAGAAGGAACTGCACTCATCAATATCTATAAAAAAAACAAATAACAAAAAAAACCACACAAGTGAGAGTTGAGTCCCTCCAAGAATTTAACCATTAGAATGTGTAAGCATGCACGGTATATACAGAGTGTTATAAACACACTCAAGTTGCAATGCATATATTTCCATGGAAAAGGCAAATCTTGCAGCAACAAGGGAATGGTTGACAGTGGAAAGTAACTCTCACTCAAGTGCTTTAGGGTATATGTTCTATTTAAACAACACTCTTTTTTATGGGGTATTATAATTTTTAAACTTGCAGCATTACCTCAGCTACTGCATCTGGAGACAGTCAATTACTGCCAACTGACTGTATGATACTAACTCCAGACACAGAGAACAAAATGTAACATGGGGTGTTCTGGACTTTATCTGGATTTTATATGTGCCCAAGTTCCCCCCTAAAACCTGCTTTGTCATTTTTCAAATTTTGGAATATGTCATTTGCTTTCCATGGGAAGATTTTCTCCTTCATAGCAGTTCTGAAAATGAGGTTTGAAAATGCTTATTAGTTAAGAGTTACTTTAATAAGGCAAAATGAAAGAAACACTGCATAATTCAGTAATGTATTACAGATGAGTAATACAGATGAGAAAGTTTAAGAAATGAAAATCAAGGAGATTTGATAAGTATCACGGTGTAAGAACAACTTACACTTCACTGTTGTAAAACACTTTAATTTGAATGATGAAAACTAACATCAATTTTACTGAAAAGGTTTTAGGTCTTCTTCAGAAGTGTTAAGAACCAGCTCCCGTACAAGATGTACCTTCTGCTTCAGCCAGTACAGACATGCCTGGTTACTAGTTTATTCCACAGTGTATTTCGTCTGTGTGACAGTTCCACAAGTACAAATACCTCCAGACTATTATATTGGGATGGGCTTAAACTGAATGACCGGGATGGCTTGGAAGAAAGATGTGGGGCTCTCCAGGCTGTCAAGAGGTAAGCTCATGAAGCCAAGTCTCTGAGTCAGCTTGAGCTCCTTAGCTTCCTTGAAGCCACAGCCTGGAGGATGCTCAGAGGCACAGCCTACTGGATGCTCCTGGCAGTAGCCTGGCAGCGGTACTGCTATGGGAAAGAAACTCCTTGGCAAAGACTGCCATTCTTTGGCTGCAGTCTCTTCTTTCTTGAACAAGTTTTGAATTTTCTCTTTCCTGGAGAAGGACAGGATTTAAAATACTTATTTAAAATGTTTTAGTTCTCTCCTGAACCACAAAGGAAATGGTAGACTTCATTTTGTCTTTCTTCTGTAGCAGAAAGGAATCTGAAGGCTTCCGTTTTGGCTTAGGCTTTGCACAAGGCAGAGGATCTCCAGAGACTTATGAGTCTGTTCTTCAGCCTAGGAAGATTTTATTTTCTTTATCACAAATATTTAAATTATCCAAAACAATCAGATATTCTGGTGTTCTCCAGTTTTAAGGAATAGGAAATAGCAATGCCTCCGTGTAAGCAGAGTTCGTCTTAGGAGAGCAGGAAATTTAGGTGATTAGCCGTGCTTGCTTTCTTATTGCTGGTCTCATTCCTTTTTCACACCGTGCACAAGTTTCAAACAATATGGTGAAATAAAGAAATGATTTTAAATTCCTTAGGTAACTCTGGTGTTATGTTATTATTCATGCTTATTGTGAGTGGCTCCTATGGACTTTGCCAGTAGTCAAGGACATTTGCTATAATTGCCCAAGAAATCTAACAGGGATGAGGGCTGCATTAAAATGACAATGAAATGTAAGGCTGCCCCAGTGGTCAAGAGCTTTAGGGATTACATTATCTCAAGCTGGATGGTAAAATATATTCTGAATTTATTTTCAAAAATTATAATTATGGTTAACCTCTAGGGTTGGTAGCTGTATCAATTACTGCACTCAATTAACTTCCCTAGCACCCTGAAACGTCTGTTTGAGTTTTAACTATATACATCCTCCTTGGCATACTAACCCAGCCACAATGAAAGCGTGGTTTGGATTACATCACCTACCCATACAATCATTATTATGAGTTAATTCAAATCCTGGATAACACAGACAGTTATATGATCCAACTGTGTTTTTACATGTTCCGTTTCCACATGGATGGCGTTCACATTCATCAACATCTGCAGAGAGAAACAAAATTATATGCTAGAATTTATTTTTACAGGTATTTGTTAAGGTGATGTCTTTGCACACAGTGACGATACTCTAAACCTGTAACATCTGTCACATTTTTTATTTATACTACTGATTTTTACAGCATTGTGTGCAAAGTTCTGGGCACGTGTAGGAAAACACTACATATGACACTTATTTTTCACTTGTATTTTAAAAGCTACTGCTATATGTAAAGATCAAAATAAGTGCATATGCAGTACCATAAAGCTTTCTTTTTATTTTCCTTATTAACATTTCTTCATTTCTTAATGTGCACTAGTGATCTGAAATCAGTACAAAGGATTGAGCATCAAAGTCTCAGAACTGTCTCAAAATTCATATACACCTCTTACTCTAATGCACATGAAAACCTGTTCAAAACACTCTATAAAGGAGTTGTGTGTCATTATTCACAACGACGTTTGCATACGTAAATTCATTATGTTGGTATTACATTCAGAAATATAAAGACTGCCTTCAAACTCTTGGATACATCCATTTTTTAATGCACTAGAATTCAATGTTTTCTACTGTGTATTTGAGTGCTGTTTGGATTTTCATGGGGATATGAAGGTTATTTGTCTCCGAGTTCTTGTGGACTTTCTGAAACATTTGTTTATTTATATATTTATAACATTTATTTGCAGATGGTAAACAATTTGTTATAGGATTGTTTCCTTAACCTGTCATTGTCAAGATTTGTATTTCAGACTGCATTTCAGTCAAAATTTGTATTTCAGACTATGAAAGACAAATTTCAGTTTTAGAACTATTATTGTTTCAAGTAACTATGTTCTGGAAATTTTGCATTGTTAACAGAAGTCACTTTCCGAAATATCTTTTTCAGGTGATTTGACAAATATGATTTAGTTCAAAAATGAGAAGACTCAAAGCATATATGAATATATAATATTATGGGAACAGGTTTTCAATGCCCCCATGAAATAGAAGTACGAACACACCTGTGTTATAGAGGTCACTGAATGTCGCTAGTGCTTAGAGCTGACATTTAGTTATTTTTTTCAAAGAGAACCAAATTCATACATGCATCAGCTCTTTCTTTAAATATCCTTTAGAATTTAATATTTAACATTAAAAAAGGAAAGAAAAACACTCTTATTTTGCTATCTGCTTATTTCTTAATATCATCTCTTTCATGTCATCATCTGAATATAAAATTAGTATAGATTACATTGTGTGGGATTCTATTTTTTTAATGAAATAGGAACTCAATAAAATTTGAAATAATTGAAAAAAATCTGTATTTTTTCTCCAGACTCTATTGCTCTGTGGTATCACCTGTAAATTTTTCTTTCAAATGAGTCTTTATTATGCATTTTTGTGAAAATGGGGTTAACATGTTCTTCGGTAATATGGAGCTACCTCTGAAAATATTGTGATTTTTTTCTCCTTTCTCCAAGGACAACTTCACATACTTTAATCACAAAAACTCAAAAACATATGAATCAGTCTTTCAATGCCATTATATTCTTTTTATACAATTAAAAAAAAAATCTAAACTCAGTCCCCTCTATTATCCTCTTTTAAAACCACAAAAGTGTTTTCTTTCCATACCCATGCACATAGTCTGGTCTTGAGATGCCTTAAAACCATTGTGACATATGCACTGGTAACTTCCTTGCATGTCCACACATAAACCATGACTGCAAACATTAGGAATTTCCAGACATTCATTGCGATCTATAACAAAAATATAAAACAGATGGTACACATTATTGACTTTTATTATTCATTCATGTTACACAAACATGTTTTTACAATCTGTTATTATTATTAAAACCAGACTCAAAATTATCCATAGCTAAACCTGAATCATAACAAAATTTCATTTTATAAGAACTTCTTGCCTATACACCTCAAGGTCAAAACTACTGTTAGTATTTGGTTGATACCTCAAGAATGTTCTTTAAAAGTTTCACTCTGTCTTCTCTTCCCTTGCACAGAGAAACAGGGCTATAAAATAAAAACTGCTACATAAAACACACAGCAGAATATGCAAGGTAACAGAAAATAAACGTTACTTTTACCCTTCAAAAGAATCAAATACAGACCCTTGATTACGTACAAACAGATTCAGACTAGAAAAATCAACTGATTTCTTACCAACACAAGCACCATTGGGTGAAAGTTTAAAACCAGCAGCACATTCACAGCGGTAACTACCAGGACTGTTGATACAGTCTGCGTTTCTTTGACAGAGATTGTCTCCATTGCTGCACTCATCAATATCTGAAATACCAAGAGTAATAGTAAGAAACCACAAGATGCATATTCCTGCCTAGTGTTTAGACTGTATAGTCAGTCTTGTGCAAGACTGGTCTTCATAGGCCTTCCTGAGCAAAGTATGAAGAGGCTGACCTTCAGCCTCCTGTGCCATAAGTGCAAATGAAAAGCAACATCAATAGAATTTTATCAACAGCACAGTTTTTGGATGAAGGAGGATCCTATGAATCCAACTCCCTATATACTGAAGCAGTCATGCAGTTTTAAACATGTACCTGAAGAAATTTATTCTTTGTATTAAGTTCCTCTGTACATTCATGTATTTTAAACAAAAGAACGTTTTGAAGTGAAAAAGCAAGTGGCACAGTTTGTTAGCAATTTAGGGCACAAGTGTCATCAGCACAAGACTCTTAAACACCAATGACAAAACTACTATTGACTTCAGGACACACAAAATTTCACTACTATCTTCTATGAATATATGATACTTCTTTACCGATAAACCCACAAAAGAACAGATAGAAAGGGGAAAAATCAAGGGAACTTTTTCTTCAAACAAGTTTTAACAAAAATTAATAAAAAATACCATAAGACCATAATAAAATGAAAGCATTTCATTCACCTCTTATTTAGGAGCCAGCGGGTTGCTTGACACAAAACAATGACAAACTGTATTGAGTGCATATGCATATGTATTAAAGACAAACACATCACAAACTCAGTTATTGATTTGACCCCTACAAGAAAGCAAGCTCACAACCTGTCCCTTAGAGTTTGAAAAATATGTAATTTAAATGTTCCCCTTCCCTTTACGATAGTTATGCTTATGTGAACTAAGTAGAAAATAATGTCACTTCAAATCACCTTCACAGACCAAGAGCAGGTCATTGTAGCTGAATCCAGTGGGGCACTCACAGCGGAAGCTGCCAATCTGATTGATGCAAACACCATTTGCACAGATTCCTGGGATCTCCTTACATTCATCGATGTCTGAAAGTCAGATGAGCTTGTCAAAATACAGTACTTCTTGATTTTGTGTACAATATGGTTTCTCAATTGCACTGTTTTTTATACTGAGATGAGAAGTTCCTTTTAATTTACTTAAACTACTAATTATATACAGGGTATAAATCAAAACTTATGCCTGTTACAAGAAAAAATAAACTATGTGAAGTTCAGCAAGTGATCAAAACAGAGAAATACTAAATATTAGCAAGATGCAGAAGTGTTACAAATGTGCTGATGAGTCCAACAAAATTTTTGAAGGCAAAACCTTCAAAAAAAATGGCCAAACCTTCAGAAAAACAAACCTTCAGGAGGGGGGAGGAAAAGATCATTATCAAAATGATCAAAAATTATCTCTCTCCTATGAAGAAAGGCAGACAGCTGGGGATGTTCACCCTGAAGAAGAGAAGGCTCTGGGGAAACCTCACTGCAGCTTTTCAATACTTAAAGGGGGCTTATAAAATAGATGGAGAGCAACTTTTTGCTTGTGCAGATATTGTTAGGACAAGGGGGAATGGTTTTAAATTAAAAGAGGGGAGACTTAGATTAGATATTAAGAGGAAATTCTTCACTCAGATGGTGGTGAGGCACTGGAACAGGCTGCCCAGAGAAGCTGTGGATGCTCCATCCCTGGAGGTGTTCAAGGCCTGGCTGGATGAGGCCCTGGGCAACCTGATCTAGTGGGTGGCATCTCTGCCTATCGCAGGGGGTTGGAACTGGATGAGTTTTAAGGTCTCTTCCAACTCAAGCTGTTCTATGGTTCTATGATTCTGTGAAAATGGAGGAATCAAAAAATATAAATAACAAGCCATTATAACTTTGCTTTCACACTCTGTCTCACCATCAGAACTTCACAATGAATTAGAATTTTATTTTATGAAATATTCTAGTCCACTATTATGGAGCTGCACCAATCTTATGCATAACATCTTTTGGTTATCATCAATAAGTTTATTGAAACTTACCAACAGCTTTTCCAGTATGAATATCAAAAGTAAAGCCAGGAATATTCCCACATATGTTCTTGAACTCAGCTAGAGCAAAACAAAGAAAAATGCATTTTTAGTGAGTATTTATAAATCTCTCAATTACTTGTAGTTTTCTCAGAGCAGATAGAAGCCAAATCTACACAGAAGAGAGAGCAATTGCCTTCTGTACAAATTATACTGAAAATTCAGGTTGCCAATAAATGAGTGCAAACTGGAACACTAATTCATACTTGTTTTTGTGCAAATCTTCGCAGACTTTGGCACAAGAACAAATGTCTGGTTTGAGCAAGCAGAGCTTCAGTTTTTGTTTTAAATAGAACTCGATAACTTACCATTTAAGGTTCATTATTGCTTTCTAGAAATCTGTAGAGAGAATTTGCACCAACACTTTCAGAAAGAAGTAAATTTAACTTACTGGTACCCAGAGTGGTGATAATTTATTTCTCTTCTGGTTGTCGTCTTAGCTTCTTGGTCCTCTATTTTTCAATGGCAGCTTTTCATTAGTTTAAAATTTGGTTAAGTTTAATCACTAGCGTTATAACTTGAGTAATTCTTATTTCCCTTAAACCAAATGTTCTTTATTAAAATTTCAGCAAATGTAGTTGATAATCGCGCAGAATGTGATTAGGCAAAATAATTTTTTCACATTCAAATATTCTTGTTTCTTGTACAAGCTGACTGGGATCCAGTATATAAACCTCAGCATTTTCTTCTGTCCTGCTCTTTAGTGACTGTTTAATGCCTACTGACGTTACTCTTGCACTATAGAATAATCTCAGAGCTCACTGCCACAATGTTTTGCCATCCAGAAATTTTGTGTTCTATTAACATGTATAAGATTTAAGGTTTTCTTTATAACAATTGTTTTCTGCCTGGAGATTTATGCCATTTATATTGTCGTTAAACCAGTGAAACACACATAATGGGTAAAAAGAGGGCCCTGTGTTCACTACCTTGTCCCCATGGATGATGACAATCTAGTTCTGTAATAATGCCTAACATCAGGTCTGAGAGAATAAAGAAGCTCAGAGAGTTGCAGGCCTTCTTTCCTTCTGTGCTATGTTACCTATGTATTTCGTATGTTCTATTTAATAGAGTTCTTTCATATTTTTTCAGTTTGTAATGTGTAGAAAAAAATCACATGTAATTACGTAAGGACTGTAGTATAATGCTTTTATAAAGACTGCCAAATTAGTAATGCACAAACACTCCAGAGATTTACTTTCTGAAAGCTTGACTTTTTACTATTTGCAACAATGACTTTAAAAAGTATTTACAAAAACCACATACTTATCACTATATTATTTTTCACAGGAAAAAAGATCTATCACATAACAGGGAAAAAACTCTTTGAAGTCAAGCACTCCCCAGATGATCCAACCATGAAGAGAATTCTGCAAATACTTGGTTACTTTTTAGCAGCAAAACAGCTTTTTACACTTACTTGGGTGGGGAAAAAAAAAAAAAAGAAACAAGAAAGATTATTCTGTTTAAAGCCTGTATGGTGATGTTTATGATCTATATTATGTGTAAAACCGAGCAAGATAATCTTTCCTACCTGAAGTCATCAAACAGAGATTAATAGTTAAGCATAAATATATGAAAAGGAAGAGAGAACACAGTTCACAAAGAAAAAAACTGCAAATTAATTGGCATGTGAAGTTAATTTAGAGGAACAATATAATTCTCATCATAGCAGAATAATACTTTTAATGAGGTACTGGGCTCAGTATAGCAAACTGGTTAGGGTCAGTATATCATAACCCATCTGTGATGTGTAGCCCCCACCCAGATTTCAGTACAACTGATTATATCCTGTGACTTCAGCTATTCAAGCATTTACACTAGGAATAAGTGTTTAATCCCTCAAACAATCTCTTTTCATGGTGAAAGAGTGTCAGCCATGTTTCCAGATATAGTAAAGGCATTTAAAAGAGCTAACAAGGCAATACTGAAGTATTTCAGGAAATATTTTAACCCAATAACTTCTTGCAGACTGTCTCAGTGAAGTTGTTTTAACAAAGATTTAAAAACTGCAGCAGTTCTTGAAAACTTGTCCTAGCAATTTAAAAGGAGAATTCTCTCCTCCATGCAAGAATATTAATTGCATGAATCCCTGCTAATACTTTGGTATGTTTTTTCATATGTTGTCATCCTGATGACAATTTTATATTGCAAAGACAAATGACCATGGGAAAGAATTTTATGAGTTCTCTCTGATAGCAAACATGTATTTCCTCTCTCAAGCTTATTTTCAGCTCCCATTCCTGACTGCTAGAAACATTCCTTCATTTTCCCTCCTCCTACTTAAGAAAGAAATGGAAGAGGGTGTTTTTCTTTTCAGTCTCATTTTCCTCCTCTTTACTGCTTGTGGGAGAAAATCTTCCCTAATTATCTGCTATTTCCCTTACGTCACCAGAATAAACCATGTGGAATGAAAGGAATACATTATTTACACTAACACAACAGAAGATGCGCCCCCAAAGTACGGCTTTAGTGGTACTAGATTGTTGCAAAGTGAATTAAACAGTAAAATGTACATATATTAAACAGTTATTTTATCTAGGCAACTTTGTTCTTTTTACAAATGTAAGAGTATTTTAATGAAGCCCAGGTGCTACTGTCAGGTTTCCAAGCTGGTGACTCTCTCACCAATTTTTCTGAGTTGAGCTTTCAAGCGTGATTTGTTCCAGGCAAGAAACTCCATAAAGACTAACTGAAAAAGAACTGAGTACCTTTTTATTTTCACTTTATTTTGTAGAAGGAAATTTTTACTTCCCTTTACTATGCCCTACTTACAGAGCTTTTGCAAGTTAATCACCTTCAGTAGATGTAATGTAAAAACAACCAAGCGGATCACGCTCAGATGTGAGACACGAGTGAAAAATCTAGAAAGGCAATACACTCAGGTTATGAAACACAATCTTTGTGTTCAAACAGAGATTAGGACTACAAGGATAAATGTATCCCTTGCTATGCAGTTACTAAATTATGCTATCCTAAATCAATGATCCTGGAAGGCTGATCAGGCAGCAGACATCTCTTTCTTTCCAGGCCTTTATGTTCACCTCCACTCAGGGTGACCTGACAGTATTTTCTTCCCTTGTCCCTGATCTCACTGACAGCAGAGAGGGAAAACCTGCACGTTCTTCCTGTATCTTTTATTCAGCCTGGGTGAATGATTGGTTTCCTCGACTATTGAGGCTGTATCTTTCCTCTGCAGAAATGGAAGAAATATCTAACTCTGTTTAGCACAGCAAGAATTATTCCAACCAGTGAGAAGATGGCAGGGTATTTGTCACCCTGTTTTAGCATAACAACCCCATACAATGCTACAGGCTTGCGGCAGAGTGGTTGGAAAGCTGTACAGAGGAAAAAGATCTGGAGGTGTTGGTTGACACTTGACTCAACATGAGCCAGCAGTGTGTCCAGCTGTCCAAGAAGGTCAATGGCATCCTGGCTTGTATCAGGAATAGTGTAACCAGCAGGACCAAGGAGGTGATCGTCCCCCTGTACTCAGCTCTGGTGAGGCTGCACCTTGAGTACAGTTTTGGGCCCTTTACTACAAGGAGGACATCGAGGACCTGGAGCGTATCCAGAGAAGGGCTACAAAGCTGGTGAAGGGCTTGGAACACAAGTCCTGTGAGGAGTGACTGAGGGACCTAGGGTTGTTTAGTCTGGAGAAGAGAAGGCTCAGGGGAGACCTCACTGCTCTCTACAGCTACCTGAGAGGAAAGTGTGGGGAGCTGGGGATCAGCCTCTTCTCACAGATAACCAGTGATATGAAAAGAGGAAATGGCCTCATGTTGCCCCAGGGGAGGTTCAGGATGGAAATTAGGAGAAATTAGGAGAAATTCTCAGAAAAAGTAGTTAAGCATTGGAATGGGTTGCCCAGGGAAGTGGTGGAGTCACCGTCCCTGGGGGTGTTTTAGGAAAGGTTGGATATGGTGCTTAGGGACATGGTTTAGTGGATAAAATTGGTGGTAGGTGGATAGTTGGACTACATGATCATGGAGGTCTTTTCAACCTTAATGATTATATGATACTATGATTTTGGCAAAGGTTTTTTGGGGGCTGAAATTTCAACTTCAGCTAATATGTTGAAGGAGCAGATGCACAAAGAATGTAAGAAAAATGAATGATTATTGTTGGCTTTACCCGTTCCTGGAGTTGGACATGGTTCACAAGGTTTATTCCAGGCTTTCCCAACATTGTATGTGCAGCAACACATCCTTTTGGTCACATTGAAGGGCAGTTCATTCTCACAGGAGGTTCCATTATAGCTTCTGTAGCAAAAGCTTTTCCTCATGTCTAGATGTGAGAAAAGAATCACTTATGAAGTAACCAATGAATTGATTTAAGTAAATATCTACCCCCATGAACCAAGATAGTAATTCATTAACTCTGGCTTCTGAATGCAACCCAAAAATGTGCACAGATATACTCAGAAATCATTTAAGGATTGCACTCATCTAACCTTTTGTATTAGACTTACCTGAAATGACATACTTTCAAGACAAAGGGGTAAAAGCAACATTCCCAAGAAATCAGAAACAAACTGTAGATGCCCATCAGATCCATCTGTATATCAAACCCTACTATTGGAGATGGCTGATGAAAATAAAAAATATTTCTGAGTTCTGTTAAAGAATAAGACCATGAGAACACTGCATTTGGCTCTCTTTCCTGGCTACATGACACAACCTTCTAGGAGTTAAAGGTAGGAAAAAGCTATAATAGAACTTAAGTTTATGAAAAAACGTAACAGCTGCAAGTCCAGTTTTCTGGTGCTTTAAGACTTTAAAGACTTCAGAATCGACCACGTGAAAAAGGATATTTTAGAGCAGGGAGTCTGGTTCCAAAACAGGCTGATATCTAGACAGTTATAGTAAAGATGACATTTTGCATACCCATGCAGTTATGTCCTCCATTGACCTGCATATATTCAGGAGGGCAAATGCAGGTGTAGTTCCCCAGGGTATTGTAGCAGGTTCCAGGACCACAGACACCCGGATGTGCAACACATTCATCAATATCTAGACACCAAGTGAAAAAAATATAATTAACAATGAGAAGGAAGACCAACCCCAGCAAATATTTCTGAGAAACACAGCCAAAATATGCTAAGATAAGAAAAATGTTGCATATAAAGGCTAGTTTGGGAAGTACAGTTCAGATTTGGGTCAATACAGGGAATGTAGTAAAACTAGTAGGCAATATAAGGCACTGAAGCTGGAATTTACAATCATGAATAACCACCTTATCTATATACTATATAGAAAATACACATAGCTGAAATCTAGTATATAAACGTTAGTATATGCAAATGTTACATTTCAAATTTAATATTAATCATATCAATAATGCCCAAGACAATGATTTTAGAAAAGATTTTTGGTAAGAGTGTGGATACCACAGCCACTTTTGGATTTAAGGCTAAAACATTGTTTTTCATCATAACTGCACTGTGATAAGACAATTTCAAGGGACTCAACCTTCACAGATTCTCGTCTCTTCACTGAGGTAGTAGCCTTTTGGACATTCACACTGGAAGCTGCCAAAAGTATTGATGCAATTTCCACCTTGGCAGAGACCTGGCAGCTCCTGACATTCATCAATGTCTAAAAAAAAAAGAGACAAAAACTTACTTTTAATCCAGAATTAAAAGAAACATCAGACTGTAAGTCCTCCCCTGAAATTTTACCAACTAGTAGCTTTTAACTGTCACGTGGATTTTTGTTGCTTCTAAATTGCACTTTATGAAAGTATGGATGTGATGCTCATTCTCTCCTATATAACTAGTTTTTCTGGAGCACGTTTCAGCTTGATGAGCACCTGGAGTTCAGCTTCTGTTACTGTTTACAGGAATTTGGCATCTAATTCCCCATTCCTTCATGCTCACTGGAACCAGGGTTTCTTTGTCCAATGAATGTTTCCTGAAACTTATACCTTCCACTGATAAACTATAATTTTCATAGAAGACTTAGTCTTCAGGGCCAGTTTCAAAGTTCAGCTCAAGTAAGGAGGCACACAAAAGGTATGAGATCTGTTTATTTTCCTACTGAAATGTTGCTGGACTTCTTCAATGTTCTTTTACAATGCTTCTTTTCATTGTTCAACTCATATTAACTTTTTGGTTTGCAATAAATGTAATGGCTTCTTCAAAATACAGTTCATGCGTTTATCTCACCAAAGATGGCATTTTTTTTTATTACCAAATTTCATTGTCATTTACGATGAACTCACCTTCTAAAATAATAGTGATGGGATTTGGTCTGAATCCTTCTCCTCCTGGACAGAGAGTATTGTATTCCGCTAAAGTAAAGTACAACAAGAGAGAGCATGTCAGTTATATGAAGAATAAAGTGCTAAGAATAGAAACAAAGCATTTCATTTGTGTTTCTAACTCTTCTTTTTCCCTACTGCCATTATTCTTCTACTTCCCTTGGACTATTTACTGGAAACAAAGCAAGTCTGCTTTGACCATTACCATAACCTTGGATATTCTTATAGGCAGGGACAAAACTGTTTCCTTCATTTTGTGCCTGTATAAGGTATACATGCAACCTCCACTTTTAGCTTTTACTAGTTCTTCAGTACAAAACGCCAGTATACAATAGATAAAGAGAGATGTTAAAATTGCAATTCATACTATTATGAGACTGTTAAGAGTAAGCTGCTTTATATATATATATATATATTTTTATTTATATATTTCTATTTCTTTTATATATCTACAAAGTTGGTAAGTATCACTGGGTAACAGTTTTGAAAGTACTTAAGAGTGACAGAAATTGTTATATAACAGTTACCAAGATTCCCTTTGAGAACCACCACAGTTCTTTGAATTAAAGACATAATTTGAATTCTAAGCTTTAGTCATGTGTTTATTACCCTACCAACGTGGAGCTGCTGATTAAAAATTGCAAACAGATGTATGCAATATATTCAGATTCTCGAAGTAAATGGGTTTCTTAAATGATAATATAATAAAAGATTTCAAATACTTTTTCTATTCCTTAGTAGTATCTTCTATAATAAGGGGGCAGGGGAAAATATGAGAACATTTCCTTACTGCTGTTTACAGGGGGACACGTCTCACAGGGGTTTCCCCAAGCTTTTCCCAGAGAGCAGCAGCATGAGGAACGACTGACTCCAACTCCTATTTCAGTATTGCAGGATAGGCTTCCATCTCCTCGTGGTCCATACTTCAGGTAGCAATTGCCAACACGATTATCTACATATAACGCACATATGACTACAGCTGCACACAATAATCTGGGCAAAGCAACAGTAGGCATTCATTTTAATGTTCCATATCTAGAAGCAGGAATTCGGATAACATCATTCTTTTAAAGTCACTGGCAAGCTGAAAACATTCATGTACGCTGCTACTGATGTTGAGAGAGACAGCATGGAGAAAGGGTAGCTTCAGCCTCCTAAGAACCCAGAGAACAGTTTTAAATGTTCGAGTATCTTCCAGAGATACACCATACTCCAGTGTAGAACATACACTATTCCCAGTCTTTCAATCCAGAAAACATCTAGAAGCCTTGCTGCAGTTTGCTGATAATACTTCTTCTCTATTTTCTGATTTTGACTAGGCTGAATTCCACTCTCTTGTGGAAATTAGAAGTTACCTTTTTCTCTATGGAACTGCAGAAAAAAAGTGCCATCTGTCATTGCACTGGAAGAGCTCTACTAGCAAAAAAGAAAAAAAGAAAAAAAAAGAAAAAAAATCTCCAAAAATCATTAGCATTGAAGAAAATAATCTAAACTTCCAGAAACTTTGAGGAAAAATTGTTAGTTCACTCAATCTGTAACTTCATGATGTAGACAACAGTTGGCATTGGTAGAATGAGTAATGAATCCACTAAGAGAAGTAAAGCTTTGAGTTTTCTTTCTACTGCCGATACTACCTCTTTGTTCTGTATAAATGGCAAGTAACTAGAAATGAATCATAAATACAAGGAATGAGAAGACTGTCAATTATGACAGTATTTCCTATTACATTCAAATAAAAAGAAATTAATTTCCTCAAGTTTAGTATTATAATTTTAAAGATCACAGCTATGAATTAACTTGCTATCAAAGTATGCCACTAAAGAAGCACAGAAACAACTTGGAATAAAGATGATATATTCATTTTATAAAGGCCACAGTGTCTTTCTGCATTTTTACTATTTCTGTTAATAGTATAACTAAGAAACTTGTACATGAATTTTTGAATGGTTTTCTAAATGCTTATTTTACCCAGAAATACCACGTTTTTAATTTACTACTTGCAGCAAGTGCCACACACTACATTCTTAGCATTTTACATGGAGTGAGATGAACCAAGTATCATAAATATGTGTAGTTCATCCTTTCAAAATCTCCAGAGTTTAACAAATGTCTTGATATGACATGGCTTTTTAAATTATCTTGAGATTTGGTACATATCACTGATCAGCCCATGTTGAGTGGAAGTCCTTTTTTATTTATGTATTTTAAATTTATTACATTTTTTAAAATTAATAACAGATTCCTAGTAATAAATACAAGCTTTACAATTTGTTAAGGCAAAATAATATTAAGTTAGATCGAAGTAACATGAACGGCCTTTCCAAAAAAAGAAAAAAAGGGCATATCCTGTTGTTCTCATTATGGGTTTGAGCTGAAAAAACCCCAAATACTTATTCTCAGAATACCTATTTCCTCGTGTTCTCAGAGGAACTGCATGCTCCTCTCCATTTGTGACAGTGGGAGACATCTGCCTTTTTACGTGAAGCTGAGATTTGGCTTCATGGTTCTTGAGAAAAGTGGAAAAAAAAAAGAGCTTTTTGGAAGATGACTTCGGCTAAAGACCTCAGGTCCATTACGAGCAATAGGAGATAATAGTCCTTGGAAAGAAGGCAGAGTGTGGAATTCTCTAGCAGAGTATCAATACTGAGTCCGTAAAGGGTTTTAGGTTTCGGTTTACTACTCACATGAACTGTCTTGACAAGGCACCATGTTCTTCTTTGCCAAGGATAATAATTCTGTTCCTTCTGAGAGGAATTGGAATTAAAATTCCACTTTTTGCTCAAGCGTGCAAGAGATAGTTGCTATTGAAGAGAACCAGAAGTACTGTCCTTTGACAAGAAGTTTCTGGAACATTTTTTGGCACAACTGTTTAATTCAAGAAGTAAGAAACTTTCATGTATCTTGGTAAGGTCTACTGGCCTGTGTCTTTTGTTGTTGTTGTTTTTGTTGTTTTGTTTTGTTTTTCTCCAAGTGACTACAATCTTAGAGTGAAAAATGGGTAAGGCTTTACAGTTGCAAATGACCCAAACTTCACTGTCACTGAAGCTGCAATTTGGACTTGCAGTCCTGAGACTATAAAGGATCACAAGCAAACTGAACTTTAATTCTTCCCTCTTTGGACTGCATAAGTCAGTATGGTAGACATATCCAAAGTACACCACCTCTTAAAACAGAATTAGTATACCTGCACTGGAATGGCAACTGTCTTGGTGTTTCCTTTGCCCATGTTAGCTCATTTAATCCTCTAGTAATATTATAAATGAGAACTGCTGGTGAAAGGAAACTGATCAAAACCTAACAATGTTTAAAATCATATAACATAGTATAACTAAGATGTCTTTATTTACACTTGATGCCTCCATCTCTTAAAGGGCTTCTAAAAAAGGGGCACTGAAGTGTCATTTCATTCATGGAACAGGACTTACTTATTATATTAATCTGATTATATTTCACGGGAAGCAGAGTCTTTGCACACTCCTATTAAAAACAAAAGCTGAATGTTCAGTGAATGTTTTTTGCACTTTATCATGAAATCAGGCTATAGAGAGATGTAAATTGTGCATCTGAGAGTTATAGTTCCTGCCATCTAGACAAAAGGATTCCAGTTCTGCCAATCTCTGAAACTGAGGTTAAAACAAAACAAAACAAAACAGACAAAAAACATGTTTGTGCAGCAGCCTAAGCCTCGGGAACTTCTCTTTTCTGTGCAGGCAGTCACTGAGGAACTAAAAATATTTCTTACACAGGGGAAAGGAAAAGAGTGCTTTAGTATCAGAGAGAGAGGCCTAGTAGTACTTCCACAGGACAGAAATAAGGTAGGGTCAAACAGTTTTTCTTTCACTTTCTTATTAAACTTTTTTTTTCTTCTGAGAGGGAGGACTTGCTTTCTCACTTAGGACTCTACAGTTGCTACAGAGAATATACACAGAAAAGAGAGACACATGGAAAAGATGAGCAATAAAATGTGTTCTGAAGGAAATATGCATTTCTATAGAAATGATTTGTTTAGAATATATTTATTTATTACCACACTATAGTAGTATTGCCAGTATTTAGAAAATAGGCAGATTTCTACTTCCCAATTTGTGCAAATCTGAGTCTTCCCAAAGTATTAAAATAAAAAAGGCTGTTTTCCAAATAAAAAGCTAAAAGGCTTTCCCAGGATCCCACACAAATCTTTATGGCTGAACTTTAGCCCTTCTCTCAACCTTATCTTCCTGAAAACTTCCCTAGACTGATTGCGCTTATGTATTCTAATCACATGACAGTTATACCAAGTGGAAAAACGTAATGAAAGTAGAAGATACAATGAAAATTCCGTTCATGTCAGTATAAGCCAGAGATGATTATGCCAGAGAGAATTAAACTACAGTGAAATGTGCTTTTTAGTTTGTTTTTAGTTAAACAGGCACCACAAGCAGTTTTAATTCCAGTTTAGACTTAACTTAAACAAAGAACTGGTGACTTTCAGGAAAATGGAAATGCAAATAATATATGTTTGAACAAATAAAAGTGTATTTTAAAGACTTTATAAACACCATCGATCATTTACAATGACTAACAAGCTCTAGAAAACTATACAGAAGGATCAGCAAGTGAATGATAATTTTTGTATCTTGCTACCCTCGTGCGTCAAAACAGGCACCCTCCCTTCGAAGAAAGGCCAAAACTACCCGTGTTTGATATATCTACTATCCATCTAATATGATTATTCATTTGATTTCTACAGTGATATTTTAGGTGGCTTTTACTTACCCACGCAACCCACCCCGGTAGGATTCAGCTGGAAATCTGGAGGGCAATTACATTCATACCTCCCAGGAGTATTTACGCAGAGACCATTAACACAGTTAATGGGATCAGCACATTCATCAATATCTGAAATAGGAAGGCTATGTTTATAAATCCATTCACTTGATGGAAAAGAGGAGTCATTTTACATTTTAAAGCAAAATGGGCAAGAAAATTTCAAATACAAGTTATTTCTACCTGAAATTCAAGCAAAGAGCTGCTAATAATTCATCAAACACTTAAGAGTAACCATCGTACAGCTGCGTATATAAGAAGCATTTTTTAAATTTAATTCTTAAACTAAATCAAAAGCTTACAATGCTAAAAACTTCTTATTTGGTGGAGAAAGAATGCGCTTGCCTAGTTGCTAGAGAATATAACGCATGTTGTTAACTCCTGTTTCAATTAACCCGGTGCAATTAAAAAGGTATTTTAGCCTTGACATATTTCTGAACAGAAGAAATATACCTGTACAGTTTCCTCCGGTTCTATCTAGTTCATAGCCATCATCACAGATGCAATGAAACATTCCTGGTAGATTATTGCAGGTACCAAATACACATATATTTTGGAAGGAGCATTCATCGATATCTGAAGAAATATATTAAGAAAAGAAAATTAGATACTGTTACCATATTAGTACTATAATAGTGTGTTGTATTGCAAAGTGCAAATGAAGACACATGTAACTTCTGAGTGGAAGAAAATTAATAAAAGATGAAAAAAATAGGCAGGTACTGTCTGATAGCAAGATTCCTAAATTTCTAAAATAAAGCATCTGTGTAAAAGACGAATGCAGCTCTAGCATGCCTTAGTGAGCTATTTTTAGCAGAGACAGGAAAGCAGACAGCATTGATACCGTTTTACTAAGCACAGCTAAATTTTCACTTGGAATTCTGGATACAGAGCTCTGTTCAGGAGTGATGAGCTAAAACTAGAAGAGGTGTAGAAAAGGAATATTAAAATGATCAGAGTAATGAAAGATCTATGGTGAACTTGGCTTGCATTAGTCGAAGCTTGGGAAGTGATATAATGCCTCTTTATAGGAACATATGAGAAAGGGTAACTTTGGCATGGTGGGGAATGGGGATAAATTTTTAGGTGAAAAAGAAATTTAAGATAAATGCCTAGTATCCAATGGTTCTCAATTAATTTAAACTGGAAATTAAAGAAAGTTTTCTAAGTTGGACTATAGCCATGAAATGAACTCTGAATTGGGTCAGGAAGATAATCTTTGTTAAGATAAAGCTTTATAAAGTTGTGGAAAAGACTATCATTGAGAAGTTAACATACTAACATTTCAAGGGATTTCTGAAGAAATTGGGTGAAATATTACGATTATCACACTAAATACAGGCTTTGGATTTTATCCCTTGATGGCAGAAATCAGCCAAGGAGTCACCCTATCACAGGACAAATTAATACATCAACTTAAAAAACAAACAAACAAACAAAAGAATTCCTCTACAGCACTCAGCATCCACACATTCTAGTTCTTGAACAGTGTAATTTAATCTATGCAATGCTTTCAGATTTCTGTTGGAATCACAATAATATACCAAGATTTTTGTCCAAAATTCTTCAATTTGTTTTTCAGCGCACTATTGTGGACCAACTGAGAAGCCAAAATTGAATGACTTACTGTCTCTAGAATTAGAATATTTTGTTTATCAATATACTAATTGGCTGATATCTTTTTTTATTATTATTATTAGAACATTGGAACATTGGCATGATTATAAAATGGCTAACTGAGCTGCACTGAGAAATTTGCTAATTTAAACAATTGATAATACTTGGTAATTATAATAGCTCCGACCAGAACACTTGTGTAGCTAATTTTTCACAAGCTTCTGCCTGAAGTCTGATTCATACATATACACATGAATATGTGAACATGCCAGTAAAGTACAATGCTTTGGAACATTAGTTAAAAAGAATTTATCTAATACCCAGTTTTCATATTAAACCAAAAAAGGGTGTAAGAATACAACAAGGAACAGAAGCTCCATTGGATTAGAGAGAATCATTTCTTCTCTACTTCAGATGATCTGCTACAATACAGAGAGTGAAAGGATGATGATAAAAAAATCTTCAGGACACACTTCAAGGAGTATTACAAAGTTGTCAAGTATGGTTTATTAAAAATGAGGTCACTCAATGCAGTTTATATTTCCTATGTAAGCACTCTAAATAAAATAGAGATGAATGCAGGTTTTTTCCAGACACTATTCACTAGTGACAAGACTAAGAGAAATAGTAACAAAAAAAAATACCAACACAAAATTGCCAAGCCAAACTGCTGAGATTTCTGGGCCACAGCCAGGAAAACTTCATAAAGAGATGACAGTTACCTTCAACGTAATTAAAACTGCAAAATAATCCTTGGTTGAAGAAATTAGTTTTATATGTGAAGCATGTGTTACGTATTCTGCTTCCAGGTTGAGGTCCTTCCAGCAGTTCTTGTGGTTTGCTTTATGGCAGCCAATCCAAACTCAGAAAATGACCTTGAAGTACCGGTAGCTTACCTTGGCATGACTTGCTGTCCAAGGAGGGAGTGAATCCCATCTCACACTCACAACGGTATGCACCAGGGACATTCAAACACTGTCCGTTCTCACACAGATTAACATTTTCTGCACACTCATCAACATCTGTGGGAGACAGAAATTTCTTTGAAATCATGTTTCAAAATACAAATAATTTTATCCTATCACTCAGTGTTGCAGAGTTTTATTGATATAGAACAACATGTTTACACCTGAAGATGAACCAAATTGAAAGAATGCAGAAAGGCAAATCTAATGTCATTTCCAAAATGACTCCTTCTACGCTGCTAAGATTCTTACTTTTCTTTTCTTTTCTTTTTTTTTTTTTTTTTTAATTAACAGAATTATTCTTTTTAATAATGCAAGGTTTTCAGATTCAGTACTGTTACTTCTAATAAATACATTGAATGCTTTGCTTACAAAGTCAAAGCTTTATTTTCTGTAATACATATAATATACACATTATATATTTCTGTTATATATATTATATATACATATATGTTATATATATATCCTATTATATACTATATATATGCAAGTCGATGGGGCCGGATGGGATCCACGCGAGGGTACTGAGAGAACTGGCTGAAGTGCTGGCCAAGAAACTTTCCATCATTTATCAGCAGTCCAGGCTATCAGGGCAGGTCCCAGTCAACTGGCGGCTAGCAAACGTGACGCCCATCTACAAGAAGGGCCGGAGGGTTGACCCGGGAAACTCTAGGCCTGTTAGTTTGACCTCAGTGCCAGGGAAGCTCATGAAGCAGATTATCTTGAGTGTCATCACGCGGCACTTGCAGGGCAAGCAGGCGATCAGGCCCAGTCAGCATGGGTTTATGAAAGGCAGGTCCTGCTTGACGAACCTGATCTCCTTCTATGACAAAGTGACGCGCTTGGTGGATGAGGGAAAGGCTGTGGATGTGGTCTACCTTGACTTCAGTAAAGCTTCTGACACCGTTTCCCACAGCATTCTCCTCAGGAAAATGGCTGCTCATGGCTTGGACTGGCATATGCTTCGTTGGGTTAGAAACTGGCTGGGTAGCTGGAGCTAAAGAGTCGTGGTTAATGGAGTTAAATCCAGTTGGAGGCCGGTCACTAGTGGAGTCCCCCAGGGCTCAGTACTAGGGCCAGTTCTCTTTAACATCTTTATCAGTGATCTGGATGAGGGGATCGAGTGCACTTTCAGTAAGTTTGCAGACGACACCAAGTTAGGTGCGTGTGTCGATCTGCTCGAGGGTAGGAAGGCTCTGCAGGAGGATCTGGATAGGCTGGACCGATGGGCTGAGGCCAGCTGTATGAAGTTCAACAAGGCCAAGTGCCAGGTCCTGCACTTGGGACGCAACAACCTAAAGCAGCGCTACAGGCTGGGAGATGAGTGGTTAGAAATCTGCCTTGCAGAGAAGGACCTTGGAGCATTGGTTGATAGTTGGCTGAATATGAGCCAGCAGGGTGCTCAGGTGGCCAAGAAGGCCAACAGCATCCTGGCTTGCATAAGAAACAGCGTGGCCAGCAGGGCTAGGGAAGAGATTGTCCCCCTGTACTCAGCTCTGATGAGGCCGTACCTCGAGTACTGTGTTCAGTTTTGGGCCCCTCGCTACAAGAAGGACATGGAGGTGCTTGAGCGAGTCCAGAGAAGGGCAACAAAGCTGGTGAGGGGTCTGCAGAACAAGTCTTACGAGGAGCAGCTGAGGGAGCTGGGATTGTTCAGCCTGGAGAAGAGGAGGCTCAGGGGCGACCTTATCGCACTCTACAGGTACCTTAAAGGACGCTGTAGCGAGGTGGGGGTTGGTCTATTCTCCCACGTGCCTGGTGACAGGATGAGGGGGGAACAGGCTAAAGCTGTGCCAGGGGAGGTTTAGGTTGGTTATTAGGAAGAACTTCTTTACTGAAAGGGTTGTTAGGCATTGGAATGGGCTGCCCAGGGAAGTGGTTGAGTCACCATCCCTGGAGGTCTTTAAAAGACATTCAGATGTAGAGCTTAGTGATATGGTTTAGTGGTTTAGTGGAGGACTTGTTAGTGTTAGGTCAGAGGTTGGACTAGGTGATCTTGGAGGTCTCTTCCAACCTAGATGATTCTGTGATTCTGTGATATTGCTGTGTTAGTCTGACATGAAACATTTTGTCTAAGTGTTACTTTGAGCATTGGTCCTTTCAAACAACATGGTTCATTTTCATTTTTCTAATATTTTTGATAGCTCTTAAAAAAGAGCAAAAATTTAAATTAAATTAAATTTTAAATTGACAAATCTAAAGCATACTTCATTAACAATAGGGATTAAAATTCATGTTCATGAACCACAAACTTGAAACACATAAATAAGCAAAATATGAAGATCCTACTTCTGAGACAAAAACTAATATTAATGAGTCTTCTGACTTATTCTTATATTAAGTTTTAATAATATTTAAGGTGTAAATTGATTTTGGTTAGTTAACTAATAGTGAATGCATTCACATTACTTTCTTTGTATTTCACTATGCTTAGGATGCATTCCTTCAAACCTTAAAAATTGCTGACCACATAGAGAACAAATAAGAACTGTAGAGCAGAGACATTGTTGCATTTCCACTCCTTCAGTGGTAAAAAACACAGTAACTCAATGCTCATACATTTATGTTTTATATAAAATCCTTACACTTTATATAAACTTTTACACTTTGAGTTATTTTGAAACACATTCTGTGTGGTAAATGATGTTCAAAAAAACTTAAATGCAGAGATAGTGGGCAACATTTTTCAATTGCAACTTGTTTTTACTTAAAAGAAAATCATTAAAAATAAGGATTTAATCATTAATGATTACATCCCATTCAGTCCTCCTTCCCCTAGCGACGGCAAAATAAAAGATCTCTTCCCTGTCAGAGACAGACCCAGTCAACAGGGCAGGGTCGACGACAGCTGAATCCTTGTCCTCTTGAAACTGCGCGTGTACATTCAAAAAAGTTGGACCAAAAAGGAAAAGGAGAAAGGAGCAGACAGGAGCTTCACCCAACAACTGGTCTCACTGCATCCAGTTTGGCATGCAAATCTAAGGGTCAACTGCCTTTGTTAACATTTCTTCAGGAGATGGGTCTTAATAGACACTTTTACATTTATTCTCTTGCACTTTGGGCTTAGGTCTAATTTTGGAACTCTTCCATGAAACAGAAACCATCAGTGACAAATCAGCTTTCACAGAAAGTTCTTACCAGAACAAGTAAATCCATCCCCTGCAAATCCCTCTGCACACGCACAGCGGTATGACCCTGGGGTGTTTACACACTGGGCATTCACGCTGCACTGGTGTGTCCCATTGGAGCATTCATCAAGATCTACACATCAGGGACAAAAGAGCATAAGCAGTAATACAGCAGTTAGTGTACTTTGCTTGCAATTAACTGCCAAACTAAACAAGCATACAACATCCACACAATGGATGGAATTCAGCTGATTCATTAGAGTAAATGTTGATATCATTACTTAAATGTTAATATCCTCATAAAGAACTTGGAATCAAAGTGTGTTGAAAATAACAGAACAAAGAGATATGGTGAGGTGAAAATCTAACACGCATCTGATGAGCCTTCTCAATTAACAAAACATAAGTGTAGGGGAGGGGAGTGTAGGGGAGTGTAGGGGAGGGGCATACTGGGGAGGGGAGTGTAGGGGAGGGTATTGTAGGGGAGGGGAGTGTAGGGGAGAGGAGTATAGGGGAGGGGAGCGTAGGGGAGTATTGGGGAGTGTAGGGGAGGGGAGTGTAGCCTAACGCTATGAAAATCAATGCAGGCTTTATTTCTAACTTGGATGTCAATTTGGATTTAAAAATAACACAAGCCAAACCAAACCAAACCAAACCAAACCAAACCAACAACAAAAACAGAAGACTCTCCTGCCTCTAAATGGCAATTGCAGCTTGATTTGATGGAAATGGCCATTCGAGTGCATGATGTGAGTCAGTATCAGGTGCCACACTGTGACAGGTGCTATGTGGTACCTGATGGTCCTTTTCACACTCTGCCTTGCCCATCAGCAGACATCTGTATAAGGGACTCCTGGAAGAACATTCTGTACCCAGGAGCTATTTTAACAACATGGGTTCTACCACATCTCTTTTTAAGTCCTTTCAAACAGGATGTCTTATTTGCTTAGCAGAACCTCACCTATTTTTAATTAAATGATAACTATAAAGACCAGGGAGCCTTTTTTTTTTTCTTTTTTCTTTTTTCTTTTTTTTTTCTCATACATAGCTTTAAAATCTTACAAAATCTGGCTTGCAGTAAAATCTCATACTACAGGTATTTTTTCTTTCACATATTATACCAATAAAGCCTAATTTTTAAGTGAATCTCATCTTCCACAGATCGCAAAATGTTATGCAAAAAAGGTAAATATTACAATCTCTTTTACACACCAAAATTAAAACAAAGCAAGGACACATAATGTGACTGTAGCAGCCCAGCAAATGTAGTATCAAGTTTCCCATACTTCAGGTCCAATGTGCTTTATATTAGACCTATTAACTGGAAACACTACAGGATTTTTTTTTTCCCAGAAAAATGGTATTAAGTAACAGAAATAATATCTTAATGGCAGGAAATCTCAAAACAAACTCCACCATATTTTTGACTGAATTTTGTATTTTGCCCATTCTAGCAGTTGTATATAAACTTTGCAAAATACATATTTAACACAGTACGATGTTACACAGAGAGCCTCCTGAGACAAAACCTTTTCTTTTTTTTCCAAAAAAAAACCAAACTCCCAAAACACAAGAATCTTGTATACTCATCTATCCACAGAGTACAGCAAATAGAGGAATAATACTTTTGTTTCTAATGGAGTAATCACAGTCATATTGCATGTTTTGTTGAAAAAAAAAAAGAGAAAAAAGAAAATAGAAAAAAAGAAAAAAAAAAAGAAAAAAGAAAAAAAGAGAGAGAGAAAAACTTTATTTTTCTATATACTTACCAATACATTTAATGCCATTCCCGACCCATCCCTCTCTGCAACTGCATTTAAAACTTCCTGGTACATTGAGACATGAGGCATGCATGTCACAGTTGTGAGCACCAATTTCACACTCATCCACATCTAGAAGCACAAAATAAACTATTAGTAGTTACATCAGGAGAACCAGAATATTACAAATGATTTTCCCCTTGGATTTTACTCATTTCCATTGTGTAGTTTTGCAATCCCTTAAAAAACAAAAATTTCAAAACCATATAATAATTCAAGCAAGTGACATTATTTTATAAATTAATAATAATGATACTTGCATTTTCAATTGTACTTTCATTATGTTTTCATAACATTCTTTGTTAGTAAACATGGTGAAATTAGTTTGATTTCCTACAGTTGCTTTTCAGTGTGAAATTAAAGCTGTCTTACAGACAAGTATGCCGATATGCCTAAAATGGGTCGACACCCTTGATTGTGTGGGCACATTTCAGTTATAGAAATGACTTGTCCAAGATTTTTGAAACTATAAAACAAATTCTTAAATATGAAATTACAGGAGGAATTCCATCAACCTTCCAAGAAGAGTCACTTTGGATGACCTTAGCTTCCCCCTAACAGAGTAGACCCAGCCTGCAGAAGGAAAGATGCCAATTAGCACAAGAATTTGTACAGTTTGAAACTGAATTACTATGATTCTTTAAAATTTGTTAGCATGGATTGAAGGAAGGCATATACTTTCCTTCTTACACCATCACTATTTTTTCCCTTCTTTTTTTCTATTTTTTTTTTTCCCTTTTGACCTTTTCTTAGACTCTTGGGTCATTTCTCACAGCTATAGTTGACAGATGAGTTCACACTTTGAGTATGCATGACAAATGGGTACAGATTAAATACTTCTACCACAGATGCAGCCGTACCTAGCCAGGCTCTATTTGCTACTAGATATTCCTCCAGTCTATAGCAGAAAAAGTTTTGCCTTTAAAACCGCAGTTACATATGAGGTCTCTTATATCATATTGATATTGGTCAAAGAGCAAACCTTTTCAAACTCGTGGATACATGCTGATACATGTAATATAGGTAGACTCCTACATTTACTACATAATGGTAGAAATTACAGTCTCCCACTTGTGTGTGAACACTTGTGCATGAACACTTGTGCATTTATTTTACCTGAAAGCCAATCAAGATATCTACACACTGTAACACATATGCCAGAAATTTGCTTTACCTGTGCATCCGGTGGTTCCTTTCTTGACCGAATATCCTAGCTGGCAGTGACAAATGAATGAACCTTTAGTGTTTTCACACTCCCCAAACATACAGATGTTGGAATTCAAATCGCATTCATTTACATCTGTAAGTGCACATAAATTCATTATTACTTAAAAATTACTAACAACACCTAACAACACCTAATAGCATACTTTGTCTTTTTGGAATATTGTTGTTGAGGTGAAAATACCAGAAGCACATGAGGAGGAGCCGTTTGACTCCCTCAAGGGTGGAGAGGCCTTGCAGAGAGATCTTGACAAATTAGAGAGCTGGGCCATCACCAACCCACATGAAGTTTAACAAGAGCAAGTGCTGGATTCTGCACCCGGGAAGGGGCAGGTCTGGCTATACATACAGACTGAGGGACGAGAGGCTGGAGAGCAGCCCAGGGGAAAGGTACCTGGGGGTTCCGGTCAATGGCAAGTAGAATATGAGTTAACAGTGGGCCATGGCAGCCAAATGGGCTAACTGTATTCTGAGATGCATCAAGCACAGCATAGCTAGCCAGTTGAGGGAAGGGATTGTCCCGCTCTGCTCTGCACTGGTGCAGCCTCACCTTGAGCACTGTGTGCAGTTGTGTGCACCACAATATAAGAAAAATATAAAACTTTTAGCGAGCATTCAAAGGAGAGTGACAAAGATAGTGAAGAGTCTAGAGGGAAAGACATCTGAGGAGTGTCTGAGGTCCCTTGGTTTATTCAGCTTAGAGAGGAGGATGCTGAGGGGGGGCCTCATGGAGGCCTGCAGCTCCCTCATGAGGGGAGTGGAGGGGCAGGCGCTGAGCTCTGCTTTCTGGGGGCAGCGACAGGACCCGAGGGAATGGCGTGGAGCTGGGACAGGGAAGGGTCAGGCTGGGTGTTAGGGAAAGGTTTTGCATCCAGAGGGTGGTCAGGCACTGGATTAGGCTTCCCAAGGAAGTGGTCACAGCACTGAGCCTGCCAGAGTTCAGGAAGCGTTTGGACAATGCTCTCAGACGTGTGGTTTGATTTTTGGGTGGTCCTGTGCAGAGTCATGAGTTGGACTTGATGATCCTTGTCCTTTCCAACTAGAGATATTCTATGATTCTATGACAGCTTTATTCATCACTAAATATGATTAGTTTCTTCTCAGTGTGCACACATGTATAAAATGAGTAATGAAAGGTTTATTTGATAGATGTTCACAAAATATAATTTTATTAATATAGCTCAAACCACCTTAAAGTATAGTGTATAGAAAAAATTAAATGTAAAAGGTTAGGGCTTCGTATAAACAGTAGAACTAACTAAAGTTAGTTTAATCTGAAGAAATATTTTTATTTTGATTTCCTTCACAATCACTCATAGTAATTTAATGTAGTTGAGAGGATAAACTAAAACATTTACAAGAGACAGAAGAAAATGCTGGGGCACCCAAACATTCTCTTCTCTATAGTGATGTTTTAGGCAAATCCTACAATTACAATTATATCAATCCTACTTTTGGAATTACAGGAGTTTATTTATGCATATGGACTTTTCAAATTTTCTGCTACACTTCCTAACATTTATACTGTAGCAAGAAAGATCGATAGATCTTTTGTTTTTTTAAAATTACATACATAGCTCTATAACCTGCCTTCAAGTATTCATTATCCCTTCAACGATTCCAAAGCATTAGCTGTACAACTTTTAGACTCTCATTACCTTTGGTTTGTAGAGCTACTTACCGATGCAAGTTTTCATGTCCATAGACGCCATAAATCCATCATAACAGAGACAGCGATACTCCCCTGGAATATTAGTACATTGCCCACCATCACAGATATCTGGATTATTTTCACATTCATCAATATCTGAAATAAAAGCAGAAAATAACTCTGTCACACTGGTACAGACTGGCTAACAGAATACCATATTCAGATGGGCTGAAAGGCACCATGCTGGAACCTTCAATCTATTTTTAATGAAAACCGATCTTCAGATATTAGTATCTTTAGATACTAAAAACTACCTGCACATGTCCTGACATCTGGCATTAGAGCATAGCCATCACTGCAGCTACATTCGTAGCTGCCTTCTGAGTTAGTGCAGTGGGTGTCGCAGCCTCCATTCATTATCATACATTCATCAATATCTGGGGAAGCAACATAAGTTACAGTAAGTCTACTTTTATAAGGAGAAGTCACCTTCTCTTGTCATTTTACTTAAGAGATGAAGCAGTTTGCTGGTGATGATCTTGAGTTTTCATTCTCACACTACACTCTTGATTTAGATTTTGTTCAGCCTTCCTTCCCTCTTTCAACTGCATTTTCATCTATGGGAGCAAGTGACTACTTTTAAGTTATTTATATTCACATATATTATCAAGGATATAGGTTTAAAAAAAGTGCAAAAGACAACAGGTGGAAAGAAAAAGAAAGAAAAGCCCTAAGAAACTAAAGTTTCGTGTAAGCTTGACACGCAGCACAAATTTATGTTTTTGCAAAAAATAAGCAAAAGCAACAAAAACAAAAAAATCTCAGTCCCTCTGCTCTCATTGCCAATGTGTTGAAAAATACATAGTTCAGTATTACTATAAGTGTAGGATTTTTAGAAATGTATACAGTAAGCGGAAGAAAAACTTGGGCTGTTCTTGCTCAATTAAGAAACTTAGCAATATTTTCTCATTGTTTCACACTCAAGCTTGTGATTTTAATGGAGTAGCACCATAAGAGTATTATTTTCCCAAAGCATTCTTCAGAATTCAGTACAGCAACGATATTACACTTTCTTAATACTCTTAAGGTGAAATGTCCACAATAGTTCATGATATACTTCATAGAAGAAAATGAGAAGATGGCTCTGCATGAAATAGAAGTAAAGCCATATGAAACAATACACGCTTAAGTATGAATACATAGGTTAAGGAATACAGCACTTGCCTATGCAGCCTTGTCTGTCAGAGGTGGCCTGGTATCCAGAGTTACAGGAACACTGGTATGTTCCAATCATGTTCACACATTTGCCATTTCTGCAGAGATTGTCACTTAGTGAGCATTCATTTACATCTGGAAAAGAATCATTTATATCAATTACTTCTTAGTCAGAGAAATGGGGTAAGGAATACATTTTAAACCAGTGGATTTCAGACACTTTCAATTTCTGGCTCTTAATACATTCCCATTCAAGGTATGGACCCTAAATAGTATGTGTGAAACAGTGACAAATGTTTATTTTCTTCATTTTGTTCTGTGAACATTAACTGTAGAAGACCACCTCATAAAGTCCATGGTACTCCAATCTGCTGGTTTAAGCCAACTCTTGCAGTGACTATTCATCAAACACAGAAGACAAAGAGGTAATATGATTTATGGCTTTTTCATTTTTTTTTTTTTTTTACTGCTTCAGTAGTGAATTATGTGCAAAAAGGAGAACTGCATTTCACTGTGGGACAGAAACACTTTTTTGTGATTGTAGGAATAAAGTTCACTTTATGCTTTTATGCCTGTTAATTGAAAATGGCCAACATGAGTGGTACAGTCCTTTGAACTGCTTAATAACCCCTAGAGTCCTGCTAAAAAACTCCTCTTTGAAGCCAAAAGTGCTGAGGGCACTAGAGACTTTACAGGATCTGCTATAAGGATTTAATTTGAAGGTATTCATTTTATTTGAAGGTATTCAAAGAGGGAACATGAATTTGTTTGAGATATTCCTAAGGCCACATCCTTGCCAGTGACAAAAAATTTTCATAGCAGAAATGATTGCTCTTCATAGAGAGGTGAAGACTGCTATCCTTAGTTGAAACTCACCAATGCATTCCTCATGTGATGGTGACAGCTCATGTCCCACAGGACAGTCACACAGAAAACTCCCTTCTGTATTCACACAGGTGCCACCTCTACACAGCAGAGGGTTGCGTTCACATTCATCAATATCTGAAAAGAAATCATGGCAAGAAAGTATAAAATCATTACTAAGGAGCAACAAAGGGAAAAGCAGTTCTCAGCGCCTGGAAATGACAAAATCTGAAAGACACAAATAAAAAGAAGGTTTCATTGAAGCAGTGCTCCTCCTTTCCTCATTCTATGTAACAGTGCAAAAAAAAAAGTCCTTTAAGTTACTGAACTCTAAAATATGGCTTTTTTTTTCCAAGAAAATAAGATAAATGTATCATTCAAAATTAAGTACTCTAAGAGAAACATGAAACAAGAAAAGATAGAATCTGTTTGGATGGTCATCATTTTGAACAATGTATTAACATTCTGTTGCAATTTTCAAAAAAGTTTTCTTCTAAATTTAACCAGACTTTAGGCATTTTAGGCATGCATTGAAATTATTGTACGTGGATTGCAGTTAATGGGGACATGCATGTAAACTTTTAACTAAAAGGATAGTAAAGACAACAGAAAACGTTTTTATAGATACATTAACATGAAAAGGAGGACTAAGGAGAATCTCCACCCTTTACTGGATGCGGGAGGAAACTTAGTGACGAGAGATGAGGAAAAGGCTGAGGTGTTTAATGCCTTCTTTGCCTCAGTCTTTGGCAGCAAGACCAGTTGTTCTCTAGATACCCAGTATCCTGAGCTGGTGGAAGAGGATGGGGAGCAAGATGTGGCCCTCACAATCCACGAGGAAGTGGTTGGTGACCTGCTACAGCACTTAGATGTACACAAGTCGATGGGGCTGGATGGGATCCACGCGAGGGTACTGAGAGAACTGGCTGAAGTGCTGGCCAAGAAACTTTCCATCATTTATCAGCAGTCCAGGCTATCAGGGCAGGTCCCAGTCAACTGGCGGCTAGCAAACGTGACGCCCATCTACAAGAAGGGCCGGAGGGTTGACCCGGGAAACTCTAGGCCTGTTAGTTTGACCTCAGTGCCAGGGAAGCTCATGAAGCAGATTATCTTGAGTGTCATCACGCGGCACTTGCAGGGCAAGCAGGCAATCAGGCCCAGTCAGCATGGGTTTATGAAAGGCAGGTCCTGCTTGACGAACCTGATCTCCTTCTATGACAAAGTGACGCGCTTGGTGGATGAGGGAAAGGCTGTGGATGTGGTCTACCTTGACTTCAGTAAGGCTTCTGACACCGTTTCCCACAGCATTCTCCTCAGGAAAATGGCTGCTCATGGCTTGGACTGGCATACGCTTTGTTGGGTTAGAAACTGGCTGGGTAGCTGGAGCTAAAGAGTCGTGGTTAATGGAGTTAAATCCAGTTGGAGGCCGGTCACTAGTGGAGTCCCCCAGGGCTCAGTACTAGGGCCAGTTCTCTTTAACATCTTTATCAGTGATCTGGATGAGGGGATCGAGTGCACTTTCAGTAAGTTTGCAGACGACACCAAGTTAGGTGCGTGTGTCGATCTGCTCGAGGGTAGGAAGGCTCTGCAGGAGGATCTGGATAGGCTGGACCGATGGGCTGAGGCCAACTGTATGAAGTTCAACAAGGCCAAGTGCCAGGTCCTGCACTTGGGACGCAACAACCCCAAGCAGAGCTACAAGCTGGGAGATGAGTGGTTAGAAATCTGCCTTGCAGAGAAGGACCTTGGAGTATTGGTTGATAGTTGGCTGAATATGAGCCAGCAGGGTGCTCAGGTGGCCAAGAAGGCCAACAGCATCCTGGCTTGCATAAGAAACAGTGTGGCCAGCAGGGCTAGGGAAGTGGTTGTCCCCCTGTACTCGGCTCTGGTGAGGCCACACCTCAAGTACTGTGTTCAGTTTTGGGCCCCTCGCTACAAGAAGGACATGGAGGTGCTTGAGCGAGTCCAGAGAAGGGCAACAAAGCTGGTGAGGGGTCTGCAGAACAAGTCTTACGAGGAGCGGTTGAGGGAGCTGGGATTGTTCAGCCTGGAGAAGAGGAGGCTCAGGGGTTACGTTATTGAGCTCTACAGGTACCTTAAAGGAGGCTGTAGCGAGGTAGGGGTTTGGTCTATTCTCCCATGTGCCTGGTGACAGGATGAGGGGGGAACAGGCTAAAGCTGTGCCAGGGGAGGTTTAGGTTGGTTATTAGGAAGAACTTCTTTACTGAAAGGGTTGTTAGGGATTGGAATGGGCTGCCCAGGGAAGTGGTTGAGTCACCATCCCTGGAGGTCTTTAAAAGACATTTAGATGTAGAGCTTAGTGACATGGTTTAGTGGAGGACTTGTTAGTGTTAGGTCAGAGGTTGGACTAGGTGATCTTGGAGGTCTCTTCCAACCTAGCTGATTCTGTGATTGTAAAAGGATAGATAGCTTGCTAACTGCTGTGTATGTGGATATGTGGCTGAGAAATAGACATGTTACAACGTACAATGGGAAACCGAATATTTGACTCATGAACCTGAAAAAAACAGCTAACACTATAGATATGGAAAGAAATATGAACAACGGACCTTCAAGGTGCAGCATGAACTCACACTTTTGGACTCCCAGGAAGCATGACTAGCTACCCTTGAAAAAAAAGACTTTTATTCAAATAGATAGACTAGTGTTTTTATTTCATTCGCCTAAGAAATTAGCCAAGACATCATAGGGTTTTGTAGGTTATTCTCATAAGGAGAGAAACTGGCTGATGATAGAATCCAATTTCTCTTTTGATAGACTCCTGTTTGGCTAATTCTCAAAGCTCCAAAATGTTTTCATTCAGCATTCCTTCCTTTTCTTAGTTTCTGCAAAAAGCCTTCAAGAAGTCATTTCTCTTCTTATTTCCTCACTCTCTCTGTGTTTATCTGACATCTTGCTTCCTTGCCTCTGACTTACAGAAACCAAACAGTATTCATTCTCTGCATTTGTAGAGAGCGTCTGTCTCTCCTGAAAGTTTCCACAGCTTAGCTTCCTTGTTATCTTTTTCCGTGATTCAGGCAATGATATTTTGATGACTCTGTGTTTTCAAGCATCATAATGTACAGGAAATCAGTGAAAGGTGACAGGAGGCCTGCATGGAGGCCACAGAACCACATATTTGAGTTCAATCAAGGAGCACAGAATGCTCCTGACAGTACTCAAACATAAAAATGAAGCATAAAATACACAAAAGCAGGAATAGGCGACCCAGGAGGAATACTGAAGCACTGTTTGAGTATGCAGGGATGCCACCAGGATTTGACCTTGGCAAGGGATGTAAAGGGCAACAAGAAAGTCTTTCACATGCAGAGCATCAGCAAAAGGAAGATGAGGGAAAATATGGGCTCAGTGCTGAATGGAACTGGTGACCTGGAAGAAGACAAGATATTCAATACTGTCTTTGCATACATCTTCACTGGTAACATTTGCTTTCAGCAATTCGAGACCTAAAATCAGTGGAAAAGTCTGGAACAAGGAAGACTCACTCCTCAGTCAGAGAGGTCAAGTTAAGGAACATTTAAACAATGGGGCCATACGCCAATCCATGGAACCTCATGAGTTGTACGCATGAGTGCAAAGGGAGCCGACTGATGTCACTGTGAGGCCACTACAGATCATCTTTGAAAGGTCATGGCAATTAGGTGATGATCTTTTGGATGGGAGGAAAGTGAATATTAATCTAGTCTTCAAAAAGGACAAGAAAGAGGATCCAGACCATTCAGCCTCACTTCCATCTCTGGGAAGGTGATAGGGCAAAGAATCCTGGAAGCCATTTTCAAACATATGTCCTGGTTCCAGTTAGGACAGAGTTAATTTTCCTCTTAGTAGCTGGCGGGGTGCTATGTTTTGGATTAGAATGAGAAGAGCGCTGACAACATGCTGATGTTTTAATTGTTGTAGAGCAGTGCTTACACCAAGCCAAGGACTTTTCAGCCTCTCTCTGTCCTGCTAGCGAGCAGGCTAGGGATGCAGCAGGAGCTGGGAGGGGACAGACCCAGGACAGCTGACCCAAACTGGCCAAAGGGGTATTCCATACCATCTGACGTCATGCTGAACAATATATAGGGGTGGCTAGCCGGGGTGGAGGGGAGGCCGGCTGCTCGGGGATAGGCTGGGCATCGGTCAACGGGTGGTGAGCAATTGCATTGTGCATCACTTATTTCGTACACATTATTACTATTAATACTATTATTATTATTATTATTATTGTTATTCTTTTCCCTGTCTTAATAAACTGTCTTTATCTCAACTCACAGGCTTCACTTTCCCGTTTCTCTCCTCCATCCCGGAGAGGGAGGGGGGAGGGTGAGCGAACGGCTGTGTGGTGTTTGGCTGCCAGCCGGGCTAAACCACAACAGAATTACATGAAAGTGATAGGGTATGGTTAACAGAGATTCGAAGGGAAAATCAAAACTGACCAACCTGACAGTATTCTTCAATAAAATGTCTAGATCAGCGAATGAGAGAGCGGTCAATGCCTTTCATTTTGACTTTAGAAAGGCATTTGACACTGTATTCCCTAAGACCCTAGCAGACAAACTGATAAAGTATGATCTAGATGAGGGCACAGTGGAGTGGACTTAAAACTGGCTGAACTGCCATGTTCAAAGGGTTGTGATCAGAGTCACAAATTACAGCTAGACACTGGTTGCTAGTGGTATACCTCAGGGGTCAATAATGGGACAAATACTGTTAATCATCTTCGTTAATGATCTAGATGATGGGTCAGAACGCACCCTCGGCAAGTTGGCAGGTGACGGAAGAAAGACTGGTTAATGTACCAGATGGTTGTGCTGCCATTCAATTGGACCTTGCGAAGCTGGAGAAATAAGCAAACGGGAACCTCTCATCAGCAAATAGTGATGCCCCCGGGGAGGAATAAACATGCAACAGCACAGGCTGGGGACTGACCAACTGGAAAGTAGGTTTGCAGAGAAGGACCTGGGGATCCCGGGGAACAAACTTAACATGATCCAGCAATGTGCCCTTTGCAGTGAAGGTCAACAGCATCCTGGGCTGCGTTAGGAAGTGCACCACAAGCAGGTTGGAGGGGGGTGAACATCACCCTCAACACCGAAAAGACTACATCTGGAGTGCTACATTCAGTTCTGGGCTCCTCAGTACATGGACGTACTGGTTAAAGTCTCATTAAAGATCATAGAGAAGACCTAGAGGTTGGGGGTTCTGACATGCAAAGAAAAGCTTAGAGAGTGAACATGTGAACGTTAGCATGGGGAGAAGAAGGCTCAGGGGGGTCTATCAATGTGTATAAATAACTTCTGGGGAAGGTAAAGAAGAAAGTCACCTTCTGAGTGGTGTCCAGTGACAAAATGAGAAACAAATGGGTATAAAACTGAAGCACGGGAAATTGTATTCAAACATGGGAAGGAACGTTTTTAGTGAGAGAATGCTCTGGCACTTGAACAAGTCTCTGAGAGAGGCTGTGCAATATTTGTCCTTGGAGATTTCCAGTATTGAACTGTGCATGGTCCTTGCTGTAGTTTATCCTGCACTGAGCACGGGCTGGACCGGATGACCTCCAGAGGTCTTCCAACCTCAATGAGAGGAACTGTGATTCTGTTTCAGCAGCCTTTGAATAGAGCTTAAACAATTTGTCCCTTTCAAAGACATATTTGCATAACTAAACTAAAAAAGTTAGGATTTAGTCAAAATAATAAAACTGAACATCTAAAATAGGGTTAAGAGTATTCTACCAAGATAAAGATTTCACACTTTCCATTTCCATGGTGTATGCAGAAGTACTCCATAATGTCAACTCCAGATTTTTTTAAGGTGGCTAGTAACTTTTGGTGTCTCAGTACCTATTCTTACGACTTTAAACAATTTAAAAATATGTGGGGCTTTTTTTCACAAAGTGGTCTCAGAATTTCATAAGTCCTAAAAGAATCAAGGAAACATAAATCGCATTGCCCTTGAAACTTCTTAGATGCATTAAATGTTTCAATACCTCATGAGCCACTGTTAAACTACCTGAATAGTTGCTGACAATCTCAATTAGCTATACAGGAATGTGTGAATGTAATCAGCAAAAAGAACATGCATAGCTATACAAACAGGTCAGTTATCTGTCCTATATATTGGACATTGGTCATTTTTTTCAAGAAGTCACAGTAATTATGCATATGAAGTGTTCAGTGGAGTAGGACTAGTATAGTACAGAGTACAGCAAATGGAAGGTCTCCAGCTCATCCTGGCAACACTTACCCATACAGTTCTTCATCATCATAAACCCACTTTCATAACCATCAAAGCACTCGCATTCAAAGCTTCCAGGAGTGTTGACACAAGTTCCACTTCCACATAAGTCTGGGGAGATCCGGCACTCATCAATGTCTGTTTTACAGTAAATGGAAATGTAGAAAAATCAAAACGAGTTTAAGGTGATCCTTGCTTTCACAGAAGTTAAGACTTGGACATTATAAATGAATTCTACAGAGATTATACGTAGTACATAAATTGATAGAGAAATGCAATTGATTTTAATATTTAAAAGAATTGGATTATGTGAAAAAGTTTGTGGAAGATTCATAATGCAATGCCTTTAGAGCTCTCAACTGTAGATTAAACTATGTTAAAGTATATTTCTAAGGACGCTACTGTAATAAATTCTGAGTTATTATTATAGAGGTACCGTTTGACTCCATGCATACGGTGCTATTGATATTAAATTGCTTTTTATGAAGACAATTCTCTAGTAATTCATAATTTTGTCATTAATTTTTTACATATTAAGAAAACATGAAGGATTCACAGGGAATAAAAAATAACAGAATATTTGAAACAATGAAGACACTAGTCCAAGGCAATAAGGCATAGAATTAGTGCTGTCATCTGAGAAGTCTGTGGAGCAAGGAACAAAAGAGCAGAGAAAGGCATCAACATGTCTGCAGTAGGGTGGTGAGCTGGACAATGAACTATTTCTTAAAGTGGCTCAGGAAAACAAAGCTAGTGCAAGCTTAACTGAAGAAACTGTAAGAAAAAAAAAAGATTTTAAACAGTTCTTTTTTTTACTACATGAAAGAATCTCTTCTGCCTCTTGTTACTCCCAATGGCCAGGTTTCTACTGGGAGAAGATAGTTCATTTCTCATGCACAGATGTGTGGAGGTGTGGGATGGTAATCCATGTGGTGGATCTGGGATGTCACTGAGTGCTTGGCTTTCTACAGGCTTTATAAAACATTTTGTTGCTAATTTAAAATTAAAAAAGTCTTCTATTTAATAAAACCTGGGTCTCTGTGGCTTTTCTGTGGAACATTTTCATCAGGACAAAGTTTCAATGAAAAACAGAACCCAAAGAAGCTTTCATAGTGAGAAGTTTTCTGACCTATTCTTGTTAGTTTAGAAATAAAGTTAGTTAAATGCATTTCTAATCAATGCAATCACTATAAAAACAAGGAAATCACCAGTTAGGGCAACATTAACATCCAGACCAACCTCAGTTAATATGCCTTACCACCCACACTTTGTATTAGTCAGACTCACTCATGGACTCCTGTGTGGTAAAACAAAACCTCCTTCATTTTCAGCTCAGAGCCACCCACAATGCAGGCATCCAGGTTCTCATAACCAGGAAACTATCACACTTATTTTCTATTTCAGTCCTTCCAGGCAGTAAATAAACTTTTAAATTAAATGCACGCCTCTTCTTGCGTTAATGCACTGATGTCAGAATTGCAAGGGTGCCTCTGTGTGTGCTTGGCTATCAAATCTAAATGAAAATTAATTTGTAGTGGAGTCCCTCAGTTCATTTGGTAATGAAACATCCACAGAGTAAAGACTGTAAATTAAGTTAATCTATATGTTAAGAAGTAGAAATTAGCTTCACTGGTGATTCTTCCAGATTTTTTAGATGGTACTGACAGAGCATGACTTGATCATCTTTAACACCAATTTAACAGATTCCTAATGTCCATTTACCAGAAGAATGTTCAATTTAATAGAGAATCACCTCCTGAAAGGGAAACAACACTGTTGACCACTCTGTACAAAGATTAAGCTCTTAGAAATCGAAGGAAATGAATTACATTGAGCTTCCAGATCACCAAGATATGCAACAATCACAAGTTCCTTTAAGAACTGGGGAAAGTGCAAGACTTACCTGTACAGTTTCTTTCCTCCATATCTAAAGCAAACCCACTGTTACATCTACATTTGAAACTTCCAATTGTATTCCTGCATTTACCGTTCATGCACATACCAGGGAATACCTTGCATTCATTGATATCTATGGAAAAAAAAAAGAAAAAAAAGAAAATAACATTCTTAAACACTTAATATATAAATATATATTGAATGGAAATTTTCTTTTCCTGCTTAACAATTGTACTGAGCATAAAAGGCATGGTTTGGGCAGCAGGGTACTGCAGGGATGGCCTCATCCTTCACAGGTCTGGAGTTTGGAAAAATAAAATCAAGGAGACAAGTAGGAGGGCACAAACCTGGAGACACAGCTGTGATGCACTCCTCACAGGCAGTACTCCAAGCCCTAGGAGGCATCCTTGAGGGACTGCTGCCCATGGAAGACCTATGTCGGAGCAGTCACACCTCTAAGGGACTGTTCCTGTAGGTGACCCATACCAGGTCAAGGGACAATGGGCTGTTTTGGCAACTCACTCTGGAGTAGTGACAACCCTGAGGGCTGGGGTACAGGAAATGCTTAAGAAGGAAAGAAGAGTGAGAGAAAACAGTAAACAAACAACAAGGGGTGGAAGGGAGAAACCATCCCCAAGGATCTGCTGCCCAATGCCTCACCTATGGGTCTGGGACTGAGTGCAACCTGCAATAAAAACAGAGGGACAGACACCAGGAAGAGTGGAGGAGAGATGCTGGGCTGAAGTTGAGCATGGAAAAAAGGCAGAAAAGGTGTTTGCCTTCCTGTTCAATTGTTTATGCCTTCCTTGCTTTGCAATACACAAATCGGTAATTAAAAGTCTATGTTTATCAGCAATCCACTAAATTCAATGAAATTTCCCACGTTGACACTGTTTTGCTTGTGACACAAATACGTATCATGTTCTTTACTTGGCTAACACAATGAATATTCATGGTTTTGCTGAACCTTCTTGTAAGAGATGTAATTATTATCTGTTTTTTTGTTTGTTTGTTTGTTTGTTTGTTTTTGTTTTTAACTGAGTGATATTTCAAGATCAGTTTAGGAAAGGGTAACTTTTCTTTTGTAGAATATCAAGCAAAATGTTTCACCTCTTCTAAATGTATTTTCCTGGACAGCTGGGATAACACAGGCTATTAAAATTCTTGCAACCTCTCTCATAAGCACGTGCACAAGGGGATTTACAGATTTGAATGAGCTTTTCTTATACTCTGTAATTTGCTGGATGAATGTCCTTACTTGAGGACTAAAAAAAATATGGTGCAAAAGCAGAAACATGCAGCAAAATCTTACAAAAATCTTGAGGTGGATAGAATTCCATACTTGTTTAGCAAATCACCACTGAATGTTGAGAGCTTTGCATTAGAATAGTAACACTTGAAAATTGGAGCTTATTTATGGTGAAACAGAGGGCCAATCTGTTCAAGTTTTCTCAAACAGCTCAACATATTTTCAAGACAAATGTTTCAGAATACTGTGTTCAAGTATTAAAACATTTCAGGGTAACTTCAGCTTCTGAACACACAGAAATTTACTGTTCTTCTTCTCAGACTTCAGTCATCTAAAATAATCTCATATCTTGTTTCTTAAGGTTTTCCAGCCTCTTAAGTTTTGTCTGTGCTCTGTGGAAGGGAAAGACAGGAAAAAATGGACAAGACGTTTTTACTTTACTTCTTTATCACCGCAGCTCCATTGCCCACATAATTTGAGTGTAATATCAGACACCCTTCCCTTTTAATCACTTAACTGGTGATTAAAACCAATTGGTGAAAAAACTGCAAAGCACAGAAGGAACCCATCCTTTTTCAGTCTGTATTATCTACAGGTCAGTCAGCCTCACCTCCATCCCTGGAAAGGTGATGGAGCAGCTCGTCCTGGAGGTCATCTCCACACATGTGGCGGATAAGAAGGTGATCAGGAGTAGTCAGCATGGATTCACCAAGGGGAAATCATGTTTGACCAATCTGCTATTCTTCTTTGATGGGTTGACTAGCTGGGTAGATGAGGGGATAGCAGTGGATGTGGTCCACCTTGACTTCAGCAAGGCTTTTGACACTGTATCCCATAACATCCTCATAGACAAGCTCAGGAAGTGTGGCCTAGATGAGTGGACAGCGAGTTGGATTGGCAATTGGCTGGATAGCAGAGGTTGTGCAGTGGTGCAGTCTAGCTGGAGGCCTGTAGCTAGCTGTGTCCCCCAGGGGTCAGCCTTGGGTCCTCCATGCACCTAGGGAAGAATAACCCCTAGCACCGGTACAGGCTGGGGGCTGACCTGCTGGAAAGCAGCCCTGCAGAGAGAGACCTTGGAGTCCTGGTGGACAGCAGGCTAACCACGAGTCAGCAATGTGCCCTTGCGGCCAAGAAGGCCAGTGGTATTCTGGAGTGCATTCGGAAGAGTGATGCCAGCAGGCCAAGGGAGGTGATCCTCCCCCTCTATACAGCGCTGGTGAGGCCATACCTGGAGTCCTGTGACCAGTTCTGGGCTCACCAGTACAAGAGGGACATAGAACTACCGGAGCGAGTCCAGAGAAGGGCTACTAAGATGATTAGGTGTCTGGAGCACCTGTCGTACGAGTACAGGCTGAGAAAGCTGGGCCTGTTTAGCTTGGAAAAGAGAAGACTGAGGGGAGATCTCATCAATGTATATGAATATCTGAAGGGAGGGTGTCAAGAGGATGGAACTATACTCTTTTCAGTTGAGCCCAGCAACAGGACAGGAGGCAATGGGCACAAACTGAAGCACAGGAAGTTCCAGATGAATATGAGGGGTCACTTCTTCACTGTGAGGGTGACAGAGCACTGGAAGAGGTTGCCCAGAGAGGTTGTGGAGTCTCCTTCTCTGGAGATATTCAAAACTCCCTGGATGCCATCCTGTGCAATGTCCTCGAGGTGATCCTGCTCTGCGAGGGGGTTGGACAAGATGATCTTGAGGGGTCCCTTCCAACCTCAAACATTCTGTGATTCTGTGGTTCAGAGAACCCTCACCAAATTGCAGTAATATTTTATGTTCACATTTTAACTCCTTGACTTCATAGAATTCCATCTCATCCTCAGTTCACTCTTTGCAAAGCACAATGTTAAAAAGGTGTGTATTTTCTGTTATTCTCATCATTTAGATCTCCCCTCCCTATCCTAGTCCTATCATAGTCATTTTGTTTTTGTCCTTACCAAAATCAGACTTTGCATCTTTTCTTGGCAGACTCCTATAACACTTGTGAACATCATGCAAACAGAGGTAGGTTCCCTACCTTTACTGTCAGCTCTGTAAGGCAAACATCTTTATAATATTTCTCATCTCAAGTACATCCGAAATATAAATCCTGGCATTTCCTTAGAATAGTCACCAAGATGTACATATAATTCACTTCTAGATCAATTAGACTATAATGAACCCTTACCTTTATAAAATGGCCTGCCAGTTAGAATATCTCCCCTGTTGGAAAAGCCAGGACCTCTGGGACACAGAGACTCATATTCCTTTGTGCCAGGCTTTGGACACTCCTCACAGTCGGAGCCCCAGGCAGCACCCACAGCACAGCAGCAGGCATCCATACGAAACTTGCCAGGCATAGACTGAATGCACTCATCTTCATCCCATTTCAAGTAGCATTGCTCCATGCGGATATCTGCTCATTTGAAAAAAAAAAAAAGTGAAATTTTACCCTTTGCTAGGTTTTCAGTTCTTCAGAAGCAGCTATTTGAGTACATATGTGTATAACAGTGGGTCAGTTTCTGGGAGACAGATTTCTGCTCAAGATGCTACACTTCTGCACAGTGTTGAACCATTTGAAATCGCTATTGGTAAGTTTCTGAATCTCTGTTGCAGCACATAAAAGAAGAAGTATTTATCTAAATGCTAGTTTCTACAACATACAAATAATGGGAAATGTATCAATTACAGCTGGGCTAGAGAAGATGTCTGTGATTCTACATCTTCCTATTATGGACTGGAATTCAAGCTGTGTTGTTAGAATAAATGTAAGCATTAATTTTGTATATCATACATTGGACTGGAAGTTAGGCTTCAGGAAACCTAACAGATATTTTAAATGCTTAGCACAAAATGCTTTGGCAAAAATGCATTATCTAAAAAATAACATGGATGAGCTTCTGAATTATTTTCCATACAAGTCCTTCAGAGTTATACAGTTTTACAGTATAAATTTACCCTATGCACATCTTAAGGTAAACAATTTAGAATCAAATATAAGAATTAGAAATTGTTTAAAGAATACTTATGTTTTCCTGTAAACTACTCTATTTCAGGATCATATTTAGTTTCATTTCAAAAGATTCAGCAAACATATGTCTAATAAATACTTATTTTCATTAAAATCACTGTAGTGGACCCTGCAGGAAATAAACATATTTGAGAAATATATAGAACAGTGCTTATGTAGCAGAGGAGAAGGCACATATCTTGTAATATAAAGGGACATCTTCTCAATAAATTAGGAAGAGGGAACATGGCTTTAAGGGTAAATGAATCCTGGGTGTTGCATGAAAATGACTCCCTTGTTCCAACCTTTCATTATCTCAGTCAACCACATCTAAATCCACACTTGTCCTTATGAAATTTCTCACTAGGAAGTAGTACAGGGTTGATGGCCACAGATGACAGTGACAGGCAACAGATTTGCTAAGTATTGGGGAAAAAAAAACAAAAAGAGGAAGGAAAACCTAACAAAACTGCATATGCTATGCCCAAAAAAATACACACATGCAACTTGGCAGACTTGGTTTTGAATTATTTCTTTTTTTCTATGAGATTTTCATGCTGATTATACACATCTGTTTCCTTTCAAAATTCTATTTTTAAAAATATCTCTAGCATTACATTCACATTAAAAAAAAAAAACAAACTGGTAGCTGTTTGTATCAGCTATTGGTAAGGCATAGTGCAATTAAAGGAAAATTGCTTGCTTAAACTTGAATCTCCTTTGAGGAAAGAGAACACTGGTCAAATAAAAAACATGGATTAGAGCAGGCAAATTCTGGACTGACATGAAGCAAGGGCTGAAAATTAGTACTTGTTCTATTGTTATGTTTTCTTAAAAGAAAGCAAATGCTGTCAGTAATAATATTTTTATAGTCCTTACAACAGGTAAAAAAAAAATTAACATGAATTCCAGAATCTTTTAAGTATTCAGTTCCCTGACTGTATCTTTTTCATTTCTGACTACTGATTTTTAAAGATTTCAAAAAACCAATCTGAACAGATGTACTGCAAAACACTGAATTCCTGGATGGAGAAGGTGTGTGTGGTACAAATTAATTTCAGTTAAAACAGACGTGCACTTTTATAGAATACATTACAACTCACAATGTATAGTCTTTTTTTTTTTTTTTTTCCCCATAATCTTATAGAAAAATGTAATTCTAAATTACTAGGTATGGCTTATTTAAAACCATATAAACATTTTGTGGTATCTGAATATGGATTTTACAGGTTCTCAGATGTAAAAAATACAAGCTCCCTAAGAGAGCAAGCAAGGGGGTAGAATTTCCAATTAAAAAGGCAAGAAAAAGAAAACCAAGTACATTCACTGATAGATATTGCTGTTTTATTACAATAATTCAGATGCTTCAGAAATTTGTAGCAATGTGACTTTTTATAATACCTGTGATTGTAAAAAGCACTATTATATGTTCATTCATGCACTTCCCCAGCTCTAGAAAAAAAGTTACAGAAAAGTTAAGGGTTTTCCAGGGGAATACACTTTCCTGGTGGTAGTGTAGGAACTGTGGTAAGTCTCTCTTGCTCTTTTTCCTTATCTTGCAACCTCAGGAATTGAGTTCTAGCTCTTTCCTTTTTTCTCTGCCAACAACAACAACAAAGTTTAGCAGACTAGTAAAACTAACTACACTTGCTACTGGATATTTTTGTATTCTTTAATTTGCATAAGGGGTTCAGTACTTTTTATACCTCAAAACATTCCTGTAGAGAACATTGTCTTCACAGCTATCATATTTTGTCAGTAGAAGACATTCATGTTCTGTACAATGAAGATGAGCTCTTATTTTTATCTACATCCATTTTGCTTTCTTACAAACAGAACAATTTGCACCAGTGTTTGTGCTACAAGATAGTACCTCATTTTCACAACATGACTAGATAGCAAGAGAGAAAAGAGGAAGTCACACTGCATTATAAGCTTCTGGTTGGCCAGCAAACTGCTTATTGTCTAGCTCCCAGTGAGTTAGATGTTTCTGTTTTGGAACAGAAGTCATAGTAAGGGCAGCACTCTAGCAAAACCTATTGACTGCACTGAAGGCAAGACAAGTCATAACACAAACATTCACATTCCCTCTAGGGATTAACAACTCTTCCCTGAACTGGCACAGGTATCTGAAGTCTTAGCAGGCAAAAACTAAGACATACATTTAACAAATTCAGCAATACAGAAACAAATCAAACATCCTTTCACACTCTTTTGAGAACTATTTTGGATATTTGTTATACAGAGCCTAAAAGTTACCAGAGTTGACTGTGCTCTTACCTAAACACACTCGCCCTGTTCCATCCAGTGTCAGTCCTTCAGGGCACTCGCAGTGAAATGAGCCTCGGCTGTTAACACATCGCCCATTGGGACAAACCCCCGGGAAAACATCACACTCATTTACATCTGTTGGTAAATGAAGGGGTGAAAGAAATTTCAGACTGTATGCCAACTCCAGCAAGTAGAAAGCTACAACTTTTTTGAGAACTTCAGCTATATGAAAGAAAGCATGACACTTTCATTCATAATGTATTAGGATAAGTAATATTTTGTAATAAATAAATTGAAGGAGCAGTTCCATCCTTTTTGTACCATTTTGACATTCTCCAATAGTGTTAACTTTTATGTCCCCAACAGTCAGTAACTGTGATGGCATTCATCTAAGATCAGTATGATTATGCCTGGCAAAATGAACAGCATAATAAATCCTCTTTTATACCATTTTCCAGGGGGAAAAAATGACATCTTGAGTAAGAAGCAAAAGCATTACCTTCACAGGTAACACCCTTAACTCTGGCAAATCCTCTTGAGCAAGCTGTGTCTGGAATCAAGCCAAAAAAGATATATCACTGCTTTAGAGTGACAGAAATATAAGAGCAAGTAATTTAAAAATAAAAGTATCTTTGCAATTTTTCTATATTTTCTGACTGTATAACATGATGAGTGATCTAGCCTCAGTGAAGAAAACTATGGACTCATACATGTTACTTATAACAAATAATAGCTGGGGAAATTAAATCTTATATATTTTTTTCTCATGGTTTCCTCAATTGGAAATTGAGGAATCAGACTAATCTCTGCACTCAGATGTAACTGAAAGGTAAATTTTTTGTAAAGTTCCCTAAAGATTTCAAGCTTTAGTGATGCTAGTTATCACTGAAGTGTTTGTTTGTTTGTTTGTTTTTGTTTGTTTGTTTCCACTACAGCTTAATAAAGGATATCAGCATAGATGTTATTCTAGGATATGTATGTAAAATGTAGCATGCTGTAGAGATATGCAAGCTTGCTGGAATCAAGTGAGTTACAGATTAGGAAATAAAATGGCCAAACATAGTCTGAACTAATGGGCTCTCTAGATTGATTAGTTTTTGATCAGTTCTACCACCCTAACCTTACCATGCTGCTTCCTGGAGTTCAAAGTAGTATCTTTTCTTGATGCTCTACTGCATCTCAAAAGCTTGTTTGTTTGCACCATGCTTATTAGGTGAGATATATGTGACCACAGTTATTGTTTCAATTTAAAAATAAAGGCTGGTTCAGTTGCAAGTGGCATTATTCAAATCTTATGGCGAGAGTGTGGCACAGTGTTTATTCCATGAAAACAAGGATGCATTTAGCATTCCTGCTTCCAACCTCTAGCCCTACCCCTGTGATCTAATACTAGTACTATTCTGCAATCAATAATTGTACATAAGTTATGTGGTTGAAAACAGCTGGAACAAGTGTTAACAGCCCGCAAAATAAAAAGTCCTCAAGACTTTTAGCAGATATTTCGCTTTACTATTATAGTCTTTAATTCAACCTACCCCAATGCACAGTCCATGTTCAGAAGAAACATATATAGCTATGCAAAGATCAATTCAAATGTTATTTCCTTGTAGCTTCAAAGTTATTAGAATAATACATGATGGTGGAGATTAGAAGTGATGCTGAAGAAAACAAACTCATTTCATAGTGTTTTCTTGTTATTTTTTAACAGAAGATGATGAGAACTTATTAGTGTTACATTTGGCCTTCTCACAAAAGTCACAGGATATGCAAGCACAGCAGCATACCTAATTCACAGCGCTCACATGGGCTGCCCCAAGCTGCTCCTAAGGTAGCACAGCATTCAGATTTCAGTGTAGCACCATTGATGTTGACTTCACAGCGACTATCCTGGATGTTAAGCCAGCAAGTCCCCTTCAGGCTATCTGCAATAGAAATAAAATGGAACTGTTACAGTAAAAAGAGCTGGCATCTTCTCATGCCACTGGCAGATGGAGTACAAAGAGAGCACAGTCTGTCTTTGCATCAGAGTCATTTTGTATGTATTTTATTTTAGAAGTAGAGGAAATGAATACCACTACCACTAAAAATGAGTGGTAGAGTGCACCGCTTGAGGCATTTTATAGTCCAGGTCCTATAGCTAGTCAAGGTCCTCCAGCAACTACAGTAATTTTATTTGTTTAATCTAGACACAGTTCATTTCTAAAATACACAAGTAGCAAATAGAGATTGTAACCTGGGATTCCCCCTTCCAGCTGACTGCTTGAACCACTGGCCTATAATCACTGGGTGCTCTTACCTCTGTCCCACTCAATGAAACTTCAAGATTGTCAGAAAGAAAAGAAAAATTAAAATGTGGGGGGCAGGAGTGTGCTATATTCTTTTAGAGGTCCAGTCCTCCTGGTGCATTAGGAGGGCTTTGACTATGTCTGCTAGCTTACACTCCACTCTCTGCTCCTGATGATGCAGTCACAGCACATCCAGCTCCTCAATCACAAATTAGATTGTCAGGCTGTGAACCCAGACCTGCTCAGGGCAAACCCATTCCAGTAAGTGCCCAGCTGAGACAAGCAGCACCTCCTGACTGCTCTCCAGCTAACCATCCATGAAGAAGAGAGATTTTCAGTCACCAGTGTCAACTATGCTGCCTGAAATTCTCTGAAATTCTCTTTTAGGTACCCAAATATTCAAGTATAAAAAACTACGCTTTCAATGCCCAAGCCACTTTTCAAAATGTCAGTTAGATCCTAAATCGGGTATGTACATTTGAAAGTACAGCACCTTGACTCAGTACTTTTATGCATTTATATTAAAATGAGATCAAATTTCTTGAATTCACCATATTTGAAAAGTTGTGACAGTGTGGTGAAGTTCCCACTGACTGGAAGAGGGAAAACATAACCTCCATTTTAAAAAGGAAAAAGGAGGACCTGGGGAGCTACAGGCCAGTCAGTCTCACCTCTGTGCCTGGCACGATCATGGAGCAGATCCTCCTGGAAACTATTAAGGCACATGGAAAATAAGGAGGTGACTAGGGACAGCCAACATGGCTTCACTAAGGGCAGATTGTGCCTAAAAAGTCTGGTGGCTTTCTACGACGGGGTTACAGCACTGGTGGACAGGGGAAAAGCAACTGACATCTTCTACCTGGACTTGTGCAAAGCATTTGACACTGCCCCCTATGATATCCTTGTCTCTAAATTGGAGAGACATGGATTTAATGGATGGACCACTAGGTGGGTAAGGAATTGGCTGGATGGTCACAGTCAGATAGTTGTGGTCAACGGGTCAATGTCCAGGTGGAGATGCGTGACAAGTGGTGCTCCTCAGGGATTGGTATTGGAACCGGCGCTGTTTAACGTCTTTGTTGGTGACATGGACAGTGGGATTGAGTGCACCCTCAACAGATTTGCCAATGACACCGAAATGTGTGGTACAGTCAACATGCTGGAGGGAAGGGAGCCCATCCAATGGGACCTAGACAGGCTTGAGAGTTGGGCCTGTGCAAACCTCATGAGGTTCAACAAGGCCAAGTGCAAGGTCCTGCATCTAGACCAGGGCAATCCCCAGCACAAATAGAGTCTGGGTGGAAAATGGATTGAGAGCAGCCCTGAGGAAAAGGACCCAGGGATGCTGGCTGACAAGAAACTGAATGTGAGCCAGCACTGTGCACTTGCAGCCCAGAAAGCCAACCGTATCCTGGCTGCATCAAAAGCAGCATGGCCAGCAGGGCTGGGGAGGTGATTGTCCCCCTCTGCTCTACTCTTGTGAGACCCCACCTGGAGCCCTGAGTTCAGCTCTGGAGCCCCCAGCACAAGGAGGACATGGACCTATTAGAACAAGCCCAGAGAAGGGTCATGAGGATGATCAGAGTGCTGGAGCACCTCTCCTATGAAGACAGGCTGAGGGAGTTTGTTCTGTCTGGAGAAGAGAAGGCTCTGGGCAGACCTTATAGTGGCCTTCCAGTACCTAAAGGGGGCCTACGGGAAAGCTGGGGAGGGACTTTTTGTCAGGGAGCATGGTGATAGGACAAGGGGTAATGGCTTTAAACTAAAAGAGGGTAGGTTTAAAGTAGATTTGAGGAATAAATCCTTTACTCTGAGGGTGGTGAGGCACTGGCATAGGTCTCCCAGAGAAGCTGTGGATGCCCCATCCCTGGAATTGTTCAAGGCCAGGTTGGATGGGGCTTTGAGAAACCTGGTCAAGTGAGAGGTGTTCCTGCCCGTGGCAAGGGCGTTGGAATTACAAGATCTTTAAGGTTCCTTCCAACCCAAACCATTCTATGATTCCATGAAGCAGACCACAACCCTTGTCACTGGATAGCAAAAAGAGTCTTTAAATATCTAACCCAGATTTGGAGATCAGCCTTGACAGAGTTTAAATGCAAGTGCATACTCAAAGTTCAAAGCTAAGAAAGTGGCACAGATGAATTTAACAAGATGACTTATGCAAGATGAATAGGAATTGGCTTTTAAGATTTACATGTAATATACATACAAAAAGCCAGACTATCTATTAGGTGCTGTGGATTATTATTACTGAGACCTCATATTTAGGAGCAACATGCTCCAGCTTATTTTTTTTTCAATCAACTTGAACTTTTCTACAAAACTGTCATTAAAAAACTACGTAGACCACCGAGAACACAACTTTTCTTTGGGTAATGTAACAGGAGAAAAATGGCTAAACAATGTGCCTGGAACCAGTTTTAGAAACTGGAGAATGTACTTCATACACATAAATAATTCATAAAAAATTCAAAAAAAATTCATACATACACATAAAAGAGTGCAATTATTTAGATTAATGTTGGTTTCAAACATGTAGGGCAGAATACTACCCTTAAAAAAGTGCATGAACCAATGAGGGGCTGAGGATCGTGGACAAGGCATCTTTTCTAAGCCTTGTTCCACTTTTGTCTGACAGTCAGGACTAGGATTAACATCAAAAGACCAAAGGAAGACATAAGCTACAAAGTGACTACCTGGATCTGCCCTTGGCCAGTCATGGGTTGGTCATAATGTCTTCACATCGTATGTCCCAAATACAGGGGACTAACACAGGGAGAACAAAATAGGCCCTTTTAGCTGCTATTTCATGCTACATCTAGCTTACTGGCCATACATTGATGTCTCTGCTTTATGTTATCAAAATGTAAATGCTTCCATTGCTTCATTCACTAGAAATTTCTGAACAAGATATTATTCATTTTTAGTAGCCAATGTTACAGGATGAAAAAGTCAAAACAGTATCTCAAAAATGATTTAAACTATACAAATTAGCAGGTGACTTTCTTCACACCAGCTGCATCTATACTACCCTGCCAAAGTCTGCTTGTCTTATTTTTTTTCAGGCTATGAGTTAATTTCCTTTATTTTACACAACCTCTCTTGTCCAGACAAAACTTACAAAGGGCAGTCACTGTGACTTTTACTTTGGTGAAAAAATTATTTATTATCCAACATCAAAGCATTCTTTCTGCTGCTTGCATCTCTTTGATTCTGACTTGAAGAAGAATGTATGCATACTACAGGCAGATGGCAGCCTACGGGTTGTGCACTGTGTGAATTCCAAAAATATTGAAATGTGCATAAAAAGCATATATTAAGTGCACATTTCAAAGACCACAAATAGCAGTATCTCTACTACATGAGCAGTTTCCAAAATAGAAATGCAGCACTGGTACCACCAACAGATGTATTTCAAAAACAGTTCCAATTCTACCCTTCCTTACAGGAGGGCAGCCTTAATACTGCAGACATTGTCAGTGTGAAAGCAAAAGAAATGTATAATACATTATATTTTTTTGTTAAATGCTTTTAATGTAAACGCTAAACTAACAACTTTCATTTGCTGGAAGTTGGAGCTCTAATATGAGGCCAAATGTTGTGACTTGAAATCTTGCTATTACTTGAGCAAGTCATTTTTCTTTTATGCAGGGAACCTCACAGAGAGAGACAAATGGCTTACATCTATGCTGGATTTCTACAGGAATATGGATGCAAATGGCTTAAGCCACCTGGTTCTTCAGCGTTAAGGCTGAGCAGCCCATGCCAAGGAGCCAGAGGAAATGACAGACTGAAGTTATCTGTCCACAAACTAAGTAAAGAACATGCATCAGCCACAGAACTTGGGTATTATCTGAGTCCACAAGAGAATGGTGAAAATCAGCAATAAGGCCAATTGGAACAAACACATGAGAACAAGATGTTGTAAAAATAAAATTAAGAGTGCTGTAATGTTAATTTTTTTTATTCTAATTATGTTGTCATGTGCAAATTTATGTGAATTTTAAGTTCAAGCTTTCATCGCCATCATGAAAGAAAGAAAAAAAATATCCTTACAAATGGGGGTGATTTTGGTTCTGACATGAGACCAAGTTTGGAACTAAAGCAAAACTGTAGAGAGGTCAGAATCAAACTGACACTACCTTAGTTTGATCATTCTTATGAAGAATACAATACATACCCAAACCAGAACACCATTCTAGGCATATGCTTCTGTACTGGCATAAGCTTTTCATATCTGATGCTACAATAATGCTTTACAGGAACAATCAGCTAAAAAATTATGGCAATTATAGTCAATATACAAGTGGAGAAACACAACTTTCTCTACTGTGGAGATTTAAAACAGCTTACATTCAATGAATGTTTGCAAGTTTTTCACACCAGAAACTGCCTATAACCTCACTTCCCTTTCAGTAACCTAGTCTGCCCTTCTCTCAATCACTACTGATTCTAATGGAAACTTTACCAACATAGAAAAACATAAATGGACTCTACATGTACAAATCTGTACTTCTCACGTGAGCTATCCCGACCCTTCTGTCCTAACATATTCTCACCTGTGGCACTGAAAACCCTTCCTGTGAGAATGTTGATCAACATGAAAAGTAACAATTAGGCTTATAGTATGGGTGGCTCCTATCCTTCACTTTTAATCTGACTGTTCAACTATTTATTTTGTTTGTTTTACATTATTTGCTACTACTACTCAAGCCAAATAGGATCTCACACGGCAACCAATTCAATGGAAACCATTTGCAAAGTAAATCCAGAAAACTGTTATAATTGAGTCCTTAATGAACTTGTAATACCTTTGGATGTCAGAACATGAAAATTAAAACAAGCAGTACAAAAAAGCACAAATTACTGTGGTCACATCAAGGCATAAGCAAAATGTGAAAAAGAACAAAAAGAACACTAAACTGTACAGGCCAATGATGGTGACAGTATCCCTAAAAATCTATGAGAAAGGCTAGAAGGAAGGCATCTAAGAGAAGGCTTAGGTGCAAAAGTAACTCACTTAAAAAACATGTTAAGGCATAGACAGATGGCAACATTAAATAGGAACTTGAGTCTTTGCATTATATTTCCTATCTTATGAAAATCTTGGCAAGGCAAGAAAGTTGAAACAAGAACACCAAACAAATGCATCTTACAATAAAAAGAACATTTAAAATCAGCATCATCCCTTTATTAATGCACTCCAATCCAATTTATCTCACATATTCTACAGTGGCCCAATTATGTTACACTAATAAGATGAAACGATGGCAGCTTTTGAGCACCTGAGAAGTGCAGATGTGTCCAAACCTTTGAGTCTTCTTGGAAAGGCAAGGAAAAAAAAAAAATTAATGAATGACTTCCAGAAATAATGCCAATGATATCTTGCAGACAACTGTTGCTGCTAGCTCTAGTAAAATCTGTGCCATGTTCTGCTTTTTTTTTTCAATGCAATAGAATCCTAAAAGGATGTTAATATTATTTATCTTAAATTATTATATGTCACAATACAGTAAATTATATATATATAATACATATATAGAGAGAGACATTATCACGTTTCTGCTTCAGGGGCAGTAGGCATATTGATAAATTCAGATGTATTTTACTCTCCTTTATCTTTTATACAAAAGACTGAAGGTATAAGATTGTGCTATAAAGCAAAAGCCGTTATTGTTTCCTGACAGATTGGAAAGCCACTCTTTGCAGTTTATGAAAAATGGTGTGAATCCTAGAAGCCATGTGCTTTCAAATCACTGAGTAGATGTTCCTCCAGTTTTACTTAGTTTCTTGGCTCAAATTTAAAAGTGGCCAGGGAACTGAATAGGCTTTTCTGCTGCACAATTTCTCAACTATCAGGCTTATTATCTATTGTTTTCACTCCTATCAAGTCTTTTAGGAGAATGACAAAAATTCCTATTAACAATAAGACATCCCCACTGTCTCCCACCAATGAACATCTGCTTTTCACCACTTTCACCATAGTTTGGACATACACATGCATTACACCTATGTCTCTTTTTAACTTGCTTCTGCTTCCATGGAAACAATCAAATTAGTATTGGTTTGTTTAGTATTACCTACACAACAAGACATGTAGTCCTCTATAAAGGGAAGATGAGCAGAATACATTATTTTCTTGCTTAATTAATCAATAAAAACAATATGTTTCAAATTAGTAAGAAAAACAGGAGAAGAAAAAGGAAAAAAGAAGGAAAGACTCACCAATGCATATCAGTCCTGTAGAGTCGAGTTTGCTGCCAGGTGAACATTCACAATTGAAAGAACCAAGATTGTTCCTGCAGGCACCATTGACACACGGACTGCTTTCACATTCATTTATATCTATAATCCAGAAGGGAAAGATACTGTTAAGACTGTGATGTGCTTTTGGAAAATACTAGAGTACAAATACTGCTGTGGACCATGATTTGCCAAAACTGCCTGGTGTATTTGGCTTTTTTCTCTTTTTTTCTCTCTTTGTCTGTCTGTCTTCCTGTCTGCCTGTCTTTTTAAAACATGACACGCAAACAAGGTATGGTTAGGCAGTTAGCATGTATGTACATGTTTATAGGAGTGTATATTTTGAAAGTGTTAATTAAATGGCCCTTCTCTACAAAAATAGTAACTTAGAAGAACTTGGACTATAAAGTTTTCCAGCATCAATTATAACTATCCTGTGAGAAATCACTACTCCTTTATCATGGTAAGCAATGCATTTCCAGCCACAACATGCTGTGCACAAACAACAGCTTTATTGTTTCTGTCATTTATGGCTCCATGAGGTTTTGGAAGAATTAAGAAAACCCTGTCAGAATCAAAATATTCCAATGCTGGCTGCGATTCTCTAGTTCTGGAAAGCATTCAAGAAATAGGAGTTGAAACGGGAATAGTGTAAATGGTACTTCCCTCTACCCCCTAGCTACTTCTATTTATTTCCCCCATGAGTTTTTTGAGCCTGTTCATATGTAAGGAGTCCTGCAGACTGTATTATTTACTGATTTTTTATTTGAAGTGAAACCAGTTTTAAGATTAAACCAATACTAGCAAATTCTTTCAAAGAACAATTGCAGATGCATATCCACTATTTCCTCCTGAACTCAACCAATTCAATTTTTTTGATCTGGGTCCTGAATCAAGCCATACATTCTAACCCAACCAGACAGTTCCTTTGGCAGGCCAGAAATAAAGCTCTTAGTGCATACTTATGTTCACTAGTATTGCTTGAGGAATAATGTCATATTGATACAAAAAAAAAAATAGCATGATGTAAATTAAGAATAAATTAATGCAGGATGTAGTTATGCACCAGTAACATTAATTGCACCATAGATCATTTTCAAAGCAAACTGGAATGTCCTGCTCATTGTTTAGAAATCATGAAAAATGTATCATTTGATATTTGGTTTGCTATGATTTGTACTAGATGTATACAACTATACATTTGACTAGACTTGAAGGAATATTCCCTGAAGGATATATGTTTAGAATACTCGCCAAAGGACATATCTATATAAACATATATGTGTACATATATATACATAAATAAGGGGGGGGGGGGGGGGGCCGGGGGGGGACAGGGGGGGAAGTAGAAAGGGGGACAGAGAGATAGAAAACATCCAGAAATCTATATACTTATGAAACTGTGATCTCCATCTTCATCCCCAAAGAAAGCACCTAATTTAGGGCCCACTTTTCACTGTCCCTTTTCTTAATGGAATTACTTACCTACAAAGAGCAAATAGCAAAACTTGTCCTTGAATGCCAGAAGGTTTTTGAACAACAAAAGAGCTTGTGTTAGTGAAGTCTACTCCTAACCTTGTGAATTACACAGCTTACTTGTACATCATGCACAGATGAAGACATGAGATCCAGTAGGCCTCACAATATCAAGACTGTGTTGCAGTTTCAAGGGCTGACTGTACTGGGTTAACTGCAGCAGCAATACCTGAGCTGGTAAACCCCTAACAGTAATGCTGGCCCTGCATTACTCCTCTGGAGCTGGTAGTCCCATATGGCACCAGCCACAGCTTCCAAGTTTCTCTGCAAGCAGCCTGTTTAGATACAGTTGGTCATGTTATCTCAGGCTCAGTCCTAGCCCACCAAGGCCCAAGCCAGCTCACCAGGCAGAGTGCAGCACCATGGGCGAGCACGCAGGGCAAGGACAGGTCACATACCAACCTGATGGGCTGGGAAGTGCAGCATGGAGGTAATCCCATAGATCTACAGCAGCCAGTTAGTTTAGACAGAGCACTTGCTGAGCACTTCTGTATCCCAGCTGGCAATCTGGAGAGCTTGCCAACATTGATCTGCCCTGCATCCCTCTCCTCCCCATAAATACATTTCACACTTTATTACCTGAGGTTTTATTATCCAAAGTATGCTCCCTGCCTCTCCAGTCTTCTTGTCTTTCCCTAGCCAGCAATACCTGGTAGCAGAGAGTAGTGTCTGCTGCTTTTACAGAGAAACCACATATCCTGTTCCCACGATTAGAAACAGATCACGCTGAGGCATCATCTTAAATACGCACTACATGCTGAATAGCTCTCAGTATACAAATGATTTTGGAGAAAGGTATGCTTTTGCTTCCTTTTCATATGCCATCTTGCTTTCAGCAGTTTGGCTAGCTTTAAAAAAAGGAGAAAATAGAAATGAAAGAAAGGACAAGTGAACTACATCAAAGAGTTGTAGTTGCTCCCTGTCAAAGACATCATCAAACTTTCACTATCTCTTACAGTACAAGAACAAAAAGACATCTCACAAAGCTAGCTTGTAGTCAAATAAAGAAACAGTCCTTTACACATCAAGTAGAGGAATTGGAGATGCTTACCCTAGGCTGCTCAAAGCATGCACGAATCAATGGCAGTCTGGACAAGTTATGGAAAAGAAATCCACCATGGTTTATTAAATGTAAAGATCCTATTTCTGAACCACAATTGCTGAGAAATCGGAGAGTATTTCTGGAAAGTAAAGTTGTGTACTTGCTCTACTACAATTAGCATTGGGACAGAGGAATCTTTGATCAGTCTCCACATTTATGTCTCTGGTTTTACGCAGGTATGGTTCTCTAACCAGTCCAGCGCTCTTCCGTGCTCAGGTGCAACTCAGAAAAGTTCCCATGCTGGACCAGGCATGAACAGTGACACAGAATCTTTGGAGCTTTCGCACACTAAAAATAGAATGTCTCTACTGAGCATATGCAAAAGGAGTCTTACAACTTGGCCAAATTTGAGCACATTTTCAGAGGAAAGAAGCACTATCCTGATAGAAAACCTATTTGAGAAATTTCAAGCTGCAGTAATACTGAGAAGCAACAGCTTTTTAAAGAAAAGATCACAACTGTTGCACATATCTAAATGCACAGATTAACATTTTCTCAGTAGCTAGTCATTCTTGGAAATAAACAAAGTGTTTTGTCTGAAAATTTTAAAGGTAAAATTATAATTTTGTATGAGTCAGACATACAGTGAAGAAACTTATATGTAAAATGGTTGAAGTTTGCCAAAAACATTTACAGCTGAAAGTAGGAGATTTTCATGGAAAGCGTCATATGCTTTTAAAAGTTGGCAGCTGAACCACACATGTCTGCACATACACCATCAATGTGCAAGACAAAGCACTATACTGAGCAGAAAGTACTACTATCCAAAACACTACTTCACTCATATTTAGAATATCAAAAATGCATGAAACTTAAAATAATTCTCATTTATAATTGTAAAATGTAGCAGGTTACTATGCTTATCTTTAATTCTCCCTGATACTTAGCAAGTTACGTTTACACACAATTTTATTGTAGGAAAAGACATCTTCTGCTTTGGGTTTTCAGAGTTAACAAGAAACCCATACCTAAGAAAAAAATAGTTGGGGGCCACAGCTGAAAGTCAACATCCCAAAAAGTAAAACTAAAGATAAGTGAATAAATGGAGATGGAGGGGCCAAAACATCTACAGTTCAGCACTTTATGAGAAATGAAGCAGCTCTCCTGATTTCATGGGTTATGTTCTTCATTCTCTGGCAAAAGATGAAGGAGACGAAAGGAACCAAACTGAATGGCTAGGTGAGCAAAATGGGGAAGAAGAGGAAGATCTGTTGTCTGAGCTGACCACGTTCTAGACTGGGAGAACTGCATGTGCATTCCAAGGCAAAGTCAGGGCATTTAATCTTAACCCTCGCTGAAGCCTGTATTGAACACATTCCTTGTCAATACAACTGAGTCTGTCTATCAGGTTGCTGCCATCTACAGGGGACATTTCCATTTCACCCTTTTGTTTCCAACTCTCTCTAGTGCAAGCACAAGTTCACAGAATCACAGAATCGTCTAGGTTGGAAGAGACCTCCAAGATCATCTAGCCCAACCTCTGACCTAACACTAACAAGTCCTCCGCTAAACCATATCACTAAGCTCTACATCTAAATGTCTTTTAAAGACCTCCAGGGATGGTGACTCAACCACTTCCCTGGGCAGCCCATTCCAATCCCTAACAACCCTTTCAGTAAAGAAGTTCCTCCTAATATCCAATCTAAACCTCCCCTGGCACAACTTAAGCCCATTCCCCCTTGTCCTGTCACCAGGCACGTGGGAGACACGTGGGAGAACAGACCAACCCCTACCTCGCTACAGCGTCCTTTAAGGTACCTGTAGAGCTCAATAACGTAACCCCTGAGCCTCCTCTTCTCCAGGCTGAACAATCCCAGCTCCCTCAGCTGCTCCTCGTAAGACTTGTTCTGCAGACCCCTCACCAGCTTTGTTGCCCTTGTCTGGACTCGCTCGAGCACCTCCATGTCCTTCTTGTAGCGAGGGGCCCAAAACTGAACACAGTACTCGAGGTGCGGCCTCACCAGAGCTGAGTACAGGGGGAAAATCACTTCCCTAGCCCTGCTGGCCACACTGTTTCTTATGCAAGCCAGGATGCTGTTGGCCTTCTTGGCCACCTGAGCACCCTGCTGGCTCATATTCAGCCAACTATCAACCAATACTCCAAGGTCCTTCTCTGCAAGGCAGCTTTCCAACCACTCATCTCCCAGCTTGTAGCTCTGCTTGGGGTTGTTGCGTCCCAAGTGCAGGACCCGGCACTTGGCCTTGTTGAACTTCATACAGTTGGCCTCAGCCCATCGGTCCAGCCTATCCAGATCCTCCTGCAGAGCCTTCCTACCCTCAAGCAGATCGACACATGCACCTAACTTGGTGTCATCTGCAAATTTGCTGAGGGTGCACTCAATCCCCTCATCCAGATCATCGATAAAGATATTAAAGAGGACTGGCCCTAGTACTGAAGCCCTGGGGGACTCCACTAGTGACCGGCCTCCAACTGGATTTGACCCCATTCACCACAACTCTTTGGGCCCAGCTACCCAGCCAGTTTTTAACCCAACAAAGCGTACGCCACTCCAAGCCATGAGCAGCCATTTTCCTGAGGAGAATGTTGTGGGAAACAGTGTCAGAAGCCTTACTGAAGTCAAGGTAGACCACATCCACAGCCTTTCCCTCATCCACCAAGTGTGTCATTTTATCATAGAAGGAGATCAGGTTCGTCAAGCAGGACCTGCCTTTCATAAACCCATGCTGACTGTAAGCATGTACTGTAACCCACTGTAGTCCATGGGGACTGTAACCCATGCTTACTGATCAGTAAGTTCCTTACTGATCCCACAGACAAATATTCACTTTCCAGTTTGTGGATGAAAATGGCAAAAGTATGTAACTAAGGTGAGGGGTGAGAAAAGCTCTATCACAGAATTACACTCTTCCTCATTTCACGTTGTCCTGGTATAGATGAAGGAATGCTCATTCCATTCCATTTCTTTCTATGGGTTAGGAACAGGGAGAGCAGCTTTCACTGCTTCACTGCAGCTTTAGGATTTGCACATCTGGAGGCATTAATCTGTGGTTGTCTCTAAAATGATCTTGTTACTGTACTCTGGGTCCCCAAACCTGAAAATGTAGTTTGCTAAGTTCTGCATTTGACATGCTTCAGCACAACGTCAACAAACAAACAAACAAACATACAAATGGAACAGAAAGAAACTAAAAACAAACCAAGAACTTCTCTAAGCTCAGTGTTTTATGTATTAACACGTTTATAATGTTGCACTGACTACTCCCCAAAACCACCGTTCAGGAAAAAAAATAAAAGGATGAATGTACTTCACCAATAGCGCATTGCTGAATCAGGGCAAAAAGTATCATATGCAGAATGTAAACAAACTTGAAAATTGCTTGAAAATTTTTTCCATACACCTTCTATTAACAATTTTAAATGGCAAATTTAAAAAGAGTAAGTGAGAAAATTATTTGATTTAAAATACAATTTTATATTTTAAAATAAAAAGCGAATGTATGAAAATATTTACCAGGGATTTTTTTTTTAAACATTTTTTTCTTAAGTGGAGTGAGTGTACATTGTAAATGTCACAGAAACAAAAATTGAAACAGTTCACTGTACATTCCTGGAAATAAACTTCAAAGCACATCTGGTTTACATTTAACTAGTTATGTCACTGGAAACACAATCTAAACCACAGAGCTTGCTGTAAAAATCTCAGCTTTCACAGACTCTGAAAGCTTAAACAACTCCCCCACTCCCCGCAACAAATTGATGAAAATTTTCAGTTGAACTACAAATGAAAACAGTGTATGTTTTGTTGTTTTTTTCACAGTTACTGATGACATTTATACTAATTAAAAATATACTAGTGAGTAATAAGCATCAGAGCATTTTCAGAGCATAATATAAAGCTTCTGGCTACAGCAATCTTCTACAACTAGTGAACCTGTAATCCAAACTGAATTTCTTAGTGTTTCTTTGAAAACAGAATTTGGACAAAAAGAGATGAATTTATTCCTCAAACTGCCAACCCACTCAACATTAGAAAAAATGTAATACATTTAATAGGTTTTATAGACACTTTTATGCCAAACCACTCCTGAATCTTTTTGTGCCTGATCAGCTAAATCTAAACTTCAGTCTAACTGAAATATTCAAGATGGAGATGACAGATCCTTCATAACCTATGTGTGTGATTTCATGTATATAACTCTATTCAAAGAAACTGAAAATCCTTCAGAATGTGCAGCTCAGACAATATAAAATTAAAATTATTTTAGGCTGGATTACACTAAAATAACTATGGCCAAAAAACAAACAAACAAAAAGAAATTATTCTCACAAAACTGGAGTTTTAGTAGTTAATCATTAGTGTTTGTTTTGTTTTGTTTTGCTTTTTAAATGAGAAAGTGAGAAGTAGGATTTTTTTTTTTACATTAATAAAAAGTTCTATTATTTTATTCCTGCATTCATGCCCATTTATGCACTCATTCCTCCAAGTTCAGTATACATACAGGATTATGAAATAGAGCCAAAGGATGCACAGGAACTGATACTTTATGAAGGAAATAGATCCTTAGATGAATAGCTAAAAAATGTATTGTGAACATTTCCACGTACAAAAGAAACAAGAGATTAAATGCATTAATTAACCTCTCTCCAAACTCAGCAAATCAAAAAGCCATCAAACAGAAACATGATCTGCTGTACTTATGTACCTTGAATGATCAACTCGGGAATTCTCCTTTTACAATAGCATTGACTTTAATTTACATAACTACCTGCTCAAATAAGGCACGTTTGCATTTTCTGCCTACGGTTCAGGCTGGCTCAAGTTGTGAAATGTCTCACTACGTGTATTACGAGACAACTGTCACAAGCACTACACCGTGCTAGTCTGAATAAATCATATGAGTTCCCTGTTCCTATTTTCAGACATGACCCATAAATGATTAATTTAAGAAATGTCCCTAGCTCCTTTAGATAAAATCCAAAAATAATTTTCTTTTTTCACATTTCTTATAAAAATGAGCCAAGATGCTATTAAGAAGAGAGAGGTCTGCCATTCAGATTTCTACTAGAACTTTCCTGTAAACTCTATTTTATCTTAACTGTAATATTTTTTGATATTACGGTTCAGCAGTCAGTATCAGCTAGCAATGCTATCTAAAGAAGTCACCCACACTCCTCAGTGAACTATTAATTCAAATGAACCAGTGAATTAATTTCCACACCAGAATAACTCTCCCTCACTCTCTTCCCCACTTACTTCCCCCAAAATAATAGGGACATAGTGAACTCCCAGATGTCATTCACTACATCGTGATCCCCAAAACCTGTGCTAGCACAAGAGAAAGCACACTGGAATGGTCACAAGGATATCCAGAAGGTAGAAAATCCCTTTGGATCCCTTTTTTCCTATAGATGCTGTGTCTCAATGCAATCATGAATCCACTTTTTTTTTTTTTTTTGGTCAATTTGACTCGATTTGATATTTTTTTTGGTCGATTAAGCCTCTCTGTTACTATTTCTATGACCATTACTATTGCTATTGCTGTTAAAAAACAAATTTAATTTTACATTTGAAAATCTGGATACACTATTATTTCAATAATTGTACTAGGTTATTTGCATTCTGCTGTCTCATTCATTTATATTTTGGTCAGTGTTATGCTTTGAAGATGATAGTCTTTCCATCTTGTTAATTAACATTTTCTTTTGCGATACTATTCTGTTTTTTTCTGTGGAGGAGATTTGTTAAGAAACATGCACATGGAAAAGATGTGATGAGTGACTGAGATGTTTTTACACATAGAAATGCAACATATAGAGAGACTCTGAAGACAAAATCTCACCTGAACATTGTGAATAGATACCAAGCATTAAGACAATTTAGCACAGTGTGGTATAAATCAGTGGGGGTATAAAAGGCCTAACCTGAGCAAGTGCTACGAATTTGTAACAGTTAAGGAGAGAAGAAATTCTAACTTTTAAAAGGGGCCTGTGAAACACACATGTACTGAAATATAAAGGAACATGATTCCTTTTGAACAGAAGGGGTGAAGAGGTGAATGATTTGATACTGCCAAAATTTAAACTTTCATTAAATGTTTTTAGTGTAAACACATGTTCACTTTCCAAACAGTTGGAGACATTCAAAATGCTATTGCCCCCATGCTACTTGCTTCCACTCCTCTGCTGAAAACTGGCAAAGAGCACATGGGCCTTCCTCACCCGCTTCAGAGTAAAGTTAGCTTGTCCAGCATACACTGCGAATGAAATGGTTTAAGTTAACCTGACTGATCTTACACAGCAAGAATAGATTAAAGAGCGCTTCCACTTTCCATTCTGTATGTTTGCTTAGCTGTGTAGAAGTAACTTGTGGCTGATCAGTAATAACAAGCAGCTGAGGACAGTAATGCCTTCCACTGCTTCAGATAAATATGGAAGATGATATTGGTTCATACAATAGATACTCCAAAAGGTATATAGCTTCCCCATCACTCACTCAAACATAAGACTATTTTCCTATAAAAACTTGCTAATCGTAACAATATTGAGATTTATAGATTATGCAACCAAATAAAAAACAATACAAAAAACTAGTAAAATACTGCTGCTCTGAATACTAATTAAAAAAAGAGAGAAAAGTTTCTATTTCAACTCCTCTTTTGCAAAGCCTTGCTTGAAACTGTTTTATAAACAAAAATTCTCATTAAAACTTGCTAGATGTTACCAGAAAGGACAGCCTTCAGGAATCCCAGGTCCCAGAAACCAGGGGGAAAGGCTGGAGCAAGGAATGCGTACCCTTGGTAGAAAAGGGTCAGGATGGGGAAAACATAAGCAAACTGGACCATTCATAAGGCCATGGGCTCTGTTGGGATGCACCTACAAGAGCTGAGGGAGCTGGCACATGTCATTGTGAGGACCCTCTCTATAATCTTTGGTCAATCATGGCAACTGGGGGAAGGACCTGAAGACTGGAGGAAAGCAAATGTCACTCCTATGTTCAAGAAGGCCAAGAAGGAGGACCTGGGGAACTACAGGCCAGTCAGCCTTACCTCAATCCCTGGAAAAGTGATGAAGCAGCTACTCCTGGAAACCATTTCCAGGCACATGAAGGAGAAGAAAATCGTCAGGACTCACAGATTCACCAAAGGGAAGTCATGCTTGACCAACCTGCTAAGCTTCTCTAAGGAAAAGATGAGCCTGATGGATGAGGAGGGAACACTGGATATTGTCTACCTGGAGTTGAGAAAGGCCTTTGACACTGCCACCATAAGATCCTCACAGAGGAGCTGTTGATGTATGGGCTGGATGGGCAGATGGTGAGGTAGATCAAAAACTGTCTGAATGGTCAAGTCCAGGGGTTGATGGTGGATAAAGTAAAGTCTAGTTGGAGGCCAGAAGCTTGTGGTGTACCTGAGGGGTGAATGCTGGGTCCAATCCTGTTCAAAATCTTCATTAATGATCTGGATGATGGGGTAGAATGCACCCTCAGTAAATTCACAAATGATAAAGCACCACAAAGATGATGAAGGGACTGAAGCACCTCTTCTATGAGGAGAGGCTGAGAGAGCTGGGACTATACAGCCTAGAGAAGAGAGGCCTCAGGGGAGATCTTATCAACGTGCATAAAACCTACCTAATATGAGGGTGCAAAGAGGCAGGAACCAGGCTCTTTTTGGTGGTGCCTTGTGGCAGGACAAGAGGCAATGGGCACCAAATGGAACACAGGAGGTTCCTCCTGCACATCAGGAAACACTTTTTTACTGTGCAGCTGACCAAGCACTGGCACAGGTTGCCAAGAGAACTTGTGAAGGCTCTGTCCTCAGAGGTCTTCAAAAGCTCTCAGGACACCATCATGGGCAACCTGCTCTGGGTGGCCCTGTCTGAGCAGGGGAGATGGACAAGATCCCTTCCAATCCCAACCATTCTGTGATTCTGTGTTTAGTTTCTGCAGCATAACATTTTCATTGCTCTAGCATCTGAGTCCATTAGTAATATAGAAAAGCAATTTTGATTATAAATTATGTACTAAAAAAAAAAAAGAAAAGACAATTTTAGTATCAACCACTAATATACACATCCAGGAACTATTAACATCACATAAAACATCACAAATACCAGAAGTTGATATAGAATTAACTATCAACACAGGCTGAAGAGAGAAAACGAAGAAGACTGTGTGATCAAAATTGATGTATTTCCCTAAATGATAAACTGTATTTCCCCACTCTGTGATCAAAGGCAAGCATACATTTGGCTTTACTTCCACTTCAAAATATATTGTCTAAAGAAAGGAAAATATTTTCATAGAACAATGAACTGACTACTTTGAACAGAAATTCACTAGCAAGACCCAACACTTTAAAAAATACTGCAGAGAAATTCCAAGAGGAATGCAATGATTTATGCTGTATCTTAGTTCTTTCTTTTCATCTTGCTTTTGTCATCACTGAATCTTTTTTGATCATTTAGCTTCAAGGTTATATAATAAGCAATAGAATCACACTTGCAGATTTCTCACCTTCACATGTGTCAGTCTCGGTGCTGAACACATAACCCTTTGGACAAGTGCAGCTATAACTTCCAGGGGTGTTTCGACAGAGCCCGTTATCACACAGCAGACCATTCACTGAACATTCATCAATGTCTGTAACAAGACAAGTTAATACCAATAAGAGCAAATGTCACGAGACACCTTTGTCTCCCCAGCTAGTCCCTCCTGCTTTCTGCAGCAGCAATTAGGTTGCCAGATGTGCAGTTATTTACAACGACTAAGAAAAATCCCAATTCCTGTTTTCAAAAATCTAATTCTTATTTCTAAAAACTCTATTTTCCTTTTAGTTTTTCAGTATCAGGCTTTATAAACAGTTCATAGTTAGTCTTACATTGATAATTACATTTTCCTGGAATGACCTTGGGAGCTTTGTCAACTGTATGACTATCACCACTACAACTTTATTAAGGTCTATTTGGTTTGAAAACAGCTTTTTTTTTTATTTTTATTTTTTATTTTTTTAATGTATGTAGATAAGGATGTGATAGATTACTATTCTAAATCCTCTTTTATGGGCAACAAAAACTGAATTTGTTATCCAGGAAAATAATATATGTGTTAAAATCTAAATTTTACAGATGTATGGTAGACATCTTAAGAATGCGTATACACACCACTTTTGGAAAAAAAAAAGGAACAAGACATCAAGCATATAGAACAAGAAAAACTCATCAATTAACATCATTGCCTGAACTTCTTCTAGACTAACTAAATATTGCTAACACAAAACAATCAAACTTCTTCATTTTCATATTATTTTTAAAAAGCAAAAGTAAAAAAATCATAATTTAAATTACTTTCCTATAATCCCCACCACATGCCACAAATTCTTAAGTTTATAGAAAGGTAAACCTGATGCTTTATCCTGCTTCTGGGTGTCCTGAATTTTCACTGCTTCATCTCCCAAACTTAAAGCTGTAGCTGAAATTGTTCCCTTCAATCAACTATCTTTTTTAGAGAGTTTAAGTTATAAATAAAGAGAAATAATAAGAAAGCAGTATAATTACAATCTAAAGGCTACTGCTTTGACAAGTACATCAGATTTTTGAACATATGCTTATAAATTCTGTTAAGATTCAGACAATAAAGTCTTAATTTCCCCAGATGATAAATCTGAAATTTAAGTTTTGTAGCCACAAAGAAGCTCCTCAGCTACCTGGTCCTTAATCTAACCTCATCTAATTTTAACTACATAGAGAAGGATGGATTTGGAATTTGACGCTTTCAAGAGCAATAGACTTCAGTTTTGAGCTTGTTGTCATATAATCCTCTAACCCAAATTAGCAGTGTGATAAACATGTTATTTCCTTAGAGTGTCACTGTTAAACTACAGATTTGGGCTGTCACCTATTGTGACACGCACTGTGAAATAAAGAACAATATAGCTCATGCACCAAAAACACTTGATGCTGACAGAAGTGCTAACTGCATTCTGTCTGATGAGGATTTTTATTTCTTGGCAGCTCTTAATCTGTATCAATTAAAACTTTTCCACTCTTTGAGTGTTCACAATTAAATTGCTTTGTGCAAAAACTCATTAACTAAGAATAAAAGCATCCTCACAGTGAATATGCTGCATTTTAATTTATATAATTAAACAGACAGATATCTATGCCAGCAGTTACATAACTGCATGTGTAACTAGACAAGTGTAGTGATTAATTATTCAACAGTGATAAATAAATAGAGCAACTTACCTGCACAGTTCCTTCCAGAAGGATCAGGCTCATAGCCACTGTTACAGTTACAACGATAGCTGCCACGTAAGTTTTCACAAATTCCATTGGAGCAAATGTCAGGATCCAATGCACACTCATTAATATCTGTATTAACATAAGACAGAAAACAACCAGACACTGAAACATATGAAAAACCTGAGCTATAGACATGATCATCAAATTGGAGGGAGCATCTGACTTGGTGGAGGTTGGGGCTGTCATTCAAAGCAAGGATATAGCAAGGATGCAGCCAGAAGGCTGAACAAAGTGATTAGTCCTCTCTATCTGACGCTAGTGAGGCCAAACATGGGATACTGTGTTCAGTTTGAGGCCACCCAGTCCAATAAAGACATACCAAGGGACTGGAGAGTATCCAGGAAATGGTTGCAAAGACTATTAGAAGGGTGGAGCACATGATGTGTGAAAGTGGCTGAGGGAAACGGGTTTGTTTAGCCAGCAACAGGGAAGATGACAGGGAGATATGATAGCAGTTCTCTGATAATTAATAGATGGTTCCAGAGGAGATGGAGCAAGATTCTTCTCTGAGTTACAGAATAAAAAGGCAAGAGACAACACTCTTAGGATTTACAATTGGGAAAATTTTAATTGAACTCTAGGGAAAAATTTCTTCCCAACGAGAGTTGTTAAGCATTAGAGCAAGCTGCCCAAAGAGGCTGTGGGAACTCCATCCTTGGAAATCTGCCAAACACAGCTGGGCAAGTCCTTGAGAAACCTGATTCAACTTTGAAGTTAGCCCTGCTCTGAGCAGAAGGTTAGATTGGATGACCTCCAGACATCCTTTCCAACCTAAATCAATAGAATGACTATGTGTTTGTAAGAATACCTTGATGCAAAATATCTAGCCTGCGCACTTAGTGTCTGTGGTTTAAGGACCTAGGTAAGAAGTTATAATTTATTAGGTGATACAAATACCTTTCCTAATACAGGACTAGTGCATATGTCAATACCACAGCATATTCAGTCTTACAGAAATTATAGTATTCATTGGAAATTTAAAATTTCTCTTGGATGGACAGAATAGGATGATGAATGAGATATATTCCCTAAATTTACAGTCCCATATAGAATTTCTGCTGTAGTTGGAAAATTCCAGAATATTCATATGAACTATAAGAACAGGAACAGACTATTTTTAATATTTTTTGCCTCTGCGGAAAAGAGTTTTTTCAATATTAAGTTATTTCTTCCCATACGGTAAGCCCATTACTTTAAATAGTTCCCTTTCCAAACACTGGAAAGAACAGTAGGGGTGCTGGCCTAGCTGTGACTTCATAAAAAGCTTGTTTTATACCTGCACTGTTCAACTTTTTATAAAGGTCATTCCCTCTTCAACCATAGTGTAGTTTAGATCAGGATATTCTCTGTGATTTACATATAGTCAGAAATATTTTTTGAAAAAATTTCCTATTAAATTTGCTGGATTATTATTGCTAATATATTTGCAGGATTAAACTGAAAGCTATGAGACATCTGAAATTTTCATAACAAAATATGTATTACTGTAATATTTCAGCCGCACATTTTCTTTTAAGCATAAAGTTTTGTGTAGTTTACTGGGCTTGTTTGTATCTTGTGGGAAAAAAAAAAAAGAAAAACAACACAAAATCTCATGACTCTGTCTCTCCTTATCAAGTTAATAACAGTATTATAGAATATCCTGTGTTGGAAGTGACCCACAGGGATGATCACCTCCAACTCCTCAAAGTAAATGCTTTGAGATGATCCAAATCCTCCTTTTTCTTTTTATATTGAACACAACAGCATGAGTTCTGTTCTTACTGTTGTCTGTATTCCTCTCATACAAAGAAATGAAGGTTTTGGGCTTCTTAATCACAAGCTAAATACGAGGAGTAGGTATGTGGTGATGGATTGCAGTTTAATTAACAAGCTATGAATCGACTGAAGGTAAAATTTATATGCCAAGACCTTTACTGATAAAATGTATTCTCACTCACTCTTGATAATGAGAAAGAACAAGGAAAAGAATACAGTTTTATCAGTGATTGGTTGCAGGATCAGTATTTCTCTCCTTTATGAAACAGAACTGGCAAACATGCTCCCTTGACATAAATGGTGGTAGAAGCAGCAGCAAGAAAATTGCCTGTAAGGTTGCTGTGCAAGACATACAGAAAATGCTACAGTTTTCTTTAGAAACATAAACAAAGAGGGATTTAATTAGACATGGAATCCCAAAAATTATAGTCTATCCTGCAGTTGGTGGAGTCCACAATTAGTTTTACATTTTCAGTGAGAAATTAGATTTTTTCCATGTATCCGAAAGAATGTATAACCTCCCTACATGCAAATTCTCACAGTAAGATGCTATTTGTACAACAGCATTATGGTACACTGCCATTATTTCTCCATGAGATTTAGAGACTAGCCAAATGGACTTTGCAGAATTCACTGAAAAGAAAAATGAGAGAATGTACAAACTCTGTGGATTTCACATTTTTTTAAGTCTGGCAAGACGTTAAAGAAATGAGCTCATAGAAAAGACAAAACTATGCATATGCACTTACTGTACTGAACAGAAACAGTATTTCCTCTAATGTAGTACTGTTTTTAAAAGTTATGTATGCTGTTACTAGGTTTAAGGATCCAAGGTTAATTTAATTATTGTATTTTAATGATGAAAACATTAAAAGCAAAATATTAGTCTTGAGGCAAAAATACCCAAACCCTAGCATGTTACAGAAAAATCTACTTCTGAGCATATCTTTATTTTACCTTCAAACATATACATTAAATAAAATGTGCAACATACCTCGTCCATCCACTGTAATACCTATGCCACTGCTACACAGGCCATGGAATTCAGCTACTCAGTTGAAGCAAGAGATGTCAGAAGTAAAAATAAAATGTTATTTGCAGTGTTTTACTATCTTTAATCCTCAAAATAAATTTTCTACAATGTAAGTAACAAAATGCCAATGTTCACATGAAATAACTATCTATATATAAGTTAGCTAAATATGTCTTGTTACAGTCCACCCTGAACTTTCCCATATATACAAAAATGAAATTTGATAACAAGAATGAAACATTTAAGCTACTTCATTACAGTCTTGACAATACTGTCTCCTTCAGCTATTGCTTTCAACCATAATACCAGTATTTCTTCATTTCTTCTAAAATTTCTGCTGTCTCACAAAACAACACTGAATGGGTCTACTATCCAAGACCCATCATCTCAATTATGTTTTCAGGAACTTCTTTTTAAATCAGTCTCCAAGTATGTTTGGAGAACTGATTCCTATAAAATACATATTTCTCAAATGAATATGAGATGCATTTTTAAACTAGATTTAACTATGAAATGTACAGATTTATCAGAGATGTCTGCTTATTCTCTCTAGGGCATCATTAAATTCAGGGATCCAGATTCATTCATAGCATACTCATGTTCTTTAACTTGAATTTTGTGACAGTCTGGCCAGCTCTGAAAGGAGGTTTGCCTCAAATGTTACAGTACGTAAAAACACAAACACCTGACACAGAATACCAGACAGTTTGTTTTTCTTTAGAGAAGAAACCATTTTCAGTGTACATTTCTATTAAGTACACTATTCATTTCTCTCAAATGCATGAAATAAATGAGCAAACTAATCTGGACAAGTTTTGTTTTGTTTTTTAAATGTGAAAATTTACCTGAATTTTGAGCAGGGCAGGGATGACATGGCTCTCCAAAACCATAGTCAGGATTGGCACAGCAACATTCAGACTTCGTTACAGCACCAGGGAACGGACGAACGCATGCTCCCTTTTTGATGCCTCCATAGCATGTGCTACGCATATGAGTATCTAAGAAAGGGCAAGCAAAGAAATAATTTATTTCCTTAGGCTCTAAGTGAAATGGAAGTATATTATCTACAGAAGGCAACTGGGGGTGCTGGTGACAGTAGGCTCAGCACATGCTAGGCATTTTGGGATGCATTAAACACAGCATAGCCAGCCAGTCAAAAGAGGTGATTCTTCCGCTGTATTTAGTGTTGGTGCGGCCTCACCTTCAACATCATGTGCAGTTCTGGGCTCCACAATAGAAAAAGGATGTTAAGGTACTTGTAAGCAACCAGAAAAGGGGCAACAAATCTGCAAAAAGGTCTGGAAGGCATGTCCTAGCAGGAGAGGATGAGGACACTCGGATTGTACAGTCTGGGAAAAAGGAGGCCAACAGGTGACCTCATGGCTCTCTGCAACTTCCTCAGGAGGGGAAGGGCAGAGGTGAAGAGCTGGCCTCTGCTCCCTGGGAACCGATGACAGGACGGGTGGGGAATGGTGCCAGGGGGACATTAGGACAGATTTCTTTAGTATGAGGGTGGTCAAACGCTGGAACAGGCTTCAAAGTGAGATGGTTGATGCCCCCATGCATGTCTGTGCTCAAGAGGCATTAGAATAATGATGTTAATTACATGCTTTAATTTTTGGGTAGCCCTGAAGTGCTCAGGCAATTGAACTCGATGATCTTTGTAGGTTCCGTCCAACTGAACTAGTCAATTCTATTCTATCTCAATCAGAGCTAAAAAATTTTGTTCTACAAAATGGTTACATTGCCTACAGCTGCATTGCTCTGATACAATAATCCTGATGGCATCAAGACCAATTCTCAAAACAGTTCTTCGAATATTCTCCAGAACACTTTAAAACTACCTAAACTAACTAGTTAGTTGTGGGCTTAGAATTCCATAGGACCCAACAAAGATGACCTCCACATGAGAGCAGCTTTATATATCTATCAACACCTATCTCAAAAAGAAACACAGAATAGTCTTTAATCATCATGTCATGCCTCAACATTCCCATTGAGAAGGACTGCAACCATAACCTGGTGACACAGATCTTGCATTTACTTTTGGAATGGTTTCTCTTGTAGGAATCTCACCAGCAGCCTGGGGCTGGTAACCTGGGAGGCTACCTATTTCCAATAGAGCATAGCCTCTTACTGTACGTACCAACTGTGAACAGAAATGCTGTTTCAGCAGATTGTTCAGACCATCACATATATGAGATTGGTGGTCTTAATAGTATTATACACAATCTGGCACCAGTGCTGGATAAACTCTAGGATATCAGAGGTCACACTACCTGGCTAGCACAAGTGATTGGGCAATGTCCACACATGGTTAAAGGATGTGAGGAAGCAGCACTATTTCCTTGAGTAAGAGAATTTACAGGAGGTTTGTGATTAAAAAGCCACTATGGAAATTATTTCCAGCTCTGGGGAGAGGGCTGGAAATGATGGCTGTGACATACAACCACTCACTATAGAAAGAGACAGAAAATACCTGGAAGGTCTCCAACCTTGAAAATAATGCCATAAAAGACAGAAGAAAAAATATACAGGACAATCATACAGCTATAGGACTCTCTTCACCGTGTGTACATTGTCAGTCTTCCAGATGATTTATTCATGTAAATCGTGACTGAACCCTGAAGAGCAATAAGATGCCTTGGCAGTCCTTCAGCCTGACTTTACAGGTATAACCAACTTCTGCTGTGCTATACTTAACCAAGAACTGTAAGAATATCCCTTAGACTGCTTTTTGTGTGTTTTGTTTCTGCTGTTGGTTGGAGGGTGGTTTTTTTTTTTTTTTTTTTTTTTTTTTTTTTTGTCATTTCAGGGTTAGATGTCTTTTGCATATATATACATTTGCTTATAGGATAATATTGTCTATCTTCCAGCAAGAGCATGAGTGGACAGTCCATCTGAATGTGTAGTTGAAAACTGCAGGATACAGACAGAATAAATAGCCTTTAATTTTGATTCCTATATCTCTATAAACCCTTGCTAGAACTACACAAATACCCTTTGTTTCAGGTATCTACAGACTAGGCCAGCCTAGGCCTTAATTATATTCTCTGTTGATCTCCCAGTAAAACTACAATACACCATGGTCTGGACATGAGTCTGGATGCACTTAAACTGAGGAGGATCTGGGGGAATCCAGATAGATGTCTGCTTAAACGCGTCCCCAGAACAACAAAGAAAAGTTACATGAAAGTAGATGTTGAATATCCTGTGCCAATTCCAATAAGAACTGGCAATTCTTTATGTGTTCTGCCTACTCTTTGACTGCTGTAAACTGGCTCCTACAAAAAGGCATAGCCTGTACATAAATGTTTTCTCTTGCTTTTGGTCTCCCATGGAACATACAGTTCTGGAGCACAGCTAAATGTGGCCCAGATTACAGGACTTATTGCTTGCCAAGAATCTAGGTGAAGCCAGTACAATTTGCTTGCACTTGACAGCAGGAAAAGATTTTTATGCTTGACAATGATAAGTGGTATTGCACAAGAAAAGCTGCTTATGTACCCTGCAGAATAATTAGCTTCATCAATACTTTCCTTCCACCTCTAAAAAGTCTAGATGCCATACTGCCTTGCTCTGTCTCGAATAAAGGAGTTTCAGTTACTGTCCTCTCACAGAATTGAAGCTGTTCTCCTAGTTATGTGTCTGGTAGAGATTGAAGAAACAATTTCAAGGGGAGGAAATGGCACCAATGGAAAATTGCAGGGGAGAAAAGATTGGTAAGTGTGGAAGAAATACTCAGTAAGAAGGTCTTGAAAACTGTGAAGGTGGGAAGCAGCTGGAGGAAGCCACAAATGTACTGAATGACTGCCCTGCCCTGAACAACTCCCCACTTGCAGGGAGAAAGTGTTCTTTCACATAGCACAATGTTTTTAAAGAAGTGCAGGGAACCTGTGTAGGATTGCCTTGCTAATTACAGGAAAACAGTCTTATCTACACAGCCAGTGATTCACAAAGTCTGTGCAGGAGAAAGAACCAGGCTTATACCACATAAACCTAAACAGCAATACTATGTCAGAAAGAATGTCCTCCCAAGTCTGTTTGTCTCATTGCTGATAGCAAGGATGAGGACAGCCATTGCTGTGTCTGTTCATTAGTTGCCTGAGGCAACTCACCAAGCTTAAGTTACCCGTGTCCCAAGAGTTCTGACCATGAACCTTATTGATGGACCTGTGCAGCTCCCAAAGTATAGTTTGATCAACCTTGGTCTACTAATTTCAGAATGTTGGTGTCCTGGTTCCAGCTGGGACAGAGTTACTTTTCTTCCTAGCAGCTGTGTTTTGGATTTAGGGTAAGAATAATGCTGATAACACACTGATATTTTAGTTGTTGCTGAACAGTGTTTACATAGTCAAGGATATTTCAGCTTCTCATACTGCTCTGCCAGTGGGAAGGCTGGGGGTGCACAAGAAGCTTGGAGGGGACACAACCAGGACAGCTGGCCTAGATTGGCCAAAGGGATATTCCATACTATTTGGTGTCATGCTGAAGAGTAAAACTGTGAGGGAGTTGGCTGGGGACTGGTGGGGGATGCTGCTCAGGGACTGGCTGGCCATCAGTCAGTGGGTGGTGAGCAATTGGATTGTGTATTGCTTATTTTGTTTATTCCTTTATCATTATTATTATTTTCTCTTCCTTTTCTGTTCCATTACACTGTCTTTATCACAGCACATGAGCTTTTACCTTTGTTTTTTTCTGATTCTCTTCCCCATCCCACTAGGGTGTGGTAGTGAGTAAATGGTAAGATGTGGTGCTTAGCTGCCTGCTAAGCTAAACCATAACAATCCTTTTGGTGCCCTATGTGGGGCACGAAGGGTTAACATAATGACAAATTTGACCAGAGTATGTTAAAAAAAAATAGTTATAAGCATTATATCTGTTTAATAGCTGCTGGTCACAATTTTGAATTTTTTTGCTCTTGGAGTTATGTTTGTTCTCAGAGTTGTGTAACACCTTACTCACTATAGGTGTTCCCTGGCATGCTGTTTATCATCTCTGGGGCCTTGTTTAAGGATCTCATTTTGTTGTACTGCATAACACTGGTTTACAAGATGATAAAATTACCAGTGGTGATACTAATCTGGTATTCGTACTCATTTGTACTCAACATGCCCCAGTAACAGTCTTCTGCATACACAAGACAAAGCAATGGATATGAAAGTCAGCTCGTTTAGTAAGAAAAGAAACTCCTGCTAAGAAGGGGAAGGGGGAAATGGATGATGCAGGCTATCCTGAAGCAGGGCCACCATGAGAACAGGGGGAAGAAGAGGCAGATCCCATAAATGAGGTCGTAAACACCCAATCCCTATCCTTAGGTGAGCTGTGAGATATGCAAAAAGATTTCAGCCATTGTCCAAGAGAGCACTGTGTCACCTGGATTCTCTGATGCTGGGATAACGGGGCCAGTAGCCAGCAATTAGTGGGCAAGGAAGACAAGCAGCTGGAATCCCTCTCTAGGGAAGGGGACATTGACTAAGCGACTGGAAAGAGAGGCACAATTTTTTTTTCATGCCCTGGATCAGAGCCTACCATTGGCTTAACTATACGCCTGTTTCTGAGCTTTCACTACACAGTTTTCTGGAGGATGGCATTTCTAGACTCAAATTTTGTGATGAAGCATTTCAACACCTGCAGATGTTATCACCACTACATTCGTGGTCAAGGTCTGGTGGACCAGTGGTTGACCTATTCTCAGTGAAAGACACTGCAACCATCCAAATGTCGGAGAAAGGCCAAATCATGCAGTGCTCATAACTGACACTTTGGGGCATGGTTCTGCAAAATACCTAAACAGACTGAAATAAAACTTAGCTACTTTGCCCTAGATGGCTACAGCTGTGGGCAGAGATGTGAAATGCAGACTGAATCATAACAAAAAGTACCTCAGTAAAGAACAAACAACACTGCACAAAGCTACAGCCATAGGTCACTGCAAGTTCTGAGATGACACACATATACACAGAGCCAGCTGAGGTGTCTGAGCATGAAGTTGCAGTTAGGAGAACAGCCAAACCTGAAATGCCTGCAAATATTACCTTGGCTCTGAGAAGTTATCTAACTGTTCCTTTTCCAAGCATTTGTTCTCCTTTGCTGTAATTTTTTTCCCAAACTTGTATAATATTTTGTAGTTGAGTCTGCCATACTTATTAATATTAAATAAAAAAGCACTTTATTCTATGAATAGTCCCACTAGAATTAATGTTACTATTCATAAGTAAAATACTGCTTAAATTAAAAGTGAGAGAACTGAACTGTACACCCTTATTTATTTATTAATTTTTGATAATTGGCTGGAACATTTGTGGGATTACTGTTAAAAGGAAACTGCATGTAACTCATTAATTTTGAGACTATGAATACTCTTAGCATGAATATTTTTCTAGCCGCCAGAGTGTCTGAAAACTATTATTATCATGTAGTATATGACAGAATAACCAGAGAATTCCTGTAGCTAACACAGCATGTGTAAATATATATATATACACACGGACACACACAAAATTCTGAACTACAGATTGGCTCTGAAATTCTATTCTGAAGGTCATGTACAAGGACATTTTTGTTAGGCGCTGTTTGAGATCTCATGTTTTACTTTATGCCTGGAATAATAACATCATCATCCTTTTAAAATGAATTTTCCAAATAAATCACAATTCTGCCTTGGGATTTTTGTCATATTAAGGATATTTCCTGTTGAAAATTTAAGCATTCATGGTAAACCTTAAGGATATGTCACGTGGAACTGAACATTTTAAAATAAAAAGTTTTGTTCACAGCTGATAGCCAACTTGCAAAGCCTTTAGCTGCTAGAACTGTGGCAGCTTTAGGTAAATGGGAACACAGCAAATTGAGCACTGACTTGATTCTTTGCAGCTGTATCACTGACAAGGGTGAAGATGAGGCCAACTTGGACCACAAAAAAGGTACTGAACAGCTTGTACTCAAATCTGGTTTTGCTGCTGTGCCACTAAGCAGTGAAATTCATATATTAAAAACAGTACATCAAGCTTTTTCTCATTGTTTTATATTTTCACTGCTTTTCTCCAAACATTTAATAAACTGGAAGAAAACAAACAACCTGGCTAGAGAAGAATCCTTGCATTTGTTGGCTCAACCTTTTTAGTATGCTAAAATGTAAGAAATTCTCATTCGTTTAAAACAACAAATATTTGGGATCCAACTGAGAGACTGAGAAAGTGCTTTTTATTAGACTACTTATTAAGCCATTCCGAGCTTTAAACATGCATTTATTTAAAAACTGAATTGATACCAGAAAGGGCCAGTTAGCACAGGTACTTGATATGAATGCTTGTACCAGATTTTACTTTCAAGAACTTCTGCCCAATTTAAAACTTTATTTGAAATGGATATTAGTAACACAAGCATGTAGTATCTCACATCCCTTTGTGTTGAGATAAACTCCAAATTCTGTGATGAAGTCATTTTATCTGGACTCATGCTGATAAGATATATAAGTATCCAGCAGCAGAAATTAATTATTAATTTATGCAACAATTGCAGAGCTAAGCCAATGGTGCTCTCTGCCTTTACTGCTCCATGAACCTGTCAAACATCATGACAAAATTACTTAATCTGATCTAATACCAGCTCCAATGGCAGCAGCAGCATCTAGCAAAGACAGGTGTGTACCAATCGAGAAGCTGATGCATTGTGCTGCTGCTAGTGGTGCACTTTTCACTCAAGGAAGACCCATTATAGGCACATTCCCCTGCTGAAGCTTAACACCATACCTATCTACTTACTGAGCCTTGCCTCATTAATATGCCTGATTATAGATATGTTCATGAGTTAGAGAGAAGAAGTTTAGGAGATACAGTGAAGGTGATGTTCTGATACATGAAAGAAGGGGAAGATGGAATCTCCTGTGGATTGGCCAAAGCTGGTTTAAGAAAATTCGCAGTATCACAGTCCCTAGTGCAGGCAGACTTATCACTGTCAGATTTCTGTAAAATGTGTAATGTTCTCCACCCTTTTTATCAGCAATCGCTAGAAAACAATGGATTGAATATTTCTTGTCCTCTACCCTCTTTTCTTCATTGGGTTGAAAATGCTCTTTTTTCCTCTGGAGAGCTCTAGCCCTGACAGTATGGTAGAGTTCCTGATGCAGCAAGGTGGAGAATCTCTTTACTGTCAACGAATAATATTTGAACAGATAAAGAGACTGCAGTTCAGATTATGTGACAAAAGCTTACTCATCAGCAGACTACAACAGGGTATTCCTCAAGAAAAAAGAGATGACAGGATGGCTAGAGTTGAGTATTGAGCTTAATTTATAGGAATAACAGGTAAACAAGAGGTGGTGCCAGTCTGATTTCATAGCTTCAAGCTTCTTGTCTTTTAACGTTAGGCATATTGGATAAATTAATGCAAGATTTCCTAAGAATCAGTAATAATGATACTTGAGCTCACAGAAACTATCTATCTAGTTTTTGCCATTTCTCTTGCTAGAGCTTCTTTTTTAACAATGTAGTACAGAGAGAATAAAAATGTTTTCCAATTAAAGAAAGACATGGAAACAGAAGTGCAAAAATAATAGTGTTGCAATCAAGAGATGTACCTCCTTTAGTGATTTGGAGTGGATTTTGCACAACTAAATATGAATCTGAATATGTATATGCACACAAATCAACACAAACTCATAGCAGAACAAAAGACAAAGACATCAGTTTTATTTAAGAATAAATCCTTTCTGGTTTGTTTTAATTCTACAGGTGATGTCAACATTGCCTAGCAGAATGTTACATAATGCATATCTTTAATTTCACCTGATAATTCCACTTACTTTTCAATAAAGAAAAATCTCACTTACCTACACACACGCGACCATCAACCCCAACAGCCAAGCCAGGTGGACATTCACACCGAAAGGATCCTTCAGTATTTATGCAGTGACCATTCATGCATATTCCTGATGTCTGACATTCATCAATATCTACCAGGAGGCAACACAATTCAACAATATATTAGCTGTTTTCGAGCAAGTATACAATTAACATTTTTAGAATTACCTAATGGCTTTATTAATGAATGAATCATTAATATATCCTTGTTTTGTTTCTAGTAATGTCTCACCTTGGAATCACACTAAATAATCAAAATTCCACCTGTGCATTAAAAAGTCAGAAAAACTGTAAGGAGTGGTAAAGTATTTCAGATTCTACATTAAACAAAATTGGGAATAAATTTTCTTCTTTGTCCATCTCATGATATTGTAACTTTGCTTTAAAGTGTGGTTAAGAAAACATTATTCACAGAATATCTCTATGATAGTAAAGTTTAATTTCAAAGAACATTTTAATGGTCATCAATTTCCAAGTGAACAGTCTAGCTGCATGTATATTAAGAAAAACACAGCTAATATAAATGGTTCAACTTCAAAGCAGATAGCTAATGTATATGCATGATTTTACACCTCCTAAAAATACTTTAAGTCCAAACTCATTTCCACTGGCTGTAACAGGTATCTTCCATTACTTGAAATTAAATCAGACTCCATTCTTAAAATGTTTATTGCAATATTTCCATGACCTCATTTTAAAAAGCTTATAATTCTCTATGCCAAATATGGTGTCTTAAATGTTATGCATTCTGAATTGCCAGAATAATGGTATGGAAAGCATACATTTGTGTTTATCAAAGTAAAATATTTTAACCCTTGTAAACTTCCGATATTGCTACTCACTTTACCATTTCATTAAGGGTCTCCATATTTTGCTGCATTTAAGATGACTTCAAGATGTTTCAAAAGCTGATTTAACACCTGCTGTCTTATTTTGAACAATACTAAATAATTTATTTATTTATTTCTGCAATTTAAAAACTTATATTTAGGCAGCTTAAGACATCTACCATAATGAATTAGGAAGGTATGATATTAAGTCCCTGTGATGAGATTACCATTCTTAATTAATCAACATACAGGAAAAACTGTTTTCAATCAAGATTGTCTTAATGAGTTACCCACAGTTCTACATACCAGTACAGTAACGCCCATTTGGAGCCAGAACAAATCCTGGTTTGCAGATGCATTTAAAACTCCCATCCTCATTTATGCACATCCCATTTAAACACATGTTTGTAGTGGTACACTCATCATGGTCTGCAAAACATTGTAAAGAAAACTTCCTATATTCTTTCATCTCCAGAAAATGACATAGCGTAAATAACAGGAGAGATGATAAGAAAGATTCCTTCACTTGTAGATTAAATACTCCCAGTAACTCTAATGAAGGACCTGAAAAGCTTTCTCTCTACAGACAAAGTAGTAAACTTTTCCCCCATTGTGACCAGTTACTTTGTGTGTTTCAGCAGATTGTATAGAAGAACAGGGTGCATCACAGTTTCTTATGTGAACAAATAAAAAGCTTCAGTCACCTGATCGAATTAAGAGCTTGTTGCAACTGGCTGTTTATCTAGGAAGATTTTTTGACACAGTATAGCCAAAATTAAAACGAGTTATTTCTTCAGCAGTGCTGAAATTTTCCTTGCCTACGGGAAAGCTATGGAGAGACTCTGTCAGGCAGTGTAGTGATAGGACAAAAGGTAATGGCTTTAAACTAAAAGAGGGTAGGTTTGGATTAGATATAAGGAAGAAATTGTTTAAAGGTGGTGAAGCACTGCAACAGGTTGCCCAGAGAAGCTGTGGATGCCCCATCCTCGGAAGCATTAGAGGCCAGGCTGGATGGTGCTTTGGGAAACCTGGTCTAGTGGAAGGTGTCCCTGCCCATGGCGGAGGGGTTGGAATTAGATGGTCTTTAAGGTCCCTTCCAGCCCAAACCATTCTGGGATTCTCTGATATACGAAGCACTTACTATGAAGCTTTAAGAAAAAATGTTATTCCTGGCACTGAGCTACCTGGGTATCCTGTGGAGAAATGTAGCTTCAAAAACAAAACTTACCTCCAGTTTTCTTTGAAAATATACAGTTCCATACAATGTCTATTTCACTGCAGAGGCGGTAAGTTCACCTCAGGTCATGCCTTATTATACAAAAGGTAATTCTTAATCATCATTGTGCTACAGCTCTATGAAGTACAATTTCTAGAATTGCCAAGCCAATGCCTGACACGTATGAAGAAGAGATCTTACCCACACAGTTTTTTCCATCTGTAGTCAGTTCGAACCCAGCATTGCAAATACACTGGAAACTTCCATCAGTGTTTACACACCGGCCATTTTTACAAAGAACACCATTCTGGATGCACTCATCTATATCTAAGGCAAAAAAAAAATATAAAAAAAATCATACAATCAGTTACCATAAAATAAAATTTATATAGTGACAATTATTGCTTTGAAAAATGCTGGCATTTTATTTAAATATTACTTAAGAAATAAATCCCAAAATGGTTAAGAATTCATTCTCATTCCATCAGAGATATAAAAAAAGTTATTTTTCACACCTTTACAATAAATGCTATGTCAGCTATGCTCAACAATTACATTATAAATAACTCTATAAAACTGCCTACACATTCATCTACATCCATACGCAAATACACACCTGTCGTACTAATAGTCTATTTCATGATCTTTTGTCAAATTCCCAGTTAGAATGGGCTGGCCAAGTAACAGATACTCCAGAATAGTAGAACAGCACAATAAATGGAGTAGTGGCCCAGAACTAGGGTTCCAATTAATATAACATCTGTCGGGATTTACTGAAATTGCACTAGTAACTATTCTTTGAACTCCAATAGGACCTGATAGAAGGGGTCAGAACCTCTGCAACATCAGTAGACACAAAGCAAATTTTCTTACCAATGCAAGCTTGCTTGGTAGGAGTCCTCTGGAAACCTGCGTGGCACTTGCAGTAGTAGGAACCAGGTGTGTTGACACAGTCTCCATTAGAGCATGGGTTTGATGTGCATTCATCAACATCTGTTGGCAGTACAGGGGAACAGTAGTGAATTCACCATACATACAACATTTTTCCAAGTCTAGAAGTTTCTAAGTTAAAAAGACAGTAACTGACAAATGCTGAAACTTAAAACTTGCTCTTGATACAAAATCATGACTTTCCTAAGATCATAGAGCTGATTTTAGTACAACTAGGCAGACATTTTCAAGAAACAAAATGTTACTGCATCATCTGTATGCATCTTAGAAGACAAAAGAAAAATAACATATTAGGATTTTGAGACACAGGATCACCTACTAAAACAACCCTTTAGTCAACAGAATTTCATTTAACTGAATGACCACTCATTCTTCAGAATAAAACCAACACAGATCAAAACTGGCATTGTAAAAGGAGAGTGGATCTTGGCATCTAAAATCCCCCATTATGTCACAGGTTTATTACAGAAACATGAGGAGCGGCTGCATATCAGCAGGAGGGATTCTTAATGAGACTACAGTCTGTGCACCACATCTCAATTGTTTATGCATCATTGCTTTCTCAACCACAGTCTGCATTTGAGTAGTGCTGCATTTAATCTATCTCTTTTCTATAATGTACCTTATTGTCCTTTCCAAAGGCTTTTGTTTTTGGGTGCAAACAAATACACTTTAACTGCTTTAAGTGTTAGGTAACTGCTCAGAAATAACTCCTGTTTGAGACAGGGCTCTGAAAATTTTAATCCCCTTCAAGAACCTTTCTCAAGCTTGATCTCCAGTGGCTTCCTATGAGTCAACTGTGACTTTGGCCTGAGACAGCTATTCCCAGCTCTAAAAAGGCACTGATTATTCCTCCCCTTTACATTCCCTAAAAGCCCTCTGCAAGTTCTCAGAGGTGCTTGTTCCCTGCCCTCCCTGATCCTGGGAGCAGAGCAAGTGCAGTCCTTTGGTCTTGCAGGCAGGACCACTGGCTTGCAGTATCTCTTACAGCTACCAAAGGATGATCTGAGCAGCTTTTCTCTGCTACAACTAAATTCACAGGTTACAAACTGAATGATCATTTGATTAAATCCCCCTTTCTCCATCAATGACCTTTGCTGATGTGCCTTGTTTCCCCCAACTATGCCCTCCATTTCCCCTGTACGGCTGAAATTACACATCTCTTCATCCAGGTAGGCTTTAAAGTCAATGCTTATTGGGGGGTTCTGACTAACCATCCTATCTGGCTGTAAGCTGCTTTAGGAAACTGGCACATAGCAAAGTCACAGCTACAATTCTTAGCAATGATCATTTTACCATGCATTTTGCAGTGTAAGCTATCAGAAATTCAGGGAAAACACGGGTAACTTTGCTGATCATTTGTATCACCCTTTATCAGATTTAGTTTTAAAACTCAGTTCATTACTTCTTGGAAAAAATGGGATCAAATGAGAGATTAAATTTAAAAGCAGACATTTTCATTTATATGCTCAACACATACTTCCTGAAAGTGTTGGACAATGAATGACTTGATTCTAAAAATGGCAAAAGGTTAGTTTTGTTCTAATTAAGCCATAAACAACACCATGAACTTCACAGGACTTAAGGTGTTAACGTATACTCTTTAAAACCAATACCATCAACATACATATCAACGAGATCTGGGGTCACCCAAATCAACAATTTAGTGAGTTTGTTTACAGCACTCCTGATGCCTAGATACAATCAGATTGTTTGGGGTAAACAGTTAAATGAATGAAGGCAAAGCAAATGGAAGAATCAAATACCTCCTCTCATGCATATTTAGCTCATTCACATGTGCAGCTGATAGCAGCACTCCAGTAAAACCACAAGAATGAAGCAAGATAAAGAACAGAGAAATTCAGAATGTTAAATACAATGAAGATAACATAAAGTGCATCAGCTTTTTACATGGCAAAAGACTTCTGCGTAATTGTAGTAGCTTCCTGCCCTCATGTTTCTCTACAATGTCTAGATGTTGAGACGCTCTTCCTCCTGAGTGGGTATTTTTTCTCAGTGCTCTGCCAGTATGCAGGAGGACTGCACGTAATTCCATCAGAATGAAGTCGCCAGCTACCAACAAAATGCCAAAATCTAAATCATATTTTCACACTGCTGTTTTGTCAAATATCTTAATCCAAAATACTTTACAGTATATTTATCTTTCTTTGTTATAGGGGAGGATGGGGGAACTTAAAAATAATAGACACGGCTCTCCTCTATTTTGCTTAGTTTTCCTACAGAGAATGACTTTTATGACTTACTTTATTACAGGCTTCAACTTGCTTCATCTGTTAAAGAAATGTTCATGCTAGCAATGTATCTCACTGTAAATTAATTTATAAATTCTACAGCAGGAATGCAACATTCCTCTATGAAATAGCTGACTTGAGCTTAGAAAATCCTTGAAAAGCCATGTGCATCAGATGATTTCCCTATAAAATATGCATTTAATATGCTCTTATTTTTATAAGGTGTTCATAAAAGAGGGAAATAGCAAGTGTATGTTAATATAAAGAAGTTGTTGGCTTTGAGTTTGCATTGCAAGCATGCATATCCAAGCAGTGTAAACAGGAAACATCTGAGACAGACATATTTAGCCGGTTTTGTTCAATCTCCCAGCATGCCTCTCTTCAATGATGAATATTTCTCTTTCACCACTTGCATCACACATCTCCTCTTTTCAGTATTTCATCCGTAACACTTGTCAGAAGAGACAGCATGGAGCTCCCAAAACACCCTTAAGACTTACAGTGATGAGTGTGAAGATCCATTGCAAGATTTACGATAAGGAATTATAGTCATTTTGCAAATACAAATCTCAGCAGAGCACAGAAATGTGCTTGCTGACACTTTTAAAGTATCTACTGTTTTACACAGAGATTTTATAAACAGAATGAAATAAAGGTAGTAATATTATAGCCATCTATCAGTTTGGGATATTACGACCATCTTTCAGTGTAAGATCTCTTAGGACTACTTACAGTCCTTATACTGCATCAGGCAATGTTCCATCATGACAAAAACGTGATACGCATTTAGGTTAGAAGGCAGTGTTTAACTGCATTATGTTTTGATTTGACAGGATAATTTTTAAAGAAGATTTTTCTTTTCTATAACTCTATACAAAAATATTTAATAAATTCTGGCTTCTTAATTTATTGCCTGGGGAGTAGGCAGCCAGTGTCTTAGAGCAGTATGGAAGCAGTGTTCATTTATGTACTATTAACCCAATGTCATACAGTGAAATGTAACATTCCCCAAGTATGTTCTTTCAGTAATAAGAGTATCCAAATTAGACTTAAGCAAACCTTTAATTTAGTATGTATCAATACACACAATACACATATGCAGTTAAGTTCCTGTTTAAAGTTCCAACACAACTTTCTGTGTGATTTATGGCCACTAACATTCACAAATCAGCAGTTCAATGAGACACTTAAGACACTCTTACTACTTCTTTGTAATACAACCAGAAAATAACAGCCAGACAAGGTGTCCTGAATACAAGCAGCTCCTTAAAAGGTAAACCACTGGAGAGTTAAAATAATTTGCAATGACAGATATGTTTCACATAGAAAAAAAAAAATAGGCAAAATGACACTTAAACTTGCTGGAAGCCATGTCTCCACCCACCTCTTTCAATCTAGGACATTACTGCAGGTGGCAGAGTATCTGCTTCTGTTAAACCACCTGAAATCTTTGTTTTGATCCTAATGAATCCAGCATTGATGGAGGTTTCAGACTACTCTTTCATACTGAGTTTCAGAGTTTCAGTTATGAATTCAAGACTAAGTTTCCTGTGTGAATACTCCTTTTTTTTTTTTTCTTTTTTTTTTTTTTTCTTTTTCTGGGCGTATAGGTGTTTGCTGGAGAATTATATGGGTCAACAACTATGTTTAATGTACCTATCACTCTAGTCCCTCAGTTTTCAAGAATTTTAAACTCAAATTCAAAATCTGATACAGCTTGCCGCAGGCTGGAGTGGAAAGTGAATGGCATGCTAGTGGTCTACAGAGTGACCCTGTAGAAGAGAAAGGGACAGAATGCCAGCCAGCTACTAAGAACACACTATATCTTTCTGTTGTCAATCATTGTCATCACTCAAACAGTTATATCTGATAGGTCTTTTAAACCACAGACGGTTGTCCTAGTTTGTTTTTTCCTATATGATTTTTTCTATAAGAATTGAAAAAAATGTTTAAATTAAACATTACTTTACTTGCTGCAACCTACCTATCAAGTGGTACAAAGATAGAGCAAATAAAATATTTCACAATAAACTCAACTACAGAGTTTAAATCCTATTTTGGACTAAAACCAAAAGCCACTGCCAGATGGCATGCATAAATGAATACCTGGTTGTTTGGGCTGGGAAGCCAAAAGGACACTAAAGACAATGTATCACTCACTTCTTTTGTGCCAATGGTTTCAGAAACTGGCATTCACTAAAAACACAGGTCTAAAGGCACGTGGAAGCTCAGATTAGGCCTTTGGTTATCTACCTAACTATATTTTCCTACAAGTTGCCTCTGGTGTTTTGAGTGTTAATCTTACCATCTCAAGGTTTGCTTTGGTTCTTTGTTTCCTAGACTGTTAACTTATGTATACCACATTACCAATACATGCATTTGATTAATAATCATACGGATTTAATGCTATCGAAACATTAAATAAGCAACACTGAAGTAAAAGTTATTTTCCATGCTTTTCAAAGTAAGAAAGGGCTTTGAGTTTAACAGCATTAAAATATCATGTGCCAGAGTGAACTATTACTTAATCACTATATGGCACATGTCACCTTTACGCTCTCTGCTGATATGAAGCACAAAGTAACTCAGTCAAATTTTTCTTGCCTTAAGAGGAGAGGATTTTAAAGACACATGATATTATGCCTTTCCATGGTATGTAAGCTCAGTTTTTAGAGCTACGTTTCTCTTCCTCCTTCAGTGTATTTCTTTATGAAGAGTAGTTTGTTACAAGCATGAATAAGCATTTATCATAACTGTGTTCTACCATAATGTTAATTGTCACTGTTTTTTAATGATTTGAACACGAGATTGTTGCCTCAGAAAAGTCATTTAGAAATGCCTTTCATTTTGTTCCATTGCAAGCTTTACAACAAACACAAACTCAGATTTTTAGTATTATTTATCTTTACATCTTCATTTAAAGTTAGAAAGCAAAAATAATAAAAATGTAATAAACATATATTGTGTTACCAACTACATAACAAAAATCTGTGTATTTCACTAAGATTTTCAACTTGCCCCCCAGATAACACAGAATATGAACACAAGTTGTAAAATAGATTTCATGAAGAATAACTTGATGAAACTTTGTTAGGCAAGAGACTAAACCAGCCAGTTTCCCAAGATTTTCTTTCACACGAAATAGTTTAATATGCCAGCTTTCAGAAGATGATTAGAACATTTTAAGACTGTTTTCTACGAGTCAAGATTCACCACAGTTAGGAGATACTGATTTTAGTGATGCAAAATGTAATGCTGTTAGTGCAAGGACTCTGCATACATTGTAAAAGCATATCAATGCAAGATAGATTTACAGTAAGACTCCATTCCTCACTTACAGTATACTCATACTTTCTGAGGCAAGAAGGATGTGGCAAGAGAATAAATCTCTTAAATTTCCCAGCCAGAGATCAGAGCACTAGAAAATTTTTGCCTGAGGATAAAAAGCTGGTAAAGTTGGGTTTTCTATAAATATTACAGAGGAGAACTTGGAAGAGGAACTTTAACACTCCTCAAGTACACAGAAGTGCAGAGAGAAAGGTACTAACCTGCTTTTCTTACAACCCTGTGGATAACACAAGAAATAATGAGCTGACATTTTTTTTTTTTTTTTTTGTCAAATTGTGTTTAAACTAGATTAGAAGCTCTGAAAGCTTTCTGGACATACGACTAGTGGGGAAGTGGTGGCACCTCCACCCCTGACAGTTTTTTACAAGTTGTACAGACAATTCTCAGGAACATTGTAGTTATAACTGGTTTCTTGGGTGCAAGAAAACTGACTAGCTAAGGGGACCTGCAAACTTTCAAGGGCAATGTATCAAGTTGATGTGAGAAAGAAAAACAGAGACGTTAGACAAAGCAGCAGAGACACCAAAGAAAAAGTACTATTCAACGATTGTCCCATTTCACTTCTCCAGAAGGCAGGGTGCCAACCCGGGTAGGTCCTGGTACTCAGTTTGGAATTCAGAGGAAATTGAAGAATGTGCAACAACATGAAGTTGCAGTGGTTCCCAGCTTTTGCTTCATAGCCTTGGTTACAAGATCTTTTTAAGGACTCAATTTCTGTGATTCTTTTTTTCTGTATTTTCCCCTAATCCACGGGCACACTAGAAATTAATTCTAAAAGCACTGTTTCAGAGAGAAAAAAATACAGGTAACAAGCTCTTACACAATATCTTTAATTCACAAATCTCAAATCTCTTTATAAAAAGAATCAATAAGCCAATCTAATCAGCAAGAGAAACAGAGCTTTACACTTAGGCCCTTAGGATCCTTTCTACTTAAGATGCCGTATCCTACATTTACAGGGCTCTTGTCCACAAAACTACCCCACAAGAACACCTGATAATTCTTTGGCACTGCAAGACTGATGTTTACAGTACTGAATAGAAGTGTAGAACCCCAAATTCTGTGCTTTTTATGGGAAGTTAGCATTCAATACTTTATGAAATACAACTATAATCAAAATTTAATCATCCATTCTACTAATGATTTCATATCTTTAAAAACATAAATTCTGCCCTTAGTTATCTTGGATATAACTCAACATTAACTCCTCTGGAAAAAAAAAAAAAAAAAAAAAAGGAAAAGGAGCTACACGAGCATAACAAAAGAGTAAGTAAGAACAGAACTTAACTTGCTCAATGTGTACAGAAAAATGTACAATACCTATCTCATAGATTAATACTCCATACTCATAATTTTAATTCAAGATTTTTTTTTTAGGAAGCAGATAACTCTCATAAAGACTATAAATTCCTCAAGTGTAAGTAATAACATAGTCCTTGCATTCTCTTTCACAAGAGCAGTATTATTAAAATAAAAAATAAATACGTACGTGAGGAAAGATAAAATGTTTGGTATTTTTGAAAAAAAAAAAGTAAACCTGAAAAATGTTAGTATTTTAAAAATGAATAATGGATTTTAGAAATGTTCACTTACCAATACAATCCCCATTTGCATCCTGTTTATAGCCCATGTTGCACTCACATCGGTAACTAGAAATGGTTGGTATACAACGTCCATTTAAACAAAGGTTGGGATGGTGCTTACAGATGTCTATTGTCTGATTGAGTATTGCTAGTACAAAAACAAACAAACAAACAAAAAAAAAAAACACAAGAGAACACAAGACAGATATTCATACTTTCAAATACAAGTAAACTTCAGGTATGTGTGACTTCACCTTGTGCTTACAGCAAGGCAGTGTTCCTGCAGAGTGGGTAAGTTTTAGATTTGGCAAGGTAAGGAAAGAGAACAGTTTATTTTAAATGTTGGTGATTTTTTTGAGAATAGTTAGAAATTTAGAGTCTTATTAGCGCTGACCAAGACAGATCAGCCGGCACAGCACAAGTGAAAAATTCAAACATATGTGGTAAAGTGGGAAGCCAATGTGTGAGATATATATTACCAGTACATAAACTCACATACAGGTAATACATGGTAGCTGAACATAAAGCTCTTTCTTATCGGGCTACTGTTATAAACACCAAACTTAAAAGTGCCAAAGGCAGGAAGATCAATAAAAATCATTGAAGTCTTGTCTTCTTCACCCTTCTGAGAGGGTGGTCAGGCACTAGAACAGGCGCCCCAGGGAAGAGGTCACGGCACCGAGCTGGACGAAGTTCAATAAGCGCTTGGACAACGCTCTCAGACATAGGGTCTGATTTTAGGGTGGTCTTGTGTGGAGCCAGGATTTGGACTTAATGATCCTAAGGGGTCTGTTCCAATTTAGGATATTCAATGATTCTTCATTAGCTTTTTTCTCTATTGTTAGCTGTAACTACTGTATAAGCACTTAAAATAATTCCAAAATAACTTGCTGGGACTAGTTCTCTGAAGAACATCAGTCACCACAGTTGTGCAAGGTGGAGAGGAAAAGTGAATTAAAGGCAGTAAGAGATAATAAAAAATAAATAATAAAAATGGACTAAAGTACACAAATACGATACATATACACATGTACACCTCCCCCATATACAAAAATTGCACACACACGGTGACAATACAGACAGAATTTTTAGTCTTCTGTGCTAGTCTGTCCAAGTCTTGGAAGTAAGTGTAAAGTACATGCTGGGAAACTTCTCCTGGTAAGAAATTCTTTCCTATAGAACCAACAGGTAGTAAGATTAATCATGTGAATGAAATGAAGACATACAGTAAGATAGGAAGGGTACTCTATTAAGAGTCTAAGTCAGAAAATGAATAGGTAGACTGGCCTTTGGCTGATAAGGGAAAGGAATGAAAACACACACAGTGGCAGGGAGAGATATTAATAAATAAACAAAATAAACAAATCTTTTCATTATACTTAATTGTTGATACTAAAGCTACAGGCTTAAGAAATCTATAACAGAAATGAAGAAAAAAAATCCATTCATCTGAACTCCTGCTAAAAAAGGTGCTCCCAAAGTCTGATGTATCAGCTGAAGTCTCCTATATGCATTTATATGCAAAGGCATCTTAGAACATGTGTTAAGAATACAGTATCATTTTCAGAATAAAAACAAAGCAGAAAAAAATGAAAAAAATAAAAATAGAAGGAATCAAAAGAGATTAACAAGTCATAAGAATGCAAATACTTACTTAACCCTGTAATTATTGGGCCATTTCCAGTGGGACTCTGACCACCTGTCCCTACCCCTGCTCCACCTACGCTTGGGGAGAAACCATTGCTTCCAGGGATGGGAATGAATCCTGCTCCTCCTGGGCTGTAGCCATTGCCATTGCCACTGGGAAGGAATCCATTTCCTCCTGTGCCACCACCCCTGGAACCACCTCCAGCGGAAGTGCCATCCACACAAAGTCTGCGGTGTTCATCTGTTGAACAGGAACACAAAAAGAAGCATGAAGTAAATCAACCCTTCAAAGCCAGCTTCTAAGGAAGATGCTACAAAAACCAGAACACTGGTTCCTCATTTCTTTCATGTCATGTGTTCTCTCTCCCACACCTAATCTCAAGGGGATTCCACAATTGTGACAGGTGTTATTTAAGGAAGGACACTAAGAATAATAAAAGGAAGTATTTTAATTTACAGCTATATGTCAAAACCACTTGTGTTTCCAACAGCATTAACTCCCTGATTTCTCAGAGATCTTGATACAGATAAAACACATTTCACATGGGATGTGGAATAGCTCTCTGTGAGCACAGAGTTGAAAGAATAAATGAAATGCTGATGCATTTCTAGTTCAAAGTAACATGAAATTTAATGGAAAGGGAGAGCAGCTGTTTCTTTAAATTGAAATGAACTATGGACCCTCAGAGTCATTTCCGCTTCGAGCTTTACCACAAAATCTTCCCTATTTCCCGAGAACTACGCCCAATGTCAATAAAAGGACATTAAAGAAACTAGTCCCAAACAATAATGGACCAGAAAAAAAATGGTTCACAGATGGAAACATCAGTATTAAAAACACTAGAATGAATAACAATCTAAATCTTGACTTTCTTTCTCCTTTTAACCTACATTTTAAAGTAGTTTAAAATATTCCAGTGATCTCCAGCCCACTAGGAGAGCAAGAAAGAGAAGAAAAAAACAAACAAAAAAACCACCAAGCCACTCACCAGATCCTCTAACAGGACACATCTCTGGAACAGATCCAATAGCCCAGCACCGGCCAGATTCACAGCAGCACTGCATTTTGGTGAACCTACCAGGAAGTTCCTGTGCACAGCGGCCATTCACTAAGCTGGAGAAACATGTACTTGCCCTCTGATCTGAAATTTAATTTAGAAAGAAAACCAAAAATAGTAACATGAACTCCCAAAACTACTTTCCCTTATTCAATTCATGTAAGTACTAAAATGTTTAAAGAGTTGTATTTAAAAATCAAAACAAAACACACCCAACAATTATCTGAGGTGATTAGCACCAACCTATTCCACATTTGGTTTACTGCAAGGTTACATACATTCATTGACATGAGTCTTGCATTAATCCAACATCTAGTTATCAAACTCATCTTTTCTTCCAGTCTTGACAAGCTCTCTACTTCTTTCACAGACGACTTTGTGGAATGGACTAGGCGTATTTTCTCTAGTGGCTTTGTCAACAACCAGTACAGAAATATTGGACAGAATAAAAATGCCATAGATACTACTCAAACTATTTCAGACTGTGTTCAATGAGTACGTAGAAGAAAGAATAGAGCCACTTCAAAATCTGCCCAACTATTGAATCCCCTGAACACGGGAGAAAATGGCCTTGACCAATTATCCATTCTCCTTTACTTGCCTTTCTCCTTTTCTTCTCCTGGACAGGACAAGAAGCTATAGCAACAAATTGGAACACAGGAGGTTCCTCCTGAACATCAGAAAATATGTTTTTACTGTGCAGGTGACAATACACTGGCACAGGTTGCCCAGTGAGGCTGTGGAGATCTTCAAAAGCTGCCTGCACATGGTCCTGGACACGCTGCTCTAGGTGCTTAAGCAGGGGGATTGGACCAGATGGCCTCCAGAGGTCCCTTCCCACCTCAACCATTCTGTGATTCTTACTGTAGTCTCAATCACATCTGTGCTTCATCACTATGGGTAGTGCCTCCTAACAGCATCACTAACATTCAGCTTGTATAAGAACAAGGCTAAGCCAACCACATATAAGGAAGAAATTCTTTACTCAGAGGGTGGTGTGGCACTGGAACAGGTTGCCCAGGGAAGCTGTGGATGCCCCGTCCCTGGAAGTGTTCAAGGCCAGGTTGGATGCAGCTTTGAGCAACCTGGGGGGTTGGAATTAGATGATCTTTAAGGTCCCTTCCAACCCAAACCATTCTATGATTCTATTAACAATAAAAAAAAAATAAAAAATCAAAAAATAAATAATCAGCAACTAAATACTGTATGTCACAGCCTTCTATGCTAACAAACAAAAATGGGAGAAAAATTAACATTTCAATGTGATCAGAGTAAAACAATTAGTACATTTATTTGCATGCACTAAACAAGACTTGAAGAAAATCTTATTAGTCACTGGACTATGACAAATTGCTGCTAATTTATTTAAAGGAACAACACTGGATAGATCAATTTTGTTATCTTTTGCTCATAATATAGCTTCAATATAACCCAGAATGGCTACATTAGATTCCAGAACTAGACACTGGAAAAGACAAACCAAGTCTGTTTTTCTTTCTTAACTTCAAAAAACTGCAGACTTTGAACAGCTTAACAGAATCAACTAGGTATAAAAGCCAGATATATACAGTTATATGTATATTTAACTGTACATAAGTTTTAAAAAGAAGACAATAAAACAACCAAACCCAAGAAATTATTTTCTGCAAAATATCTGTCAGTGTAGCCTCATGCTAGTTATCATGCTCTATTTAAAAAAAAAAAAAAAACTTTCTGAACAGCATCTTTTCCCATGAGTCATTTCAGTGAATTTAACAATATTTGAAGATAAAAAACATGCAAGAGGAACAAAAGTAAGCTGTCCATTTTTAACCAAGTCTTTTCTAAAATTAACACAAGCAACAAAACAACACAGGATGCATGAGGCAGAAGATAAGAAACGCTGAAATATGACCTAAATCTACATAAAATATAGACAAACAATTGCTAAGGTCAAAAATGTAAATCTTAAGGACTAGTATTTTTGAAATCACAGGCCCCTCTCCAAAAACTAGGTTTAATATGTTCAGCTTTAAAAAAGAAAAAGCCAATATATTTCACAGAAATACACTCTTGAGTGTGAAGTAAATAGCCTGGCACTGTAAAATATGTGTGGCAGAGGGTCTGGGGCATGTGAAGACAACAAAAATTCCATTTCCAGCTTCTTCTTTCAGCAAGTTTATTCATTCACATACTTTTAACCATAACACATTATGATGCATCTGGTCATAGAGATGCCACAGTGCTCAGTGTGGCTGCTGGAACAGCACTCAGCTTTGTCAGTGCAGCAACCATCCCAACCTCGTGGAAGGCAGGTCCACAGTCCTTCTGCAGTAGCTACAAGCTTCTTTCATTCCAGATACCTTCCCCAAAGACATAGCTGGAGCAAAAACATTTACCCATCTCCTGCACATATAAGCAACTATGTAGCAGACAGGTCCCGGGGCTTAGCTCAAGTCATATCCTCAGCATATTAACAAAGCTCTTGAGATCTAAATTCTGCTGAGCTAACAGGAAAGACGGCTGATACAAAGGATACAAAGCAATACAAATAGAAGCTAGATACAAAAAAATGAAAAGCCCACTGTGACAAAAACTGAGACAATGTAACAACTGCAATCTCAGTAAATTGATTTAACCATTTTTTTTCCCTTGGTGTAGATATATCTGACAAAATAAAGGCCATCCAGTCTTCTAACAATCTAACTGTAGCATAGCATTTTCAGTGTTAGTATGAGATTTACTAAGTGCTTTAAATGTCTAACATTATCCACAGAGACAGTAAAACAATTAACATGATTACTTGGTAATTTTCACAGCTAAGATAGGATTTGTTACGACGGCTACTCCTCTTTTCTTGAATTAAAGTTCAGATTATATTAAGCCAGAAACAATTTTGAGAACTTTTATTTCCCTTTGAATATTTCTTCAACTATAATTAGTTTCAATTGGAAGAACCATGTATGTGCTAAAGGTAGACTGAACATATTACTGTATTTTCAGTATCCCCATGTGAAAATTAAATAAATATGTCAGTATTTATTATATATCCTAGTTCTTTCAATGATACATCCTAGGTCTTTCATTGTCACACCTCTGAACACTGACTGGGATAAAAACTCTATTAATTTGGAAAGACATGGTATGAATTAAAATAACTGATATTTTGGTGAAAAGTAAATATTTATCTTAAAGTGAGAAAAATAAAGAAGTATGTGTTTATAATGATTACATTCTTCACTTTTCTCCTAAGCACTATTTTTTCTAATACTGTAAACCCTGAGAACACAAGAACATCCAGACAAAAGTTAATTTAAGGGAAAGACTGTAACATAAGGGCCTCTCTTAGCAGATTAGGGCAAACAATTTTGTGTGCAATTGGTTTTGGGAGCTGACTTTAGAAACTGTATTGTAAAAACATGCTAAAATCCATCAAAATTTTGATCATCTTGGAAATCACAGGCTGTCACTATTCCTGGGACCAGACACAATATATTTAAAGCTTGGAACTCCCCAGATGAACCCGGTAATAATAACAGACTACACTGTGCAAAAAATTATTAATGTGAAATCTCCTGCAAGTCTTGTGTTTCTGCTGGTGTACTCCATGTATCTGTAATCTGGAACTCCCTTCAGAATTTCCATCCCTTTCCCAACATGAGAACAAAGTGCTTTGAGATGTCTGAAATAAGAAAACCCACTTGAGAGCTAGAAATGACACTATTGTCATAACCAGTATTTTCAGTTAATTCATCAGTATGGTTTATACCATATATTTGGCACATCTGCAGCCGTACAAAAGAAACCTAATGAGAAGATCCATGATATAAATTAACACACACCATGATCAGGCAGGTGGTTTTCCCAGGGCGAGGCTCATCCCCTGCACTCCGGGTGTGCTGAACCCTGCGATTTACCCAAATGCTGGAAACTCGACTGCATAATTTGTGGCAGTGAGGGACTGCGTTCGTGCTCTCCCCTGTTTTTTCAGGGCTCAGTACTAGGGCCAGTTCTCTTTAACATCTTTATCAGTGATCTGAATCAAGTGCACTTTCAGTAAGTTTGCAGACAACACCAAGTTAGGTGCATGTGTCAATCTGCTTGAGGGTAGGAAGGCTCTGCAGGAGGATCTGGATAGGCTGGACCGATGGGCTGAGGTCAACTGTATGAAGTTCAACAAGGCCAAGTGCTGGGTCCTGCACCTGGGGCGTAACAACCCCAAGCAGCGCTACAAGATGGGAGGTGAGTTGTTAGAAAGCTGCCTGGCAGAGAAGGACCTGGGAGCATTGGTTGATAGTCAGCTGAATATGAGCCAGCAGGGTGCTCAGGTGGCCAAGAAGGCCAACAGCATCCTGGCTTGCATAAGAAACAGTGTGGCCAGCAGGGCTAGGGAAGTGATTTTCCCCCTGTACTCGGCTCTGGTGAGGCCGCACCTCGAGTACTGTGTTCAGTTTTGGGCCCCTCGCTACAAGAAGGACATGGAGGTGCTTGAGCGAGTCCAGAGAAGGGCAACAAAGCTGGTGAGGGGTCTGCAGAACAAGTCTTACGAGGAGCGGCTGAGGGAGCTGGGATTGTTCAGCCTGGAGAAGAGGAGGCTCAGGGGTGACCTTATCGCACTCTACAGGTACCTTAAAGGAGGCTGTAGCGAGGTAGGGGTTTGGTCTATTCTCCCACGTGCCTGGTGACAGGACGAGGGGGAATGGGCTAAAGCTGCGCCAGGGGAGGGTTAGGTTGGATATTAGGAAGAACTTCTTTACTGAAAGGATTGTTAGGGATTGGAACAAGCTGCCCAGGGAAGTGGTTGTGTCACCATCCCTGCAGGTCTTTAAAAGACATTTAGATGTAGAGCTTAGTGATATGGTTTAGCGGAGGACTTGTTAGTGTTAGGTCAGAGGTTGGACTAGATGATCTTTGAGGTCTCTTCCAACCTAGATGATTCTGTGATATATATATAGAAGTTTTTTTTTTTTTTTTTTTTTTTTTTTTTAAATATAGAAACAGTTTTTAAATAAATTGCCCTTTAAAACGTTCAACCTACTGAAACTTAATATTTGGTTTGTTATATTACCTGTTATGGCCAAATTAGTGTCAACTCAGCACATTTTATTTAATGCCTGATAGTGATTTCTAATGGCTAAATTAACCTATGTGAGATGGAACTTGAAATACCCAGTTTACTTGGTATTAAAATAAATGTTTGCTCCTTTAGAGCTGAAGTAAGCTTAGCCTTTGGTTTCATCAGATGCAGATTTAAGAAGAAATACAATTAACATTTCTTATGTTTGCCAACAGAGAGATATTCATTCCTTTTTTTCCCCTAAAAAAATCCAGATCTCTGGCAGGAGTTCTCAGCCTACAGCACAGCTGACATAGAGAGATCTACATTCTAGATAAAGATTGCTGCAGTGGCAACCATGAGAGAAGGAAGATGTTAGCAATTTTAAGTTGTTGGATCAGAGTGATAACTAGTGAGAGCATATATCAAGGTCCTGTCCCAACCATCTAGCATTCTCCCCTTGAAGTCCTGCTGCTGTGTATAAATTGCCTCAATAACCTTAAGAGCTCTTCAAGCCTACAGGATGGAACACCTACCTATACAGCGGGAGCCATCCATAGATGTGACATATCCCCGGGGGCAGATGCAGAAATAACTTCCCACTGTGTTAGAACATTCGCCATCTTCACAGATTCCTGGGATGATGCTGCATTCATCAATATCTATTCAAAAAGGAAAATACATAGGATGATGAGCAAAACATTTGCACATATTGTTGTAAAAGAGAAGGAAAGATAGCTTCTCTGAAGTGAAATTGTTATTTAGCTCAGATTTAATAATATGCTGCTAGTTGCAAGCTGCTGTGAAGGGTGCATTTGCAAATTGTTTTGTTTGCCATCTAATGCAGGCCTTTCTTACAGGTTCCAAGTATACACCCCTTCAAGTCCCAGAGAGGTAGACTGGGACTTCCACTAAATGACACATACTGAATGCCATCTCTAGGAAAAATGCAGCAGCTACAAGGCAACACAAAACCACACACCTGGCTTCTGAGCTGAATGAATGAAGATGGTACGGCAGCCAAGCATGACAGCTCTGGGCTTCTGTGACCACAAAAATATTGCTCATCAGATCTAACAGCTTTCTGGCCTTCTTCTAGTACTTCAGCTATAAGGAAGAATTTTGGCTAGGCTCTTCAGTATAGACCAAATGTCACATTTTCATTTTTTTCAGATATTTTTAATCCATTCAAACATTTCCGTTAACTAAAAACAGTGGTCTCATCTAAACACTGACAAATAGTGCATGTAACTACATGGAAATTGAGATGTCATCAAGCTGATGAATGAGCTACTGCAAATAACTAAGGGCTCTAGGGCACACAGCACCAGGACTAAGAGCACAGAGGGGTGTCCCAGCACAAAGCAAAAGAAGGTGCTAAGGCAATGAGAAGCAACAGAGGAAGCAATCTGACTGTACTGTTAGAGAAAGTGAAGCACAGCAGGGCAAACTGGGATGGAAGAAATACAAGTGAGGAAAACAGCATGATGGTAAAGACTGTGTCATGACCATTTATACAAATGAGCTGTTGTAAGTAACCAATTCATTCTGCCACTGTGAAAATCTTTAGATATTGGATTTTTTTAGGGCCTGTTTAGCAACCTGATTTTGGCTTTAAGTGACTTCTGTCCATTAGCTTTCCAAATGGCTTTCAGAAAATGTGGTGTGGCCCAGGTTTAACACAGGAGGCTTCTGAGAAAACATGGGAAAGAATGGCCAACTTTCTAACTAACTTGAGATGAGTTATGGTTTCCAGTTGAAATGATAAGATACCACAAGTTTTCATTGGCTTAATACCAAGGGTAGTCATTAATACAATACACAGTATTAATACAATACTGTGGCTTAACTTGTTTGTAAACTTCTGGGTGCAGTATTGATTTATGACTCTTTCATACTGTGAAACAGAGTTAAATCAATAAATAAAAAGATCAGACTCTTGAACCCAGACTGTCTCATGTCAAATAATTCTGGAGAAGCATCAGAAAGAGCAAATGGCAGAAATTATCTTCTGATGACACTGATTCTTCACATTCTCAGCAAGAAGTCTTGGCACTTTTATAAAGATCATCATTTTCCTTGACACTGCCACTCTAGAAATTGCCTTGAGATTAATGACAACTTGAGGAAGAAACTTTATCCACTGTTATTTCTTAGGATGCTTTTATGTGATGAATACTGTGCCTCCTCCCCCAGTACATTCTCCACACTGAAAACTCAAAGAAAACAAAGTGTGCCCAAAAGATCTGGTACGCACAGGTTCTATATTAAAAAGGTAACTCCCCACTGTGGGAAGTTCCACACATAAAGAACTCTTTTTAGATATGAATCTACAGTGGACATTCAAGTACCGCAAAGGAAAATTAAGTTTTGCACAAGAACACTAAGAATGGGAGAACTGTTCTTTGTAAAAGTGAACAAAGCACCCTGCCTGTCCCTAGTGACGTCTTTTTGAGTGTCACTGTAGAAAAGACAATTCACCTCACAAGTAACATTGCTTCAAACTACTTTAATCCACACATACATCTTGTAACCCTTGTTTTTTGTTTCACACTATGAAGTACAATTAAAAGAAGCAAAAATTTTGTCTTTTTAACAAGGCTATTTAAGCATTTCAGAGGACACAAAAAGTTTAAACTTTACTTTGAAATAGTTATGAAATGATAACAACTATTCCCCATATTTGAGACATCTGTTCAAGTAGGTAGAAAAGACAGTGCGATTTCTCCTAAATAAAAATAATTTTAAGAAATAATGTTTTTACTCAGGACTTCATAGTTAATCAATATAGAGATTCCAGAATTTGAAATGTTGGTGTTAAGTCAAAACCAAACAATTCCCCAGGAAATCTCTGAAATCTTGCATTAATTTACTATTGTTGAAGACAATATATATAATGTGGTGAGCTGCTTACCATATGATTTCATCCAATGAAATGAAATCACGTGTGTAAATCAAAACAGAACCAAAACCAGTTGGATGCCTTGTTGGGATCTTTCATGCAGCAAATGTCCTTCACAACCTGTAAGCCTTTTAAAGAATAACACTACCTTCTGTATAAACACACAAACTGAAACATCACATCAGATAGGCAACAAACACAGCAAATATTTCAGACTGCAGGTGATGTTTCACTTCTACCCTGCGTAGTCCCATAGGCATCACAAACCTTTATGCAGATACATGTTAAAAATGCATTCACCTTTTCCTGTGCATACTATCAGGGAGAACTGCTGAATAGTATTTTTAACTATTAAGCAGAGCTTTAGATGGGTTAAAGAAGTAGAATGCAAAAGAATGCATTAATTACCACTTTCATAAGGAAGGACACATATCAATGAGCAAGTCCTACTTTTGTCAGCAAAGCACTTCACCAAATGCCAGACAGAAACAACATATACAGAGTTCAGATCTACAATCGGCCAACAAAAATACATGCAATTATTTGTGTACGCTGTCATCCAGAATACTAGGACATACCAGCATCTGGTGACATAGACCAAACAAGGCTAAAAAGTCTGCTTCTCCAAAACAGCTGGAAAAAATAACCAAAAACCCTAGATTTATGTATTTTCTTAAAAAATAGTAATGAGTTCCTTGTTTAGCCAGCCTGCTTTCTTGACAAGTCTACTTGTTTTCCTGGGTATTGGGACAGACCATGCTTGTGCTTGGCAGAGGTTATTCTCAAAGAACAGCCAGATCTCTTGAGCTCCTTTGCCTTTCAGAGCTGCTTCCCTACAGGATCACACAGGATCACAACTACCAGTCCAATGAATAAGTCACAATCTGCTCTCCTTAAGTCCAGGATCTGTACTCTGATGCTTTCCTTCCTCACTCCCCCCAGGATCTTGAACTCTACTACTTCATTTCCAAGGCTGACATAAGATTTTCATGTCCCCAACACATTCCTTTCTGTTTGGGAGTAGCAGATCTAAGAGACTGTCACACCTGCTCACTTGCTAGGCCTAACAGGTATCTGCATGTAGAAATTGTCCCTGATACCATCCAGAAACCTCCTAGACAGCTTTTGTGCCATGGTGTTGCCATTCCCCCAGATTTCAGGGATTGTCCAAGAAGAATCAGTAACTGTTATCTACAGGCTTCCTTGAACTGCTTAAAGAAGACTTTGTATGTTTTCTCATCCTGACCTGGTGGCCTGTAAAAATAACTTCTACTGCAGTGTTACCTTTACTAGCCTCTCCTTTGATCCTGGCCCACAAGCCTGACATCTATTTCATAGAAGAACTCTACATTTGAGCAGATCTTCTTTTATGAAAGGCAGTCCTCCTCCATTCCTCACGTCTTCCCTAAAGAGACTACATCACTTCATTGCAGAACTCCAGTTACACACACAGGTCAGCATGGCATCACAGTTATTCCAATGGTGTCATAGCTTCACCATAATATTGCAGCTGCAAAAGAAGGTAGATGAATATGTGTTCTGGTTCTTGGGTTCAGGTGAAGAAAATGGGTGTTTGGTTTAGTTGCACCCAATGTAATGGAAGTTTTTTCCCAGTCTGTTTTTGAATTCTGAGACTCTCTTTGAAAGCAGACAAAGGATTGTGAGTTTTTCAGATCAACAGACCTTAAGAGAAACTTACACACTTCAGAAAATACTCAATACTTTCATACTTGAACATATGATTTATTTTAACACTAATTTATTCTGATGATGTGAATTTTTAGCACAATAAATCTAGGATTCATCTGACACATCATACTACAGTTACCATTTTAGAATATTGCCTGGATCTGATAAGCAGCATGAATGACCTGCCTTTTATACTCTGTGAATGTATTTATTTGATGTATTAACTTCATCTCAGAGGAGGTAATGGCTTGTCCTTCACATGGAGCTCTTCTAGGGATTATATCAGATGTCCAAATGATGTCTAAATGCTGTCTTTGCTCTAATGATATATTTATCATATTAGAAAAGTCTGTACTAACACTGCAGCAGCTGGCATGGGAATAATTTTAATTTCCCTACTCCTGATCAAGAAGTCTCATGGAATACCAATAAATATACTGTGGCTGACAGAATTTAAAAAAAAAAAAAAAAGTGCACTTGTAATAAACAAGAATAACTAAGTATTCATCAAAAAAAGCCGAAAGTACTCTCTAACATCAGTGTAATCATTGCATTCAATACTACAAAAAGTTCTAAACATTCTCAAGCTGAAAGAGTGCTGCCAAAATAAACAGCTGTAAGTCAGAGAATACCACTTTGAATAAAAGCTTTCCAGTGAAAAGCTTTGCAACTGAAAGCATGCATCTAAGATCAGTAACAACAACAAAACACACATTTCTAAACTATAAATTGCCTACACAATCAAATACACTATACATTTGTTTAGTAATTACAGCTGTCTTTCCTTCAACTTCGAAATGATAAGTTGATTATAGTTCTAGAATTTTCAAATCCACTCTTCTGAGTGAGACATCACACTTGCACTTTGGAAAACATTCAACACTCGCATTTCTTTTTCTGATAGTTGTATATATTTGGTGGTATGATTACAAGCAAATGTTTCTGAATTTTAGGTAGTTTATGTTTTGATACTCAGTAAATTTAAGCTTAAATTCTACTGAAAGAAAATTGTACTGCTAGAGTTTTTCAAAATCACCATACCTAGACTTATTTAATGTCCCATATAACATAAAAGTGATGGTAAAAACAGACCATTATGCAAAGAAAATTGAAAAGAGTAGATGTTCATTTACTTGCTAACTGCTGTGTAACCATTCTTGCAGAAGCACATTGCTTAGGAGCTAATGATATCATTAAGACACTAACAAAATACATCATGTCAGTTAGATTTAAGGTCGGTTGAAATAGTCATTTACTGTGCCTGTGCTCTGAGCTGGTCAGATACAAATTCACAAAATACACAGAATGATTGAGTTTGGAATGGACCTCCGGAGGCCATCTGGTCCAATCCCACTGCTCAAGCAAGGACACCTAATGAAGGTTGCCCAGGTCCATGTGCAGGCAGCTTTTGAAGATCTCCAAGGAAGCAGACTCCACAATCTCTCTGGGCAACCTATTCCAGTACTCCATCACCTACACGGTAAAGAAGGCTTCCTGATGTTTAGACAGAACCTCCTGTGTTACAACTAGTGTCCACTACCTCTTGTCCTGGCACTGGATGCCACTGAAAAGAGCCTGGCTCCATCCTCTTTGCACCATCCTCTAGGTAGGTTTTATACACATTGATAAGATCCCTGCTGTGTCCTCTCTTCTCTAGGCCGTACAGTTCAGGCTCTCCCAGCCGCCCCCCACAGAATAGGTGCTCCAGTCTCTTGATCATCTTGGTAGCCCTCCATTGGACTCTTTCTGGTATGTCTGTCTTCCCTGTACTGGGAAACCCAGAACTGGATGCAGTACTCCAGGTGTGGCCTTACCAATGCTGAGTAGAAAGGAAGGATCATCCCCCTCAACCTGCTGACAATACTTTGTGTACAGTAGCCAAGAATACCACTAGCCTTGTTAGTGGCAAAGGCGCATTGCTAGGTCATGTTCAACTTGGTGTCTACCAGGAACCCGGGAGCCTTTTCTGCAGAGCTGCTGCCCAGCTGGGTGGTCCCCAGCATGCACTGATGTCTGGGGTTGTTCGCCCCAGTCAGGTTCAGAGCTTTGAACTTTCATGAAGTTCTTGAACTTCATGAGATTCTCGTCAGCCCATTTCTCCATCCTGTCAAGGTCCCTCTGGTCAGCAGCATGACGCTCTGTCTAATCAGGTACTCCCTCCAGTTTCATGTCCTCTGTGAATTTACTGAGGGTGCACTCTACCCCATCATCTTAGGCCCCAAAGGCCTTTCTGCAGTCCAGGTAGACAATATCCACTGCTCCCTCCTCGTCCATCAGGCTCGTCTTTTCCTTAGAGAAGCTTAGCAGGTTGGTCAAGCATGACTTCCCTTTGGTGAATCTGTGAGTCCTGACGATTTTCTTCTCCTTCATGTGCCTGGAAATGGTTTCCAGGAGTAGCTGCTTTGTCACCTTTTCAGGGATCGAGGTGTGGCTGACTGGCCTGTAGTTCCCCAGGTCCTCCTTCTTGGCCTTCTTGAACATAGGAGTGACATTTGCTTTCCTCCAGTCTTCAGGTCCTTCCCCCAGTTGCCATGATTGACCAAAGATTATAGAGAGGGTCCTCACAATGACATGTGCCAGCTCCCTCAGCTCTTGTAGGTGCATCCCAACAGAGCCCATGGCCTTATGAATGGTTCAGTTTGCTTATGTTTTCCCCATCCTGACCCTTTTCTACCAAGGGTACACGTTCCTTGCTCCAGCCTTTCCCCCTGGTTTCTCAGACCTGAAGGCCAGTCTTGCTGTTAATAACTGAGGCAAGTTATAACTGTCCTGTGTAACCACCTCTCCTGTTTCATTCAGCAAATAATTAGCTCTGGTGTGCAAGTCATATATCAACATCAGTACAGCACCATGTCTGACTTGATATAAAATGCCAGGCTTATTTTTTCAAGTCAAAAACTAAGTTGCATGTAACTGTTAATGATAGCTGCCAATTTGTCTTTCCAAATGATTAATATCCATTATCAGAAAAAAAAGTAATAGAAACAAATGTTGGATTATTACCACACATCTTCATCATCATACTTTGTGTTTTGATTCATCTAATACTAATGCTTACTTTTAAATACCATCATTCGACAACATTCTGAGTAATGGATACATTGACTTAAAAGAAAAACTTATAGCCTTTGACAACCTACCCTGAAACAAAGAATTTGCTAAGAGAAGTTGATCTACTTCAGCTCCATCCCTGACAGACTTCTTTCACATATTGATATGCAACAGGTTTTAAAGCAGCCCTGCCCTGATTAGCGAAGCTGGAGCAAGACAACGCAAACCACCTCTCAGTTAACTGCACTAGAGAAGAGTCTCTCCAGCTGAACAACAGGCAACAGTTCCTCAAAGGGAGTGGTTCTTTCCCTTTCCTAATCTGGTTCCCAATTATCATATATGAGTGCTAATCACAGTTTTCTGTTTTCTTTTATAATTTACCAGAATTTCTTCTGGAGTTAGAAATGTTATGGGTAGAAAGGCAAGTGACAAGAAGACACAAAAATGGTAGCCTCTACTGCTGCCGCTACTACCCAGTAAGGAAACAAAAAGGAAGTTATAAGTTTTAAGAGTCAGTGATCCAGCTTCAGGCAAATGCAACAGCAACTGGGGGATTAGCAGTAGCAAAGGCATGGAGACAGTCTTTTTCCCAATGTTCTAGCAAAACTCCCTTGCTTCCAACACGGTTCATATTGACCTGCTTTTACTGTGTATCTTTATGCTCCCTGTAGAGCCCTAAGCCTCTGTGCACAACTGGCACACTCTTGCATACAGCTAGATATATATAGATGTGTACATGCATGGCATATACACAGGTGGCTTCTATTTCTCCTCAATTATGGCAAGAAAAGCCTTCACAGTTCTGTTTCTCTGGCTGAAGCTCTACTGCTAACTGTTTCTTGCAGGGTTTGAGAAGATATACCCAGGCTTCCCTAAAATAACTAATGACAGGAATATTATTGTGCACAGAGCAGCAGTTGAAACTGGCCAATATCAAAGGACGGAAAATGATAGAAAGGTGAGCTAAGGACAGAATCAGAGAAAATAACTGTGGATATTTGTTTTATCTACTCTTCAGTATTACTTGCAACAACACCGGATGCAATCTGGTTCATTTCACATAGAAAATTCGATTTTCAAACCTATGGTATTAGTATTTCTGTAAATTCTGTAGTGCAGGCAAAACTACAGAAAACTCAGGTGATTTCAAGAATAGGGTAAAAAACATGTGTGTGTTTGTAACTGAATAGATGTATAATGTAATCTAGTAACATATCTGAATTGCTGCCTAACCACAAACCAAAGCACTGAACAACCAGTTGTCTTATCTATGTAACTTAAATATGACGGTATCTTTACCCATTGTTTGGGACAGAGTTGTAGTTTTTCAGAGAAGTCTTCATCAAACCCACAAATATTCAGATATTTTCTATTACACTATTTTAAACTACACAGAATTTCAGCTCTTAATTATACCAGTATATTTACTGAGTAAACAAGGTCTATTTGATTTTTTTGTCTCCAAAGAAAGACATCTCCTATGTATTTTTTTACTTAACTAGGCTCTTCAACACAGACTATACACAGGAGAAATTTCTTACAGCCATTATCACATTTACTTTTCATACCATAGTCAGTAGGCTGACGATACCTACCTGTGCTAGAACATATGGACATTCTTGAGAAAACAAACAAAATCCTAATAACCCAGTTACTGTAATACAGAGCTCATAGACTCATTCTTTATCAATACTTTAACATTTTGAAACAAGTTGAATGCCATCTTTACCCACAAATCAGACACAAAAAATGTCTAATGCAAAACATGAATAGGAAAATAGGAAGACAATATTGTGACACAAGAAAAAACACAAGGCACTATACAATGCTGTTATGTCTGTTCAGATCAGACACTGCAACTATTCATTACCTTTTCTTTCATTACCAAACAGTTCTAATGCTTTATTTAATCACTTTTTAGGTTTGTTGTCTGACAACATCACTTACCATCACATTTTTGAGTTGCCTCATTCTGCCTGTGACCAGCAGGACACTTGCACTCATAGGAACCTACTGTGTTAATGCAGTTTCCTCCTTGGCAGACTCCAGGGATAGCTTGACATTCATCAACATCTACAAACACAAAAAAGATTATTTGAAATAACATACAAAAATCCATCATGGCTCTTGCATATAGGCAGTCATCTTTGAAATTATTTGTAAAAATAACCACAACAAAGCCCAGCATATTTCTCCACTTCAGCACCACTACAGAATAAGGCAGTAACAGCAGTAACATGATCATGACCTTCATGCATGTTGTTTTTGATTCCATATAAACTCAAAATTTTCCATATATTGACTTATGACTCACACAGCTTTTAAATATATACAACATACTGTTGGTATCCCATGCCCTCAGATTGTTGCTTGCATTGGTCATTACAAAAAACAGCTTCTTAGTTTTAAAGGACCCCTACCTGTACACCTGGACTACCCCACTCCCCACTTTTACTAGATATGATAATTCTTGCAGGACATCCATTTTATGGACAGAAATCAAACTATTGATGTCAATACAAAATAGATGCTACTCAACCAGGACAAGTTGTACTGCAAATGATCTGCACAGACTTCATTTACTGAAGTAATAACTAAGGCTAGAATTTCATAGATTTCTTTAGGCTGAATTTTCAACAGTAAATTAATGCTCTTAGAAAATGTATTTGCCATTTTGGCTTTACAGCTTACTTTCAGTATTTTCCTGTTGTATTTCAGTATGTGCTGTTTCCCATTCAAATTGTATTTCTTCTCCACTCTTCATTTGTTTATATATAAAACATTCTACATTTCTGTAAGTTTGTTTTATACAAAACTATCCTAAGAATCTTTGTATAAGTGCTAATGGGCTGTGAAAATAATATGGAAGATCACAGAGGCCTGAGGCCTCTATGAAATAACCAGTGCTAAAAGACAGTGAAGCTCTTTGTATTCAAAGAAAGGCAGAACTGGCTCCAGACTAATGCTTGATAGATATGTGAAAATTTAGCTTCTCAGTAGCTCTAGCTATTTAAAAATTTCATTAAGCCATGCTATCAGAATTCAGAATTAATCAATTGAACTAATTCCCTCACAGCAAAATTTCACATGCATCCAAATATTCATAGAGGAGAGAAGGCTTGGAAGTTTTGTTCCAAAACTTGCAGAAACTCTTTTGTGAAAAAGATTTTAGGTAATCTTCCTTGTTAAACTGTTTGCCATCTCACAGAAGATGTAAAAATCAACTCATATTTCTAGTTCTCCACAGAAACGTATTGATAGCAGAATGCAGTTCTCTGTTTCAGAGGACGTTCATTATCTGGAAGACCTCAGGAGATGCTGAAATTACACCTAAATTATTAGAGTATAGCACTTCCCCTGTTTTTATTACTCCTGGAGTTTGTGCTATAGATATAGCCTTCAGTTGCCCAGTCCATTCCCTTGCTTTTTCATTCAAGCAGATATAATCACACATACTCAAGAAAGAAGGCAACATTTTATTTTTTTTTAAACAACTGGACTTGTTTTTAGGTACATTTGCTGAAAAAGTTTGCATTTTGTTCCTCAGTTGGTGCTGATATAGTTAGCACAGTACAGAGTCCCAACACAACAGAGACTGTAAATAGATTAAGGACTATACTGGAGGCATGAACTTTTTGGAAACATTTTTCTTTTAAGTAACTAATGCTTGGTGCAATCTCGTTTACCCAGAAAGCAAACTTTTCTGCTCTGAAGTACAGTAATGAATCTGAACGTGATTTAGCAACATCTAGACAGAATATCAGTTTCATCATTTAATCACACCCAGCCCACCCAGTAGCTCTGTTCTGAGTTAAACTAATATGGTGTTTGCCTTTTGACCTTTGAGCCTCAAAATGCATTCAAAACACAGGGTACGCCAGTGCCTTCTGTCATTTATTAATGTTTATTTAAATTAATCCAACCATGTCAGCAGATCAGTGGTTAAAAATAACCACTGTTTATCTTTCACAGTTTTGTAAGTCGAAGATGTCAAGTAATAATAAATTAATGGCAGTAACAGCAGGAAATAAATAATTTCCAGAAAAGGTATCACTGAAGCCTTAAATAGAAAATTTTAAGATTTAGTGATCCCATTTATTTCTTTCAGTATTAACCGTACAGTGTTAAAAGAACAAAGAAACATCAAGTTCTGCTGAAGTCTGAAAAGCCAGTCCCAACTATGTAACACAGTGTAATGCTTGTCCAGTGATGAAAACACAAATGTCTCATTGTGTATAGTGAGATCCTGCAAATCTTGAATCACATCAGCTATTTCACCTTTCTGTGCTAATATCAATCTTAATTTGTGAATTGCTTATTTGTTAACTATTTTAAGTTTTATTTAAGTGCAGTCTTCTGTGCACAGAAGTTCAAGATGCTACAGATTAGGCAGAACATTTCCATGTGTTCATAGGCTTGACAATGCCTGGCAAGTGAAAAAAGGTTCTTTATTTTTGCAGAAAGTTTCCTCAGTAAATAGTAACTGCCTGCAGGATTTGCACAACTACCTGTAAACATGTACACAGACAAATTCAGCTTCCCTTCCTTATGAGTGGACTGCTACTCAGAAAACTAACAAAAATGCTCAGGAAATATAAATCCTCTCAGTTTTTATACCGTACTTCAGGAGGGAGTGCATCTTATTTAAGATAGGAGTAATAATAATTACCCAACTATGAATTTTCTCTTGATTTTTACCTATAAATATGTATGGGGAGATTTTGTGCAATGAATTTTGCATGTGGGAACCAAAAAGCAAAATAATTGTCAGTATGTTGGAAAACTTCTTCTACAAGTTCTTCTACAACATTCTAATTACCAGAAATACCACAAATTTGAAAACACAACAGAAGTAATACCAAGCTTATTTAATTTTTTTTCTAATACTAATTTTCATGACGGTAGGATGGGATCCTGGCTGACACTGTTAATATCATCAGTAAATCTGACACATTAATTCCAAACACTAAGTTATCTAAAAATTACCATCTGTCATTCTTGACTGCAAACTTGGAATTTAACTACCTTCTCACTTTTGTACTACGCCAGTGCCTGTAACATTCAGTACACTGTATTACTGCTACAGGATTGATTCTTTTTCATATTATATCGTATAATTATTATATATACTTAACAACACCAGCAACGCTAACAGAAAGAAGAACCTTTGTATTTTCAAAAGCTATTCAGCCATGGACTGTTTTTCTCTCTTTAATGCAAATAATAATAATAATATAAAAAATTAACTGTCAGAAGGCAAATGGTGTAGCTCAGAAATGGACAGTTGAGGAATGCAGGGAGGAACTGAGAAAATGTCTAAGACAGGAATTCTGCCATTATGCTGTTCCTAAGGCCATGTAGCAGTGGCAATAAAGCATTTCAAGTTAGAGTTCCTCTTGCCTGAATTCCCAATTTTTAAGCAATGGCTAAACGGAAACAGCTGAAAAAACAAAACAAAACAAAAACAAAAAAACTTTTTGTTTTGTTTTGTTTTGCTTCTTTAATTTCCTATTAGCTGTTTATGGTAATAATATTACCATAATGTTCTCTACAAGCACATTACTAAGCAAACATAATCAGTCTGGAAACGCCTTATTCAGTCAGGAAGACTTACATACTAACTTATGTATGGGTAAGACAGAGATGAAGTGAACTGACTACAAAGGAAGGCTGCTTTATCACCCAACTTTTCACCTGTTTTTTCCACCTAAAGAGCTTAAGATACAGTAAGATAGCAACATGCACATCCTGTGAAGAATAGGAACAACTTCATATTAACTAGTCAAATCTTGTCAGAATGATAATTAATGCATACCACAATTATGATATATTTTCCAATACTAAGGCTTGCAGGTAATACCGATTTCAAATCACTCATTAGCTCTCACCCAGCTCAGGCTGGGCTACCAGCTGATGTGAGCATCCACTTCAAAAAAGCCAAACATTTGAACTATTGACTGAGTCGGTCTGGTCCAACTGGTATATGTTGAAGGTACAGTTTTACTAAATAATGAGGGGGGCTGTGTTCCTTTAATGAATGTCTCTGCAAATCTGATGTTAGCAGAACATTAAAAAGGTGACATAACATTAGTCAGATCTGTATGTTTGTTTCTAAAACCATGGAGAAAACATTTATTACCACTCTCATTTAACCTTTCTATTTAGAATCAGAGAATCACCGAATAGAATCATAGAATGGTTTGGGTTGGAAGGGATCTTAAAGATCATCCAGTTCCAACTCCCCATGCCATGGGCAGGGACAACTCCCACCCACTAGACCAGGTTCCTCAAAGCTCCTTCCAACCTGGCCTTAAACATTTTCAATAATGGGGTATCCACAACTCTGAGCAACGTGTTGCAGTGCCTAACCACTCTCAATGTAAAGAATTTCCTCCTTGTTTCTAATCTAAATCTACCCTCTTTTAGTTTAAAGCCATTACCCCTTGTCCACACCCTCTGACAAAGAGTCCCCCCCCAGTTTTCCCATAGGCCCCCTTTAGGTACTGGAAGGCTGCTATAAAGTCTGACAGGAGCCTTCTCTTCTCCAGGCTGAACAACCCCAACTCCCTCAGCCTGTCTTTGTAGGAGAGGTGCTCCAGCACTCTGATCATTTTTGTGGCCCTCCTCTGGTCTTGTTCTAATAGGCCCATGTCATTCTTGTGCTGGGGGCTCCAGAGCTGAACGCAGTGCTCCAGGTGGGGTCTCACGAGAGCAGAGTAGAGGGAGAGAATCAGCTCCCTCGCCTTGCTGGCCATGCTTTTGATGCAGCCCAAGATACAGTTGGCTTTCTGGGCTGCAAATGCACATTGCTGGCTCACATTTAGCTCATATTAGGCTATATTTAACTAAATGATGCCTCCACAGATAGCAGAGAACAATTATTTCCTGAATTGCTAATACTTCACATTTGCTCCATTTTGATCCCTTTATTTTCTTTGTCACAATTTAGCTCTGCATAGCCATACCTGTTATCACTATTGAGACTTCCACTTATGCATAGCTCTCAGATCTACCACGCTTTCTCCTACTTGGATTAAATTCTCTGTCTTCCTGTCCAGGTTCCCTTTAAAATTTTCTTAAATAACTGTAGCAAAACCTTGTAGCTTATTTCTAGAGACTACACACCGTAACAAGGAGTTTGGAAAGTAAACACTCTCTACAATGGCAAGTTCTATGTCCAGTCCCTTCCTGCAGTAGTATGGAATGATAATTCAGGATGGAGTATACAACATACTACCAGCCTGCAAACATAGAACTTAGGTCAGCAGGGATTACCAGGAGTCAGAATTTGAAAGAGAAGCTTGAAAGACAACGTAATGATTTTGTGGAACAAAGATTTTTTTTGTCTCTCCTCTCCCACCGAGAAATTCTAACTTTTAATCATCTATGCCTTACCACCATCTTGTAACATCATGTACTAACTCCTGCTGACATAAATACAATCGGATCTTCCTATATAGAAGTAACATGCCAAAAATGTAGCAAAAATGATGGCTTTTAAAACTTACTTTGTTCATCTATCACATAAAGTAGACTACTACAGTGCTTTTGTGCTTCCCGGTGGAATTCAGCAATGATGTTAACTGCGTAACTTAAAAATATTTGCCGCATGCAATAAACTGGCAGAAAAATAAAACACAGTATTGTGGGCAGGGGTGCTAAAGACCTCTACTGATCTCTCACATAATTTAAATGAAGTCCCAGAAGCTATGCCAGGCTCAGTTTGGCCAAGAAGTTTTAAGAGTTCATTATATCTGGCCAATATTTTCATCACACAATGGAGTTTGAGAGTGCAACCAACATGCACGCCTTCAGTACACTGTTTCTGTTTATGACATTGTTATGAAAAGAATGTCTAAAACATACTAATCATTTCAAGATGAAGAGTATAGCATAAGCTGTTAAATGCAGACAGAGGCCTATTTATGACATATACGAAGAAATGCAATCACATATTTGTCCTTTTTCATACAGTTTGGATGCTTTAAGCAGTGTATGCACAGAAAACAGAAAAGCAAACAATCGCAATGAAGAAAAATGAAAGGATTTATTGTTGCTTGAAACTAATCTAAGTATTTTAAATAAAATAGACGCCTTGGCTAAGACAATGCTGGAAGATTTCCACATAACTGAATTTGAGCTAGTAGCTTCCATTGTAGTTTCAGGTCAACCATAACTCTGTGAGAATGAAAACTAAAGAAGAAAAATCCCCAAATTATGTTATATCTATTTTTTAATTTAAAAGAAATAAAATTCTTACACTATCTTCATTTTCTTTCAATTTTTTCAATGTAAGTTAGTAAAGAACCCTTACCAAGAACTCTTATGAAGGAACCCTGAAGTAGAAATCCAGCCAAACAGCTGATCTTGTTAGATTTGTGCAGTTTTAAGCCAATGAACTATGAGGCAACACAGGGGAAAGGAACACTAAAATTAATGTTGCAATACACAGTGGGGGAGGGAGGGGAGAGAGAGCAGAGGGGAAGGGGAGACAGACACTGAAAGATAAGAAATAGTGAAATAAAAGTGATAAAAGGACATTATCTAGCCTTTCTTGTAGCAGCAAAATTGTAATTTTCCTGAAATCTTTTATACTACCTTGAGCATCAGAATGTGCCTGAATCAGGATGTTTTTCTGAATTTTGTAACAGAAATTCTTGCTAACACATACACACAAACAAATCCTGGTATTATGTGCTTTTTGCTATTTTGTAAATAGCAATTTAAAGTAGAATGTATTCTAGCATTACAAGGACTCATCTACATAAATATTTAGAACAGATCATTCTATTCAACTTCATCACTTTGCTAAAAATTATCTCAGCTATGCCACAGAAATCTACTTATGCATGTAATGCCCGCAGTATCCCAGATGTGCTTTCTCACACAGATTTTTTAAGACATAACATATGGATACACAGAGGCAGACCAATACACAGACACCTTTTGAAATGAGAAAACAAACAAAAATGTGTCATCCAAAATTATTTGAATCTCTGCTGATTTATTCCCAGACTGAATGGGAGCTGATTGATTAAACAGGATTTTGTCCTCTTCATTACTTTATTTCATTATATGAGTTATAATCAGAACTCAGAGAAACCATGTTGATTTACAACATGTTATTTCAGCCCTAATGCTAAACTTACTCTTGAGCTGTTAATAGACAAAACACTCATAAAAATATCCTGAGGCTTGACAACTGAATCAAGAAACTCATTGCTGGTGTCTTAGGTCCAAATTATGCAAAATAGAAATAGATTCTGGTTTCTGCCTGGTTTCCATTGTTCTTTGGGAAGGTTCTAAGACAATGAAGTCTATCAATGGACCATGTGCACCAAACTGTAACAGAAAAATATTCACTTCAGAAGATCTATTATCCTTTGTTACTGCATTCTTTACACAGTTTGTTCTAAAATGTAACTAAACAGCAAAACAGGTACCTCTTTCAGGTACCTATCTTTCAAGTTCTTCTGTTTCTTAGACTACATTTTATGAACCTAAAAATAGAGTACTGCAGCCTTTCCTTATTAGTGCATTTTTCTAGCCCTGTACAAGTAATCATAGAATCATGAAGTCATAAAATAGTTTGGGTTTGAAGAGTCCTTAAAGAACATCTAATTCCACCCCCCCGTGCCATGGGCAGGGACACCTCCCACTAGACCAGGTTGCTCAAAGCCCCATCCAGGCTGGCCTTGAACACCTCCAGGGATGGGGCATCCACAGCTTCTCCGGGCAAACTGCTGCAGTACCTCGCCACCATCAGAGTAAAGGATTTATTCCTCAAATCTACTTTAAACCTACCTCTTTTAGTTTAAAACTGCTGCCCCTTGCCCTGTCACCACAGTCCTGATAAAGAGACCCTCCCTATCTTTCCTTTAGGCACCGCATATAATTGCACACAGAGTTATCCAATAGGAGGTTCACCATGTGTTTTATATAAATACTGAGATTTAAAAATGTCTATATAATAACTGCCAATCCCTTTCAAAAAGGAAACTACTCAATAGCAAGAAACAGTCAATTTTTCAGAAGAATGAATGACATATGTATTAGTTAAGGGCCAGAACAACACATTCCTGTTACCTAATTGGTGCACTACTGCAGTAGCTGATGGTTGTGCTCAACAGACATTTGACCTTTTCATGCTCTATATTTACAGCTTCTTGACTGGCACTCATTTTTTCCAGGCATGTGAGATTTGTACTATCTGTACACCAGCTAAACTCTGGAAGCAGTGAAGCTATCAGAATTTTATCAAAATTAAGGTACAGAGCACACAGGGAAAACAGTGATCTTGTTTTAAATGGATGCAAGGTGTTCCATATGAATACAGTCATACAGTCACACACAATTTAAACTAGAAGGCTTACCTTGACATGCTCCAGTGCGAATATTAGGGATGAAACCACGACGACATGGCTGAGGCTGAGCAGGGCACATTTCACAGGGGTGACCCCATGCACGCCCAATGGTTGCACAACAGAGGGTTTTCGTGCAAACGATTCCAGTTAGCTGGCCCTGACACATCTGGTTGTTAACTTGTGTGAAACATGGGCCTGTTCTGTAATCTGGAAAAGAGGAAAGATCACTGTATTATTATATTAGACAGTGTACTACTCAATAAAGCAGGAATCTTTTTTTAATCCATTAGACACCTGTACTAAGAAAACGGTAGAAGGAACCAGCAATTTAAGTTATTTTACTGCTTACAAAAGTAGCACAACACTTTCCACTGAATGTAATTATTTTTGCAAGATTATCTTATCTTTCGATTCCTTTCTTTCTCACAGATGCAAGTAATGAAAGGCAGCTGGACCCCAAAACTGACCAGTGCATTGACAATGTATCCAGTAAAATCAATAAGAAAGAGTTTTAAAAACAAACACACAAATAAGCAAACAAACAAGAGAGCAGATAAAGCAATTGAGGACTGGGAACTCTATGTCTTGCTCCTAAGAAAATTCATGATAATTCATGGGAAGAAGACCCAGAACACAAAAGCCACACATTTGTTCACTCCACTTTGATCAAGGCCATGCCTGAAACTTGCCACAGAATCCACATTCCTGCTGGAATACTTAGTGCAAAGTAGTGCTACCTATGGAGGACTAATTGGTATACCATTATTTATTTTCAGAGGAGTAACATGAGCCATATGATCATGTTACATGTGCTATGTATGTGCTATATTCGGTGCACTGAATACAGCATACAAACTATATGAAAATATATTCCTAGTTGAATTCCCATAAATGGTTCACTTATTAGGGTGCAACCTGTAAAAAGAAAGATTTTTTGACCTTATGAAGCAAGGCAAACTGGGAACAACAATTAGTTCAAATTCCCTAGGAACAAATGAGAAACAGATGGTTGCTCTATGCCAGATTTCATATCCTTATGGAAACTTTAAGAGGTGGGGTAGGGGGAAAGAAGAAAGTGCAAAGCTTCCACTCAGACTCAGTCACGTGAATAAAGGCATAACAGTGGTGTTGTGGCTGTTCTCGTTGTTATCCTGCCCTATTCGCCTGTTTTTTTCCTACTGAAAATAGATTCCAGTGTGTTAATGTGTAAAACACTTAGACTTTCTGCCTTTTCACTAGTTTGTAACTGGGCTTACAAGCAAGCTACAAATGGGACAATTAATGCCTTCTAGAATCTGATACTTTTACCCTGAAGAATAAAAATCAAGGCTTTGACATCTTTGCAACAGGAAAAAATGGTCTTCCCAAAAGACTTCATATTAAAAGCACTCTTTCACTAAGACATAAGGCTTTTAAAGTAAAAGCTAGCTCTACTCTGCACTGGTACAGCCTCACCTCAAGTACTGTGTGCAGTTTGGGGCACTACAGTATAAAAAGGACATAAAACTATCAGTGAGTGTCTGAAGGAGCGCTACAAAGATGATGTGGGGTCTAGAGGGGAAGATGTATGAGGAACGGCTGAGGACACTTGGTTTGTTCAGCCCAGAGCAGAGGAGACTGAGGGGAGGCCTCATGGCGGCCTGCAGCTCCCTCACGAGGGGAGCGGAGGGGCAGGCGCTGAGCTCTGCTCCCTGGGGACAGCAACAGGACCCGAGGGAACGGCATGGAGCTGGGACAGGGGAGGGTCGGGCTGGGTGTTAGGGAAAGGTTCTGCACCCAGAGGGGGGTCAGGCACTGGGACAGGCTCCCCAGTGGTCATGGCACTGAGCCTACCGGAGTTCAAGAAGCGTTTGGACAACACTCTTAGACATATGGTCTGATTTTTCGGGTGGTCTGTGCAAACCCTGGTGTTGAACTCAGTGATCGCTGTGGGTCGCTTCTAACTCAGGAGATTCTATGATTCTGTGATTCTAGCTCAAAGAAAAATATCTTTTCCCTGTCTTTGACAAAGCTCATTCAGATATACATTTGGGAAAGACTTCTGCATGCAGCTTTTTCAACGCGTTTGAAACTAATTTCAACTGGACTCTTCACATAAACAAAGTTATGCATGCATGTAAGTATAAATAAGAAAAATGCCTAACAAAACAAGGAGATTAAAAGATCTTTAATACTCTCTAAAGAACGTGAATTTTAATGTTTCTTGACTTTCATTAGAATATTGTCTTCAGAGTTATGCATTTGAGCTACTCCTGTGTCCATCAAGCCACCAGAATAGTACTCTAAATAAAATACTGACATTACAGAAAGAAAATCCTATCCATTAAAAAGGTTTTCAGTGATCTTTCATCCAACATACTGGAAGACAAGCAGCTTCTCAATAGCCTCAGTTTAATCAACTCCAAGATCCTGCCAAATCAGAGATAGCTGAACTTCTGACATGAAATACAGACCGTGATGTCTGATAGCAGAAGACAGACATCTGCCATCTTCAGCTTGAATTTCATCAAGCAATATATGTGAATGACAAATATTTGAAATACAAATTCCATCTATCAAAGATTTAAATTCCACAAGCTCATTGTAATCTTGTCTGGATTTCATTTAAGGAGTAAGTGTAAGGAAAAGACTCCATCACAGATTATGACTGTATAGCTGTTTCATATAAAGTTTACTCAGGTATCACAAAAATTGAGGGAAATATGTGATAGACCACATTTAACCTGCAAATCATCAGCAACGGTCAGCCTGCAATCAGAAGAAAAACAGAACTGTTCAGAATTTAAGAACTGAAATAAATGGAATTAAATCCTAGCCCTGGTGAAAGCAAATGGGAATTTGGCTATTGAATTCAATGACAACACTATTTCATTCTTGGAAAACACTACTGTGCTCTTTAGCAATTGGCTGTATGATAATTTATTGCCTAATATCATCTGTAAAAGCATTCCCTGTGTCACACAGAGAATGTAATGAGCTTTATATGCACGGAAAAAGCTTTTACCACTAAGTGTTCAATGAGCAGACTCCCATTCTAATGTCAAATAAGTTATGTACGCTACTAATATGGTAGTAATACAAATGATTAAAAGTATTTCACTCATTTCATTTTCTCATTAATGACTGAAATACAAGTAACAGGCAGATTCTGGGAAAGTTCATGGTCTACTCTATGTATTGAGAGCTGACTGTTGGTCTGTAATTTGCACATTGCAGAATTTTTGTCCAATAGATGACTGCAGTCAGATCAGTCAGAAAGACTGAATCTTTCCTGAAAATTCAGATTGATTTTAGACTCCTCAAGAGTAAGATTTTCAAAAATGTGAAGCTGAAAAAGACTAAAGAGATAAACCTGGTAGGTAAACCTGGAAAGACCATTTACAAGCCACTAGCATAAAAGTAAGGGTCGTATAATAAAATATAATCATTATCAAAAGTAAGGTGCCCAGTAGTGCAAGGGACTGTCCAAGTGTGTAGGAAGCATATGCTCTGTAAACCTACATGTATGTGCCAAAATGTGCCTTAATAAACAGAGAATGCATAAATCCTAATGTTCAAGTTGTATAACCAAGAAAGTTCTGTCAGTGTAAATCTGCAGGATGGCATCTAAAAATCTGACTGCTAACTTTAGAAGAACAAATGAAACTGTCATTGAACTTCCAGGTAATTTTACACATGAAAATAAATTCAACCCAAAATACTGAGATCCCAAATGATATTTCAGGATAATGGCATACAGACAACAGATCCTGAGCTCCTAAGTGAATATGTGGCTTATATGTTGTAGGGTACAGAAACAGAAATCCAGAAGCACATCATTACAAGATAGAAACTGGGAAGTAACACGATAAGTAATCGTTGAGCAATAGTAGTTCTTTGCACAGATATGGCAGCTGCATTTCAAAAGGGATGCTGGAAAACTAGAAATACTATGCAGAGTCAGAAGAATGTCACATAATACATTTTTACTTAAGTGAAGTAAATATATTAAGACTAGGTGTGAGTCCGATGATAATTTTTAGTTTCAAATGAAGACATAGATTTCATTCACTATTTACTGTGTGATATTCTGTGGTCTTTTTTAAACAATCAGACTAGATTATTTTAATGGTTCATCTGACCTTAAAATCCCTGCGTTTATGAATCAATCATCTTTTCCATATTGTTTTTCTTGTCTTATTGTTTGGCGTTTCTTCATTTGCTCCTGCCCCAGCATTGCTGCTGGAATAATTTTGACAGAAAGAACATATGTTAGAACATATGTTACAAATCATTTGTTGCTTAGAAAGGGTAACTGCTTTGGTGAAAGAAAGCGATTTTCAGCATATATGTGTTACACATTTTTTAACCTCAGAAAACTCTATTTGTTATGCACCATGACTTGAAGAATGACAACCCTTATCAACAATCAAAACAGTTAATATCATTAAATTTAATAAGAAGCACTTTTTCTTGGCATCAATATAAAAAAAAATAAAAATCAAAGCAACTGGAAACAACATACTGGACTTCTAAATTTCACCGTACTACAGCACATCTAGTCTTTCATAGAAACATGTATTCTGTATTCACACAGACTACATGGGGCTATTCAACTATCAGAGTTCTTGAGATCTTTTTCATTAATTCCTTTTGGAAAAAAAATTAAAAAAAAGTTAATTCTAATTCTAGTTGTAATTTTTAAAAAGTTATTTGACAGAGAGACTGCCACAGGAATTAGAAACGTAGGAATCCTAGTGTTGGATATGGTCCAATAGTAATCTACTTTGTTTTTCTTCCTGTACCTCTGGCCAGAACCAGATGATTCATGTGAAGGTGTAAAAAACCTGCCGTAAATTGACATGGGATAATCCGCCTGCCACATTAAGTTTTCTCCTGGTGCCTAACACCCACTAACTCAAGACTTGAAACACAGCATTTAACATCCCATCTACCATTTGTTGTCATTTACAACAAAAAGTTAAAATATTTTGATAAACATATAAGGATCCTATTTCTATATGAATTTTGTCATGCTTTTAGCCTCCACGATTTCGTATTGTGTTAACTAAAAACTGCTGCCCATGAATTTCTTATGTCTTCTCAGATAAGTAAAAGTAAAAAAAGTGACAGAAGGAAAAAGGAAAGGAAAGAGGTATCCAGACATGCTGGAATGTGTATTACAAGTTATCTGGAAGAATACAAAAACATTAAGTTTCTTTTCACAGACTGAGATTTTAACTTGAAGCTCCAAAGACCAAAAAATTGTTTACGTGTAAAGCCCAACAGTACTACTGCAGGTGCAGTCAAAGTTTCTTGCACCTACATAAAGCCCTCCAGAAGGCTGAAAGGACATAGTCTGCAGTATTGGAGCAATATATTATGATAAATCCTGTACTTCATGTCTGAATGCTAGAAAAATTAGCAGAAAGGAATTGTGAAGTCTCTTCATTTTTATTTAAACAGAACTCCACACAATTGTAACTAGATACAGAAGTAATGGAAGTATTTTTAACTATAAGCTACTTGGAATATTGATACTTCTATGACTAAAAGTAAAATAATGGAAACATTAAGCTGTTGATCAGTCTGAATCACAAGAGAAGTGAGTAAAAGATTTGTAATGAGGTGTCCCACCCCCATTAATTAAAGAACAAAACCTAGTATCTGGGAAACCTGTTTCACTTCCTTTTAAAGCAATTTTGCCCATCATAAGGACTTTACACTCTTTCACAGGTATGATTTAGCAAAACTTAGTGAAGAGATCAGAAAATAAATTATCTCAGCTTCCACCACCTCACTTGAAGGCTCAAATATAGTAAGCAGCTTATTATTATTACTGATGCCTCAAAAATCCATCTCATATACCAGCATTGTTAGACAAACAACCTAATACACAGAAATCTAGGACCTGAATGCTGGAAAGTAGTATCTGCCATTAGTGTTACCTGGAACTTTACTCTGTTCAAACAGGAAGAATAGCACAGTGGATAAAAGTCCAAGAACCTTTGAGGAGCACAGATGAAGTCTACGCTGGCAAAGATCTGAAGTCAATTTCACCCTGCCAGAAGATGCTCCAACACAAAACATGCTGCAGCTGCAAGTGTCTCTATTACACCTGTGTTAGGATGCTGTGGCTGATTTCCCCATAACTTCCAATGTGATTTTTCAAATAAATATTTTTTTGTGAAGTGATTATAAAGGTTTTGATAATTAAAAGTATACTTGAGGTTTGTCTTCTTCCAATATCAAATAAGACAATGTGCAACTCTACTGTGATGTCAGAAAGACTGGCAGAGCAATGTATATCCCATTGTCTTACTGAACCTGCATAAATGACAGTGTTGTCCAGATCTTTGTGCTTCTTAAAAATGGGATATCAGGACATTTTCCTTGATTAAATTTTCATCTGAGTATGAAATGGTTGATAATACTCACAGTCGTACTTGGGTTCAGACCACAAATCTGAAACGTATGCATATGCAAATATTATCCTTCTTGTTCAGCTCCACCATCTGCAGATCATAACTCACAGTATGCAAAAAGATATTTAAACATTACAAAGGTACATATGTTTGTTTTATTCAAGATTATCTAAAATTGTTTTTTCTTCAATATTTTAGTCATCCTAATACGGAAAATTGATCTTTTCTTCAGTAATGCTTAGCTGCCAACACCAAGGGTTCACCATAAGGGAGATTTCAAAGGTAACAAGAATTTAGATGAATTGTTCTGATTCAGACTTGATATAAATAAAAAACATTTTTTTCAAAGGTGACATCCAACAAGTTGCAGGAAAAAAAAATGTTGGCTGAAAATGAGAGCTAGTCTCTTGGAAAATGAAAGAGGCTTGGCAAAGCTATTAATTTCTCTTGGAAAAAGTAGTCTATGGGCAGTACAGCTATTGAGGCTAAGAAGTTCACATAAACTAAAGCCTGAATAGTAAAGTCTAAGCCACCTCCTTCCCCCCGCCCCCCCTTTTTTTTTAAGAAGGAAATCTGTATGTCAAGTCCTTAACTAAGTTTTTCATTCACATAAATAATGAACACCAAAGTCTTTTAAAAATTTTAAATTATGGATAACTCAAAGAAGTTGAGACAAATCTACAGATGGCTCCTTAGTGTATGAGACTGGGATTTCTATAACATTTATTTTGATATGTAGAAATTAAGAAGAATTGTTTAGTTCAAAAAGTTTTTTAATATTTACATTAAGTGTATTATGAAGGATTTAACATTTTCCTAGAGTTAACAGCTTTCATTTTCAGGTTGAATTCTTGCTACTATTCTAATAGTCCCACATGACCATTTCTGACCAAGTCCTGTGATGCAGTCCTTTCCATCACCTAAACTCCTGTGATTGATTAGGCAACTTAATATACACATGGCAATTAAAAAGGGAGTGGAGGATTGCTCTAAATAAAAGAAAGAAGACAAAAAAAAAAAAAAAAAGCATGTTTAAAGCAGCAGTCTATGTGGGCTTTGTAGCTTTTAGCAAAATTCCAGTTTCCACCAGCGCCGCTGTCATGTCCATTCTAAGCACATTCTCATTTTCCTCATGCTGGAACAGAGAAAGCAACTCTTTTCCAAAAACAACATTCCAGGGTTTGCACACCCATTTTAATATAATTGATATTATGTCAGCTTTAAGTAGACAAAAGATAGTAGAAGTTTTGTAGTATTACCTGCAGATCTTAAAACTTTTTTTTTTTAATTAAAAATAATTTATTTTACACACCTAAACACATGGGAAAGGACAGCAAAGTACCAGATAATCAACAACACTTCTGAAATAAAGGACAATTTTCTGTAATTAATACGAACATCGAGGAAAATGTTTCTAACATTTTAAGATATTAAATATTTTTTTAAAATACACACAGACAAGAAACAGAGAAGAACAGAAACACAAAGAAAGAAAGAATCACAAAAATATTTTGCTTCTGAAAGCAACAAAACTCCATAAATAACAAAATAATATTGGGAAAACTTATTGGAAGAAGCTTGCCATTTTCAACTGCATTATCATGCACTGACTGCTACAAAATTTGAAGTGTAGAATAAAGGCTGGGAAATAAGTATCCCTAGATATTGGTTCCAGCACAAACTCCAATTTTAGTTTGTTTGGAGCTTCTTCCTTCATATGTATGTATTTCATTATAGTTCCACAAGCCCTGCTATTATACAAAGCTTGCATTCTAGTTTGGATATTGGACTCTTGTGAAATAGCTCCGCAAGCAAATACACAAGCTGACACACAAGGAAGTATCATCAGTTACTAGAAGAACTTAAAAGGCTGAATTACCTGTGTGCAAAGTGTGCATCTAAATGAGACATCACAAGAATATTATTTTTTTTACAAGATTCAGCAGTTTGTACTTACTACCCCAGTATTATTAGCTTGTTATTTCTTAACTATGCTGAGGTGTCCATGAAATTCAAAGTGAAGCAACCCTGTGTGTCTTGCCACCTACCACTCTCTCCTCTTTCATTTTTACAGAAATGCCCAGTGAATAACATTTTGGTCCACAACCCAGGCTCCTCCAGAACTACCGCATGGCAAATTATACCCTTGTCCCCAAAACCACAACCCCCTTCCTTCTAACTTTTAATAGAAGGGAAAACAGAGGCTTTCCTCTCTACCGTACAACCTAGGGTATGACCTAAGGCCAACAAATACTCAAGACCAGAGTGAAGCTGTGAACATTTATGTCAAGATTGGATCTCTGTACTGTAGCATACACGAGCAGTTCTTTGCAGCCTCTGCAACAGAACTGCAACAAAGCCTGCATCTCCTCTGCTTGTCTCAACATTACAGCCTTTCTAAAGAAATCTCCACAGCAAAGACAATGCATCCCTAGACTTTGCTGTCTTTTACCAAACTGATTTCCACCTTTAAGATCATTTATTTTCTACAAGCTGGAAAAGAAAATGTCTTTCACCATATACAGGCAAAATCCTGTGTCAGTTTTGGTAGTTCAGTAAGAAAAAACCCTAACTGGGAGAGCATGCAGTACCACCCATAAGGTCTTGTAGGGATGACATGGGAGTGCAGAAAGATTTTCTCTTATAGCCTGACAGCTGGATGTCAGATTTTCAATGACACCAAGGAATCTGTTTAGTCCCATTGAAGCTCTCTACCCTGCACAAAACACTAGTCAGATTTCATGGACAAGCCAAGATTTGCTCATATGATGGAAATATATATTAATCATTAAACATGGGCTCTGGAAAGCTCGACAAATGCACTTTTTATCCTTGAATTCCTTCATAACCCAACAAGTAAAGAAGGCAATGCCTTGCCATATGGCTGCAAAGGAAATAAGCTATGTTTCTGGACCATAATGTTCGAACTTCAATTACACCTTCCACAGGTTTTTTTGTCATACTCTGCTTTTCCCCCATAATTAGTGCTGTTCAGTAGCACAGTTAAAACTCAGAGGAACAGAAATCCTTGTCAGCACAGAAGAAATTTTAAGATTCGGGTCTACAGGTGCGATAAACTTTTAACAGCAGTAAAGAACAGTGCAAAAAGCACAGAGTAAACTCCCCCACCCCACCATCCCAACCCTCTCTGGAGTTCAGCATCATTATTCATGCCGGTAATCAATCCCATTAATGAAATTGAGCCAGTTTATACTGGTTAAGACTACCCACGTGGAGAAGAATTGGAGAAAAGGTCTACAGCAAATGCTTAATTATTCTCAGAAACTCTGATCTCATCCTGGTATATTGGGACATTTTTTGGTTAGCCAAGTGTAAAAGAGCAGTCAGGACAATTTAAAGTTGCAAATGTGTATTTTTCAGTAGCTGCAAAACTGAAAAGCAGCTAAACATAACTTAAACTTTTGTGGTAGGTGGAGATAGGATTTTTTTTTTTTCCAGCCCTTTGGCAATCTGCATTCTACTCTGGCAGGTCAAAAATAAGAAGGAAGACATAAAAGGAGATGGTGTTTATGTGTTAGTCCCCAGCTGGCCACAACCCAGAAGCAGCAGGAAGTTGGGCACCATTATGCACAGTGGAGTCTGCTGAAATCAGGAAAAAGTTGATGACCTGCAGCCCTGTTTTCTCTCCCATTGACTGTAATTCTTCTCAGTAGCCATTTTAAGAAAGTGTTCATATCCAAAACAAAATGAGAAAAATATTTAATAAGCAACTTCTGGGTAAATTGAGAAAAACATGCAAAAAGGGTTAGCAGATCAAAAATCCTATAGAAGCCACAGATATGCAGCTGAATTCTTTTGTTAATGTAATGAAAAAAAGGAAAAATAACTCTTTCATACATGGCTCTTAAAAAAACTCACATTTAGCTTGCAAGAAACACTTCCCCAGAAGAATGTCTACACTATCCTGATACTTTGTTTGAGTTGACAATAAACTAAAAACCCAGCCAGTTACTATTTACTGGAGGTTTCTCTGTGAAACAGCATAAGCATGGTTTCCTCTCCTTCAGATTTCTGGGGTTGGTTCAGTAAAAAAACCAAAACCAAAACCAAAACCAAAACCAAAACCAAACCAAACCAAACCAAACCAAAAAACTACTACCACAGATCTGTCTCTTCAGCTTATACAATATTTTCAGGGCAACACTATAAATTAGGGTATTTTTTAACAATCAAAAACAGGACAGAAGTTAATTCAGAAGAACCATCTCTTTATAAAGAAGCAACTTGCTGCTGTTTCTCATACTCTGACCTTCAACTCTGAAGCAGGATAAACCATATTTCTTTGGGCACTCCAGTATTTTGAAAACCTGGACCCAACCTGCCGTTGATCCGCTACAGCAAAATCTATGCCTAATAACAGCTGGTATACTCTTCTCCATAAATATATATATATTTTTTACAGCATTTATAGCTTTTTAGACATTGCATAACCAATGCTAATGAACACAAACATGGTTGAAAACTTAAAGTGCATCAAACCTTCATATTTAATTAATTTTATATTGAATAATAGCTTGAAATTAAACATTTTATAATACATAATTGCTGTGTTGTACTGCACTGTCAAAATCATGAAAACTTTAGCTCTAAAATCCAATATGCTTTTCACCAGTTACATGAGGCTTACTTTTTGACTGTTTCAAGCTGAGTAACAGAAACACCTTCTAACCTCCACTTTCCAGTTTCCCTTTTCAGTTCTTATGGACCAGTGCAGCGCTAGAGCATTTAGGTAGCAAAATGGGAAAGATCTACATTCATATCCAAACAGTGGCCCTGGATCTGAACTCTGTTCTTAATCAAAACTCCCAGTAGCTTCTCTGGGACTTCTGCCAGACACAGTGCAGGACCAAACCCAAAAAGCACATTTTCATTGGCGTCAGTAACTTCCCAGGAATCTGCAGAGACAGAAGACAGCAGAAGTGGTGGCTGGGACATGCAAACTAGCCTCACCAAGGGCACAGGGTGAAGGTGGCAGGTGAAGGCTGCGTGCAGGGACAGTGATGTCACAGCACAGATGGGAGGACATGCACTCTACATGTTTTATCTTCACCAGAAGTGGAAAGATTGTGCAATGTTGATTCATCCTTAGATTAGACCTGCCGGCTTCTAACAGCTCCTACGTCTCTAACACAAAAGTTGTCAAGCAGCTGTTAGCAGAACAGGCATAGTAAAAAAAAATAAAAAAAAAAAAAGAAATAACAGGGTGTGCAAAAAACACACAAGGAAAAAATAAAACAAGAAAATTGTTTCTGAATATCTGGCATCTGTCTACTCCCAGCCACAGAAATCCATTACAGGCACACAGTTTTATGTCCTCCATACTGATCCTCCTGGCTCAACATTTAGACTTTTTTACTAAATTCCTTTTTTTTTATTAATGAAAACAAATATGATGTTTATACTGAATGACTATGCCCTTTAAGGCAAAAGTAAACAAAACAAAAGAAGCAAGCTCCTCATTTCTTACTCTTCAAACTCAAGAGAAGCCTCAGGGGGGATCTCATCAAAGTTTGTAAGTGCCTGGAGGGAGGCTGCAAAGACAACGGAGTCAGGCTCTTTTCAGAGGTGCCAAGTGCCAGGGCAAGAGGCAATGGGCACAAACTGGAACACAGGAGGCTCCTCTTGAAACATCAGGAAGCGTTTCTGTGCCATGTGGAGGATGGAGCACTCTCACAGGTTGCCCAGAGAGATTGTTGAGTCTCCCTCCTTGGAGATCTTCAAAAGCCACCTGAACTTGGTCCAGGGCAACCTATTCTGAGTGTTCCTGCTGGAGCACTGGTGTTCGACCAGATGGCCTCCAGAGGTCCCTGCCAACCTTAACCATTCTGTGACTCTGTGAAATTTTCATGCAAATACTGTTCAGGTGTTATTGAACAATGCATTTATACTTCACATCTTTTACTGTTGTGCAGCTGTGGAGCCCCAGGTACAATATTTCAAAAGAAGACAGAAAAGAATAATAAAGTCCTCTTCTCACTCCTTCTGAACTTTCAGAACCTGTGTGTACGCTGAACATGCATACACACACCCAAAGTTAAAAAACGCAGTTCATCAATTGCGTTGAATTATGACCTTCTTCATGGGTTTACAGGAGCATGCTATATCATTCCATGTGACAGCAGTGATATAAAGTATGTAACCACTTATAGAAAAGCATGTAGAAATATAAACAAATATATATTTATATTAAAATACATATAAAATACCCTTTTCATATATATGCATGTATATATGGTGACAAATACTTTACATTGCCAACTGTACAGCAGGTCAGTAAATCTTTAGTATGCTTTCTTGCACACTCCTGTCTAAGAATTTGGGAGTAATAGTACATAATCATTGTTATTACTAAGCATATAATTTGTTGTGCCTGACAAATCTGGTGGCCTTCTATGACAGGGTTACAGCACTGGTGAATAGGGGAAAAGCAACTGATGTCATCTACCTGGACTTGTGCAAAGCATTTGACACTGTCCCCCATGATATCCTTGTCTCTAAATTGGAGAGATATTGATTTGATGGATGGACCACTTGGTGGGTAAGGAATTGGCCGGGTGGTCGCACTCAAAGAATTGCAGTCAACATCTCAGTGTCCAGGTGGAGATGTGTGACAAGTGGTGTTCCTCAGGGGTCGGTACTGGAACTGGTGCTGTTTAACGTCTTTGTTGGTGACATGGACAGTGGGATCGAGTGCACCCTCAACAAATTTGCCGATGACACTGAGATGTGTGGGAAAGGATTACACGCTGGAGGGAAGGGATGCCATCCAGAGGGACCTGGACAGGCGTGAGAGTTGGGGCTGTGCAATACTCTTGAGGTTCAACAAGGCCAAGTGCAAGGTCCTGCACCTGGGCCGGAGCAATCCCCAGCACAAATAGAGGCTGGGTGGAGAATGGATTGAGAGCAGCCCTGACGAGAAGGACGTTGGTTGACAAGCTCAATGTGAGCCAGCAATGCATATTTGCAGCCCAGAAAGCCACCCGTATCTTGGGCTGCAACAAAAGCAGCAGGGCCAGCAGGGCAAGGGAGGTGATTCTTCCCCTCTGCTCTGCTCTCGTGTGACCCCACCTGGAGCACTGCGTTCAGCTCTGGAGCCCCCAGCACAAGAAGGACATGGACATGGTAGAATGAGCCCGAGAAGGGCCATGAAGATGATCAAAGGGCTGGAGCATCTCTACTATGAAGACAGGCTGGGCTGAGGGAGTTGGGGCCTGGAGAAGAGAAGGTTCCGGGCAGACCTTATAGTGGCCTTCCAGTACCTAAAAGGGGCCTACGGGAAAGCTGGGGAGGGACTCTTTTTCAGAGAGCATGGTGATAGGACAAGGAGTAATGGTTTTAAACTGAAAGAGGGTAGGTTTAAAGTAGATTTGAGGAATAAATCCTTTACTCTGAGGGTGGTGAGGCACTGCAGCAGTTTGCCCAGAGAAGCCGTGGATGCCCCATCCCTGGAAGTGTTCAAGGCCAGGTTGGATGGGGCTTCGAGCTACCTGGTCTGGTGCGAGGTGTCCTTGCCCATGGCATGGGGGGGTTGGAACTGGATGGGCTTTAGGGTCCCTTCTAACACAAATCTGTCTATGAGTCTTAAACCTTAATGCACCTTCTTATAGTGCAGTGTGAGGGAAGGGTGAGTGAAAAACAACACAGAGCTATGTTTTTAAAGCACCCATAAAATCTTACAATTATATAATAATACATATTATAATATATTGCTTGCAGTAAGAGACATGACTTAGTGATAGGACTCAGTAGGTCAGTTTACTGGTTGGACTTTATGATCTTGAAGGTCTTTTCTAACCTAGATGGTTCTATGATTCTAATATATGAAAGCATTAAAAAAAAATACTGTTTCTTCTGCTGTTATATTTCAGAAAGAAGTATGCATCACTTAAGAAATTATGCCTTTCTAATTCTGAACCTTAGAAGTTTCCTTATATGAATAACTAAGCAGAGTAACTTCAGGCATAAGGCTGGAAACAGAGACAGGAGGGAATTATAAAAGTATATTCTATAAACCAATAGAATTACACCTGTGAGGCAAAATATTCTGGTACTAACAGAAAGGAATTTTATTGAAATACAATGACACCAGAAGAAAATGACCCTTTTTCTTTAAAAGCTACTGCTTAGGAAATACAACAAATCTATTGTTACATTTTATTATTTTCAGATGGTTTTGTTTTAGCTGAGAGGCCTTTCTTAAACTTCCCATTTATTGTAGATAGTGCAGATTAAGTTTGCATTATACAAATATTCAGAAGCAATGAAACTTTTTGGGCATCAGGCTGCTTGGTGTGAGGTAGCAGCTACATGATGTCTCAGGTAGTTCAATGTCTAAAAAGTCAAATTACTTAAAACGGTTGAAATGAGGTAAAAAACTAACAAGGATTCTCCCTTTGTATTCCAGTATTTTATGCTGCAAGGCACAAAGGCTGAAAAAATGTTAAAAGACTACTCACATCTAACATATAAACTAGGTTTTAAATTTTAGACGTTAAAAAGAAAAAAAAAAAGACAGAAAGACACAGCTCAAGGTTCTGAAGCAATAAAGATTAAATTAAAAATTTAGCTAACATGAAGCCTACTGTCAGTCCAAACAAGATGACTACAGATGCACAGTAACACAGATTCAGGAAATAAGGAATGATACACCCATTCTGGAAATACACACCTGCGCTGAGAGTACAGGAAGGATAACAGAAACAGCTGTGACTTACCCCAGCATAAGAGAATAACTAGGGAGGAAGAGCACTAAAAAAAAGAAAAAGCTGACTACAGGGCTGGATGTCATGACAGTAGGGAGATGCTTCTCTTCAGGCATGTCAAAAAAGAGTTTCTCTGAAGTGAGAGAATTATAGCTAAAGAGAAAGACAACAGAAAGATTCCTGCATGACAAGAAGCTTAATCCGACGGTTTTAACATGTGAGGAGAAGGTCTGGACATAGGCTATAAATGTATTTTTCCCTGAAGAGTTGCATTTACTGAGAGTATGGTGCACTGTAGGTACTTTGGAAACCTGCTAGCACTACAGCCTGAACTCCAAAGAAGCGCCTGGAGTGCCTAATAAAGTCTGCAAGAGAAGTGGTATTCATCACCTTTGAAAAAATCAGGACACTTGATATGTCTTGATCCTTCCAGTAAAGAATCAGTATAATGCAAGACAGATGTCAAATAGCCTTTCTTAGTAGCTACTGTAGCTATGTTAGCAATGTTAGCCTCTGTAACGCTGTACTCACATTAAAATGGTGTTACAAACCTGCTTCCTAAGAGGAAAAACTATGCAGAGAAGCAACCATCATCATACCACTAAATTTTCTCTCTCTCCTCGACCCTGACTGAGAGTAGATGTGCATATTAAGCCACTGAGTGGAGTGAGGAAATCTTTTGTCATCATCCATCTGTTTAGGACACATAATGTATGCCATAACCTACTTGAAAATCAGCTGAAAGCACACACAAAATACAAAGCTGTGCACATACGGGGAAAGTCTGCATTGCATATTAAGCTGCAGAGGCAAAATGCAGTCCTCTTGAAATGTTTTCTTAAATCTGAAGATGACAAGGTGTCTACTACACTAATTTGCCCAATAACCTGACCCATAAGCAGTCAATGGTTTCTTTTTAAAGAAATACATTTTGCACCACAATCGTAAAACTCCTGAATGAGCACACTTTCTCTTTTAACATCTTTCTACAGAATGTGTAGTTGTGGTGCAGGTTGATAATGAAATTTACATGACTACCAATGAGGTTAGTCCTCATCCTGTAGGTATTTATAAGAAATACCAGAAGTTAAACTGATAACCAACTTTTTGCATCATCAAGTTTGATCTCACTTTCAAGCTCAAAATGCAAGTTTCATTCACAGAACCATAGAATCACAGAATCATCTAGGTTGGAAGAAACCTCAAAGATCGTCTAGTCCAACCTCTGACCTAACACTAACAAGTCCTCCACTAAACCATATCACTAAGCTCTACATCTAAATGTCTTTTAAAGACCTGCAGGGATGGTGACACAACCACTTCCCTGGGCAGCCTATTCCAATGCCTAACAACCCTTTCAGTAACGAAGTTCTTCCTAATATCCCTCCCCTGGCACAACTTTAGCCCATTCCCCCTCATCCTGTCACCAGGCACGTGGGAGAATAGACCAAACCCCTACCTCGCTACAGCCTCCTTTAAGGTACCTGTAGAGTGCGATAAGGTCACCCCTGAGCCTCCTCTTCTCCAGGCTGAACAATCCCAGCTCCCTCAGCTGCTCCTTGTAAGACTTGTTCTTCAGACCCCTCACCAGCTTTGTTGCCCTTGTCTGGACTCGCTCGAGCACCTCCATGTCCTTCTTGTAGCGAGGGGCCCAAAACTGAACACAGTACTCGAGGTGCGGCCTCACCAGAGCCGAGTACAGGGGGACAATCACTTCCCTAGCCCTGCTGGCCACGCTGTTTCTTATGCAAGCCAGGATGCTGTTGGCCTTCTTGGCCACCTGAGCACCCTGCTGGCTCATATTCAGCCGACTATCAACCAGTACTCCCAGGTCCTTCTCTGCCAGGCAGCTTTCCAACCACTCATCTCCCAGCCTGTAGTGCTGCTTGGGGTTGTTACGCCCCAGGTGCAGGACCCGACACTTGGCCTTGTGGAACTTCACACAGTTGACCTCAGCCCATCGGTCCAGCCTGCCCAGATCCTCCTGCAGAGCCTTCCTACCCTCGAGCAGATCGATACACGCACCTAACTTGGTGTCGTCTGCAAACTTACTGAAAGTGCACTCGATCCCCTCATCCAGATCATCGATAGAGATATTGAAGAGGACTGGCCCTAGTACTGAGCCCTGGGGGACTCCACTAGTGACCAGCCTCCAACTGGATTTAACTCCATTAACCATGACTCTTTGGGCCCGGCTATCCAGCCAGTTTCTAACCCAACAAAGCCAAGAGCAGCCATTTTCTTGAGGAGAATGCTGTGGGAAATGGTGTCAAAAGCCTTACTGAAGTCAAAGTAGGCTGCATCCACAGCCTTTCCCTCATCCACCAAGCATGTCACTTTGTCATAGAAGGAGATCAGGTTCGTCAAGCAGGACCTGCCTTTCATAAACCCATGCTGACTGGGCCTGATCACCTGCTTGCCCTGCAAGTGCTGTGTGATGACACTCAAGGTAATCTGCTCCATGAGCTTCCGGGGTACTGAAGTCAAACTAACACGCCTAGAGTTTCCCGTGTCTACCTTCCGGCCCTTCTTGTAGATGGGCATCACATTTGCTAGCTGCCAGTCGACTGGGACCTCCCCTGATATCCAGGACTGCTGATAAATGATGGAAAGTTTCTTGGCCAGTTCTTCCGCCAGTTCTCTCAGTACCCTCGTGTGGATCCCATCTGGCCCCACTGACTTGCGTACATCTAAGTGCTGTAGCAGGTCGCCAGCCATTTCCTCGTGGATTGTGAGGGCCACATCCTGCTTCCCATCCCCTTCCACCAGCTCAGGGTACTGGGTATCTAGAGAATGACTGGTCTTGCCGCCAAAGACTGAGGCAAAGAAGGCATTAAGCACCTCAGCCTTTTCCTCATCTCTCGTCACTAAGTTTCCCGCCGCATCCAGTAAAGGATGGAGATTCTCCTTAGTCCTTGTTTTTGTGTTAATGTTTTCCTTTATAAGGACTATTTTTACCCTTCTATTATTACCCTTCTTTTATTTACTTTATATTTAAGATCAGTAACATCTAATCTTACTGATCTCCCTTCTGCTTCTTCTGAAGTTCATCCAAAATCCTTGTTGCACAGCTTTTAACACCTCACTGAGTTGAGCAGCATGTTAAGATTCAAGCCAATACCTTACTACAACCTTTTCAAATGTGCTGATAGCCTTTAGAGTGTGCAGCACTCCACTGCTGTGAAAGGACAATGTGCTGAAACTTGGCTATGAACTGACCTTAAGCACTAGTCTTCATTTCCAAGATGCTTTTGTCAATGCCTGTCTGATGCAGATTTTACCCTTTACCTATACTGCTTTTATTCAATTAAATTCCTGCCTGTGTTTTCCTTCCACTGTTTTCAACAGCTCATTGCTTCATAACAAATATTTCAATTCCCACTTTATTTATTTCCATTGACTTTTCCTGTGTTGTTCCTTTAGGCTTTTCATCTTTTGAATACTTTGCACATCACTGGCTACTACTTCACTAATCTAAGGTAGCAATTAGATAATGAAAAATCCTCTATGAAGAGTCATCTAAGAAAATCCTAGCAACAAGCTTCTACAAACTAAGGTTCCTAAGAAGATGAAAATGTCGCAAATTTCTTCTAGCTTTACTAGACCGTGAATTCGAGTTGTAACTTCATTAGAAACATATGTAATATTGATTCTAAATATCAAATGCAATTAAATCAAATGTAACAGATTTGCTAATACTAATAAATTAAGCTACCTTAGATCTCTGCAAGCACTTTGCTTTCCACTGTATCAAAGGATACATATGAAATATACAGCTATCTATCATTTCCAAAATTTTAAGTCCTTAAATAAGAAGCTAGAGCAAATAATACCCTACCTCCTTGCATTCAAAACACCCAGAAAATCCAGACCACTACACCTGCACTGGCTCTTCTTGAAGAACTGCAGAGTAAACCAGCCTGAGCATTAAGCTACCTAAGAAAGAAAGAAAAGAACATTCTCCCAAAGGACTCATGGCAACTTTCTTTCTTGTCAAACATTCGTTTTCATCATTTTGATAAAATGGTTGTCAATAACATGCTTTGTACAACATTTTGTTTGTTTGTTTTGGTCATATTCTTTCTCAAACAGTGAACACGACATTAATTTTTCTTTGACATTTTCAAATAATGATGATTTCTATGACTATATGATTTACTGACAAAATCCTTTTAAGGAACTTTAACATCAGTATACATATACAAAGTGATTTGTTATTTCTATGTTATTAATTGGTTATATGCTATTTTTCCTGTTTCAAAGGCTAGATGACAAATATTTTTGAACAACAGCAACAAAAAAAACATAAATAAGCCTTGTCAAAGCATCCTTGATGTATGTATACAAACAGCACATCAAAAACTTGGGTTTTACTCTAAAGAAAATAACACATTTCTACTAAAACAACTCTATTGAACTACCCATGCATTTCCTATATTGACACAAGGCCACACTAGCTTTATGGCCACACATAAAAATGATGACAAACATTCACTCAGGGCAAAGAGCATCACCTCATGTTGGTGTAGCGAAAGAATGAGAAGGCAGCCTATGATACTTCAGCCATAGAAAAAACACATTAATAGTGTAGCAGAGCAGTCACAGAGCAGTCAACTATTTAATTACATAAATTGAGCAATGCCAAAATAAATGTTCACCAGGTCATTTAGAGTGTGAGAATGTCCTGGCTACAGCAAAACTCAGCTGGGGTTCTGGGGACTCTGCAAGTTATTTAAAGATAACAGGCACATCTCCACATCACATAGCCTTGAAAATTTGTAAAACTGAACAAAATGCCATCATTTCACTAGAGTAAGAACAATAGTTTTTCTCACAGTTGAAACCTGTTTTCTTCAGATAACTGATTACCTAGGAGCTATCATGTGATTATAACTGAAATAACAAAGCTTACCCCCACCTCTTCAATGACTCATTTTACATATAAATGTATGTCAAATCATGCACACAACACCATTACATTAGTAGTTATGACACAATCTGAAACTGAATGCAGGACAAACAACTCACAATACCAATGCTTAACATGGTTGGAATGATATGGAACTGTCATGTAAAACTTCAATTAGACCCATCCTGTACTGATGGCATTACAATTTGTTTTCAATTTGCTGCAGCAATTATTCTTTTTTAATTACATTTTAATTTCCAAAATTAATGTGAATTTCAATTAAAGATGAATCTGGAGAAATACCTCCCTATTCCTTTCTTTTCTTAAAATGTCCACTATAAACCTGTATTTTCTGAGGAACTTTTTGGTAGCTGCATGGAGTTCATTCTCCTCACTGCAGCCAATACAGTGCTGTATTTTGGATTTGTGTCTTAAACAGTGTTGGTAACATACTAGTGTTTTGGCTATGGTCAAGCAGTACTTGCACAGCATTGCAACTTCCATTCTTTGTTTTTTTCCCTCTCTATCATCTGGCTCAGGGTGCATGAGAAGCTGGGAGTGGACACAGACAGGACAGCTGATCCCAAGGACAAGAGGGATGTCCTGCACTGTATGATATGCTCAACAGTAAAGTTTGGGGAAAGAAGAAGAGTACATTTGGACTCATGGCATTGGTCTTCCCATGTAACTGTTACACATGATGAACCCCGCTTTCCAGGAGATGGCCAAACACCTGCCTGCCAATGGGAAGCAGTGAACCAATTCTTCGTTTTCATTTTGCTTTGCTTGCACATGCCTCATTGTTTCAGCCCTAAAGCTGTCCTTATTTCAGCCCTGGAGTTTTCAGCTTTCGCCCTTCCTGTTCTCTCCCCTCTCCCAGCACGGGGGGCAAGCAGGAGACTGGGAGGGGGCTGAGCTCCCAGCTGGTCCATGCAGCACAGGTGCCATCGGACTTTAGTCATTTCTGCATCCTGAGGACACCACCCATGGCACTGGATCTTTGGAGTGGTGGCCTCTGTTCAGATCCAGTATTTGCACTGACTTCTTTTTGTGGATGCTCTCAGCAAGAAGATCAATGTCTAAGCATAGGAGGCAAATCTGCTTTTTAATTCACCCGATAAAGAACTGAGAGTCTTCACATGAAAACTCTGAAAAACACTAAAAAAAACGGTTTCCATACTATACTCAAAGGACAGTTAAAGCTTTCCATTTAAAGACTTCTTTATAAAACTTGATATTAGTAATAAAAATTATATATCATACAGAAGAAGAGGTGGAACATTTCCAAGAAGATTATTTATTTCTACGCAAAGACTCCATGTCTGCAATTTACAAACCAGAGGACTAACATAACCCAATGAAGCAGATTAAGTCAGACAGTCAAAAGAAGACATAGGCCCCACAGAGCCAAAAGCATGACTTTATTACCAAGTTTACAGAAATTCATGCATCTTCACATAAAAAAGAAATAAATTGCAGAATTTCTGTAGCTTCCATTCCCACACCAATCTGAATTTCAAAAGCCAGAGTCAAGAAGCATACCATATGCCTCCTTTTTTCAACACCTAGACCTTAACTGATGCAGGAATACTGATAAATGCAGCATTGTGGAAGAATCAATGCGGCTTTTGTACACGAAAACTCAAGGCCTGTATACCTAGTGGAGTTATTTAAAGAGTCAGCATGCCTATCAGATGGGAGCAGATACCACCCACCAGGACTCCCAGAGGACCCCAACCAAAGGCTCTTCAGGAGACTGTAGAGTGAAACAGGAGGTGAGTAGCGAGAAGCAGGAAACGGGGAGTCTGTGACTGATTCTAGAGAGTGAGGAAGGGGACAAACAACGCTGGACACATGCACAGCAGAAAAATGCAGGGCAAGGTGTTAAAAATGATTACAATGCCACTTGCTCAGAAAAATCCTAAACCACAGCGCTGCCTGACCCTGGGAAAAGTAGCCACACACTTTTCCTGTTCAAGTGGCTACAGAAAGGGAGGGGATGCTGGCTAGGCTGCCCCTGTGCCCTGATCCTGCATGGCAGCTCTCCTGCATTCTGCGGTTTCCTGCACAGTCACTTTCAAGAGCTTCTTTCCATTCATCTTATGTTCCTCGGTAATATAAACCTCCACACAACATAAAAAGCATTTCAGACCATATCTCTCAGCAGGATCTTACAACGGGTAGAGTTTTCCAAGTGCTTCTCCGGCCCCCCCCTGTTCCCACCCAACACAACTACTTGTAAACAGTACAGAAATCAAGCACAATTTCAAACATTTGTAGCATTATGAAAATAAACAACATCCAATGCTCCTGAATTCCCCAAAGCCTCCTCTCAATCCTCCTCTAACACAGTATTTGTAAGTTTATCAGTAAATCTATTTCCAATCTCAAAAAAAAAAAGGGGGGGGGGGGGGGGGGGGGGGGGGGCAAAAAAAAAAAACCTTTACAGTACTTCCAAGCTGGATTCTTTAAGTTAAATTATTTCCACTTTCTTCCTATTTTAAAATCTGACTACACTGCCTACATAAGCAATAATAAACATTAGTACTTCCTGAGTTCCACAGAAGTTTTCCTATTCACTTGAGTATTTCAGGGGACTTTGCACTTTCTTTGTGAGAGACAGTCCCTGTTGGCACGGGTCTCAGTTTTACTGTGTGCTAAGTTTTCATTTTATTTTGCTTCTCTTCAGTACACTATTTCAGTGAAGCAAATTATCTTTTTTTTTTTTTTTTTTTTTCGAAAAGCTTTCCTTACAAAGCCACTTAAGAGCTCAAATCTCATCTATTGGGAGCCCTTCATATTCCTCATAACGGCAGCTCCCTAACATTTCAGATTGCCTTTCCCACACTCTGCTTGCAACCCATGCCTTTCATATCCACATCTTACATGTATTTTCCATGTCTCTCAACCCACGCTCACCTAAACTGTAAAACTGTAAACTGCAGCCTCTAACTCACCCAGATTTTTCTGGAGATAATCTGGAAATATACCCATACTCTTCTGGAGGTACTTTAAATAATTAGGTTACTGAAATCAGTATCTTTTTTTTTTTTTTCTTCTGAAACTTAAAGCCATCATGGCTTTGCTCAGCTCTTGTAGTCTTACCCTCTAACTAATTTTAAAAAGTCATATCTAATGTATCTTAAAAAGAGTAAAATTTTCACTGAGGAAAGGAGACAAGATTAGTCAGAATTTCCTAAGACAGCACCTTCCCTCTCCTAAACAACACATTCCCCACCCGTTTTTTTTAGATTGTTGCTCTATACTACCAGATCCTTGTCTTTTTCAGAAAAACAAACAAACAAACAAACAAACAAAAAAAAAAACAACAAAAAAAAACCTCTAGATGCTGAACATAACCTAGTTCAGGACCTATACAGTGAAAAAAAAAAAACAACACATGTATTTAAAGAAAATGTACCTTTTTGCCCTAAGTATAGAGTATGATAACTCTGCTAGTTCTTCTATTGTCTTGTATTTCACAGTTTGACATAGAGTAGTTGCAGTACTGCCCCTTTAAACACTGACTAAAAGTGAAGAGTTTTGTCCATGAATCTGAGTTGCAGGTGAGCTCCATTTTAGTATGGTGAAAATTCTCAAGTCCTTTGGAAGAGGTCACTTAAATTTACATTTTCATCCTCCATCTGTGGACTCAGTTTAAAGGCACACAGTTTTGCTTTCATGTATAACACACAGTGCAACAGCCCTGTATCACTTCAATATTTAGCTGTCATATGCCTGAACTAGCTGAAAATTGTTAAAGATATCAAGTGTTTCAAAACCAGCTACCAAAAAAAGTAATGATGCTTCTCTATCAGAAGACTTGGTCTCATTTTTTTCGATGTACTTACTGCTGGTGGGCATTATGTAATCCAAATTTCAGGTCCTGTCATGTCCTCCTCATCCCCCCTGTTTCCCAGTCCCAGCTTTGAAAGACCTTGTAACCACTCTATGCTGCTCAGCATAGATTCTTAGGGCTTTTGGAAGTGGGAGGTGGGCAGGAGCTGTTCCTGATAAACTTTTGTGTTCAGAAGTCATCCAGAACTAAGGATGCTCACAGCTGTCTGCTTCTTTAAAGACCTGAGAGCTCTACAAAACAAGAGAAGGAAATGATTCCCTCTTCATGCCATATCCTTTCAAAAGGTAGAGTCCCCACTATTAGCTTCCTGTCAAGGCTTGTATTCAAATTTACCATCTTTTCCTCATCTCTTTTGCAGTAGCAGGCCACAAGAATGCCTGAGACCAGAGATCATCTTTGGTCAGTTTATTAGCATGCCGAGGCTCTGATCCCTGACATGGATTTTAGCTCATACCCAGATGACTGCGCTTCCACTGCATCTGTGAACTGCAGGTTCAGACTCACCGTGTCTGCTACAAAGTGTCTGCTACTTTTCTGTCCAAAACAGCATAACCTGCATTGGTCTTTTGTATTCAGAGACAACATGTACTACACTCACTGTGAGAATTATTAATTTACATGTGTGTGCTACACATCGGTAGCTTTTCAGTTTAAAGTGACATTGTATGCTGCATCCACACTTACCTAACTGACTGAATGTCACAGTACTGCCAGAGGAAAAGTGGGCATGAGAGAAAAGGAATACTAACCATCACATGCTGAAGTCCCCAGAAAAGTAAAAGAGGGAAGCAAGAGAAAGATACTGTCTGGGATTACATTACTTTCTTAATCATTACTGCCAACAATATGTTCAGAACTATCTGTATCTTTTTAAAATTTGTTTAATATTTTGCACAGCTAGAAGAGAGAAATTTTGAGATACCTGCTAACAACAAACACACACATTTTGTGTACACAATATGTGCGGTTCTTAGTGGTTTGTTTATTTGTCAGCTTGTGAAAGAGGAGAGAAGGAAAAACTGAAAATCTTGTTGCTGGAGATTACAGTGGATGCTAAAACCAGGTAATCTAGTGCCAGAGACTGAGATTAGACATTTCTGTAATTCTAGTAGCTATCTGTATTTAAGACAGAACATGAAAGCAGCTTTCTAAATTTGCTGTTCAGAATTACCATAGTTTATCAAACTGTTCACGTATGCAAATATTTTCAGGACAGTACTCACAGACGGAACAGGAGTTCATGAGTGAACAAGGACTGCACTTAACTGTAAGTATTATAAACCTCAGATTTGAGGTATATAGTAGATTTATTGTGTTTGAGATATCTAGTCTCAAACAAATAATGAAAATAACTAGCAGGTTCACAAGTCCTTTACAAACATGCAGAAAATATCTCAACATCCCACGTTCCACTTCCCAATGGCTAAAATGGAAATGAATGAAATTAGTGTTCAGCAGGTAAGTATTCCACTTACTGTGCACTGAAAAAAAAAAAAAAAAAAAAAAAAGAAACAGGACATGTGGCCCTGTGGCAAGAAGAAAAGAAGAATAATGGTTGATATTTGACGACAGCGTTTAGTAAAATATATCATTTTTTTTTGAATTTTATTGCCTCCTTTCTTCTTGCCTTCTCCAAAAATGTCCGACCTTTTCAGCTGCACTCACTCCTTGAGCATAAAAAATTCAGCAGTCTTATGCTAACCTCAACAAAATGGGAAGGATAAACCCCTAGTTAAAAAAAAAACTCAGGATATTTGGTTCACTGCTAGCCTGCTGAAGCTCCCCTGCTCAGCCTTCAACAAGCAGTAGTCTCATGGTGCCACAGCCCTTCTCAGGGGCAGGGTAATAATGCGTGCTTTGTCTGGTTACCTCTTCAGAGCAGGCACCCGCTTACCTGCACACATCCTTCCTCACATAATGAATATCTATTTCAGTTTAGGCTAACAGTAACCACTATAAAACAAAAAGCAGCAAAATTAAGAAATCACGGTCTCACAGCTCCTACTAAAAGGGAACAGCTCACTGATCACAAAATCATATTTGCTGTTATGCACCTGAACAAAGTTTACAATCACTGGGGGACAGCTGAAATACACCAAGCAACTTGAGAAAAAGCACAGGCCTGTTTAGGACCATTTGCACAGTTGTGCTCCATGACGGACAGGCAGGAAAACATGGACACAACCTGCCAAAGCCTACGTGACAAAAGGGTTTATGAGCTTTGAGGCACACAACCAAATAAACACTATCTCAGTATGTCCCCAAAAGTTCTTGCTGTACCTCACTGAACTTGCAATGCTTCCTTCCATTTCTCGTGGCCCTGTTATCGATAATACGTATCAAGGAGTTCTGTAAAGTTACAAGAACTTTTGCATACCTGTCACAGCAGAGTGCAATTTGTTACAAATTTCATTTCCTTTTCCTCCTTGCTTCCATCTGAATCGCAGTCACTAAGTGACTCTTCATCCTAGCCCACGCCCACACAAGGATCTTCCACAGTATTACAGCCTAAATGTGAACTGTATGCTTTCTGTATAATAAAATAATATTCTAGAAGCATTGAGTCTGTTATAAAATTGTGACAGTTTATTATATAGGCTCAATGTTTTTCAGGGGTACTACACCAAAATATCTTTATAACAGTTATGTGCCAATCAATTTCTTTAAAATAGCTCAACGCAAGATCTTTTTATCCTTTGTCCTCCCCTATTCTGCCCCAGTTACTACATATTGTTAATGCTTTCTCTGAACATGCTTCTTCCTTCACCCTAGCTCTCTCCTAGCTCTGCACTGTTAATTGACTTCTTCATCCTCTTGCTGGCTTGAATAAGCCCATTTGTTTTTCCGCTTTCTCTTCTTTGTCCTTAGATACACAACCAACACTGACCATTCTCCTATCAGGGGAGGTCACATGAAGACAACTGCTCTCAAATACGATATGAGATGTATGCTTTCCTAACCCAGAAAACAAACTTCTGTTGCAGTGACATCCCCTGCCTTGAGCCTGGTTCACCATCTCCTGCAATGTCCCACTCCTCATCCCCTTCTCTTGCTCCATTGCCATCCCTCCTCTGGCTCTCTGCCAGTGGAGCTGGCACCAACGCTGCTGCCTGTACAGGGGAGGTTACTACACATACCTCTGGGAACACTAGGTGCAACGAATACACTGGGATAAGGTACATTACCAGCAATTTTTCTGAGAACTCAGAAAATCCCCCTTTTCTGAAGCTTTTATACTGTATTCGACTTACATTTTTGTTTTTCCTCTTTTCTCACCTGCTCAGACCTGTTAGCTTTATATGAAGTCCCCTCCCATCTTCAAACTTCTGTGCTTCCCAACCCATGCAGGCGTTCCTACTCAATCCAACCCCCTTGAAAGGCACCTACCCCACCACTTTGGCACAGAATAATCAAGCACTATTTTCTTCTCCTTCTACAGGGGATGAAGGCAAATATGCAACAGTCACAGGATGCTTCTCTCCTCACTTTAACTCATGACAAAGAAGGAAGAAAATATTGCTGCTTTTCCATCCTGCTATATACCTCTACAAATCAACAGTTTAAAAATGTACAGGCTTTGTAAAAGGAAAAAAAAATATATTATTTGCTCATACATACATACAACTTTGAGAAATCAAAAGATCTGGTCATGCTAGAACAAAATCTTCTCTTAGGCACACAGTTGAGGATGAGGCCTTTTAATCTGCATCATTTGTTTTTTCTTCTTTTTTCCTTTATTATTTTTCAAAAGGTAGGACAGCTAAATCTTAATGTCTTTTTTATTATTATTATTTCTTTTGTGAAAAACAGACAAAATCAAATGCTTGAATCTTGTATGTTTACAAATCAAAGAGGAGAAGCTGACCATAAGAGCAGACTTTGACAGGAAACATAAAAGGTCATTGTATATATCAGAAAGAGTGAAGCACAAGCTCCCAGACAGGTTCTGCTTTCTTGTTAACCCAGCAGCAAGTCTCAAGTTAAATACTGTAATCATGCCAGTCATTAGTTACTGTTCAGCCTCCTGTCTCCAGCCCGGAAATTAGTCTGCTAGGAGCCCAGATAGCTGAACAAGCAGTCACGTTTTATCATATAACTGAGTCTGGGAGGCCAATCTGAAGGAAAGCTACATATGTTCTATATTAGGCAGAAAATACCTATTTTAAAAGAACTTAATTTACGGAACAATAAAAACTATGCATTTAAAACACAGCAATGTAAAAAAAAAAAGCAACAAAACAAAATCCCTTATAACTCTGATGTGATTTGCAAGGGAAGTACACATAACCCTAAACTATAAAATTTTAGTTAAAGAGTTATGAACTGTTGCTAAACTCAGTTTAAAATTAAACTACTGAGGCCTTTTATACTGTAAAGTATTATGGGGCACCTATTGCCACAAACAGATGAAGAAATCATTGCCTTCTGCATTCTGTTTGAAAGCATGAACTTATTAGGTTTAAAGTGTAAATTATAAATTACTGTTGAACAGAATAAAATTTTAAGGTATCTTTTACATTTTTGTCATTTACTTCAGCTCATGTAAAACAAAAAAATTAACAGTTATTTATAGTTATAAATAACTATAACCTATATAATAACTTTTTACAGTTATTATATAAAAGACTTTTCATCTTTCTTTCACTGAACAATAGTACAATAAATTAGTAACTGTTTTTGAATATCTATGTCTTGCCATTTATATTTGGAAATATACAGAGTGTACGAGAAAAATTTCCAAAAGTCAGCATGCACACATTGTGTCCATAAAGTCTAAAATGTAGTGTCTTCCTAGATGTTCTACACCATTTAAATCTAAAATCTGGTAGATAATGGAACAAATGAGAAGGAAAGACTATACATTTCTGTCTGCTAAAAGTTCAGTAGCACCCAATGTGTTTACAAATGTTCAAGCTGGAGGTGGCCTCCATAAAGGAGCCAATAACAGAACTGACTACAGAGCAAAGAATGTAAGACAAGGGTGAACAATATTTTCATTATGGCCAGTAGGTTCTTTACATGTAATTTGATGGGTTAGATTCGGTGCACTAAGACACTTCCACAACAACAACAAAAACTTCAGTAACTGTGAATAATGGAGAAGCTGCTTATTTACTTTAGAGAAATTAATCCCTCCCTACAGGCATACCATATTCTGCTTAACCTGACAAGCACAATAGTACATATGTTGCCTTGCCTACAACTAGTTTGCTCAATATTTTGATATGTTTTTTGGTATGTATGTATATCTATTATGTTTAAACCACACATAAAAAGTTTGCTACCACATCTTGCACTGTAGGTTACTAAATCATATCACAATGTTTTACTGAAGAGCAAGCACAAATTAGGACTATGCAACTGACGCTACATAAGTATCACAAAGCCAGAAATTCATTGAACTCATACACACTTCTTTATTCATTTGATACTAATTATTACCCCGATATCAGGACTAAGCTGAAAGCCTGCAACACTGAAGACTAGGAGAAAATTTATTTAATCCTGTCCACCACTACAAAATGGACATTATAAATGTACATTATAAATGCAATTATATTTATTTTATATATATGTTACATTTTTGTGACAATAGCAGAAGCAATTTTAGCCTACTACTTACTTTCAGAAAACAACCAAAAAAACCCAACCTCAAAAAAAAAAAAAACAAAAAAAACACATATTTTATAGCTTAAATGACTTAAGATATTATAGACATTACATTTCTCTAGATTGAATCTAAGACTTTGAAAGACAGATGAGAAATAGGGACACCAAATTATAGATGTTTTCTTCCTTTATGTGGCTTAAATTATGCAGTTTAAAGTTTCACAATGAATTTTAAGAAAGAAGACTGCAATGTTTTCATCACAGCAAAAAAATAAAGTTACAATACTCATAAGTGCTAGAATCTTCTAAAGAAGTAAAAGAATATTTCTATTTAAAGTATAACCATCCTTAATAAAAACTCTGATCCATCATCACAGTTAAGATTCTGTCATGTCTATTAACAGGATTCCACAGCCCTGAAAGTAGTCAAATTCTAAACTAAAAGCAAATCTTAATCACAGGCGATTGCTTCTGACACAAAAAGAAAGCTTACCAAGTTGTCTGGCAAAAAAATCAAATATATATGAATGCAGTCAATACTAAAAAGAATAAAAATTAATTTGCAATACTATGATTCTATCACATTACAGTCCAACCAGAGCTAAAATCTATCTGTTGAATGTATATAGATGTATGCTCCATCTGAACTAAGGCTTAAAATATTAAGCAACCTCATATTGTCTAACCCCTTCAGGCTGCTTTGAAAATCCATCCTAGATGGACAGGTAGTATTTCCTTTTTGCTTGAAGACAGGTGTGCATTCTACAAAGATAGATTCCTGAAAACAGCTCTAAATATTAACGAAGTACTTAACAGACTGATGTTTCTTACTTTCCATGCTAACCAAAATATAAAAGAATTAAGACCTTAAGCTTAGTTCACAAGAATCATCTAGAAAGAATGGGCTGGATATAACACGTAACAGCAAAAACTAAACCAACAGCTATGTACAGAAAAGTCGGTAAATCTGGTTTTAAGAATGAAAGTAATAAGCGATTAGAGACAAAGAAACAAATTCATCCTTTACATTTCTCTGTTGCTTGTGACATCTAGTGGGTATACAAAACAAACTTGGAATAGCAAATAGAAATTCCTGTTTTTTTGTGTTTTTGTTTTTTTTTCAGGGTTTGGTTCAGTTATTTCCTTCTTCTATTAGGAAATCATTTCCATTTCCCCCATCAACAAATGTCGAAAATGTACCAGATATTTTCATGATTTACATGCAGCTTTGAGCACCTCAGAGCTGAATTTGCCACATAAAATTCCATGGCAGAAGCCATTTCTGAGCACACAAAGGCAAGAAGGTGTTTGTGAGCAGACAGCACGGGTTTACCAAGGGCAAATGATGTCACTGCTTTCAACCCTGAGGTCACTGGTACAAAGGTATGAAGGGAGCTGTGGATGTTGCTTGACTTAGCAAGGGTTTTGAGTGAGCCTGACATAGAGAGATTGCCATTAGTGAGATACAGGCTGAATAAAAGTGAGTGGAAAACTGTCTGGACTGCTGGCTTAAAGAGTTGTAAGAAGTGGTGCAAAGTCCAGCTGGAGTCTAGGAAAGAGGTGCAGACCCTTAGGGATCAGTACTGGGATAAGTAACAGTTTAATGTGCTCATTAACAACCTGGATTATGGTACAAGAGTGCACTTTCAGCAAGTTTGCAGATGATGCCAAACTGGGGGCACCAGTCAATATGCTGGAGAACAGAGTGGCTATCCAGAGTGACAAGGACAGCTTGAAAAAAACGGGCTAGCAGTTATCTCAAGAAGTCCAACAAAGGCAGAAGTCTCACATCTAGCATTGACAAAAGTGATGGAACAATACTGGTGGAGTCCAGCTGCCTACAAAACTGCTCTGAGAAAATGATTATGGGAGTCCTAGTGGACAAAAACCTTAACACGCATCAGTGGTCCACCCATGAAGCAAAGAAGGCCATCCCCATGGGCTGTATCAGTATGACCATAGCATCCAATTCAGCAAAGAGCCCCTTTGCCTCCATTTGGCACTTGTAAAACTGCATTAAAGTACTGTGTACGTTTTTGACTCTTCAATAGAAGAGAGAAATGGACATGGAGAAAGAAGTACAAGGGAAGGACACTGCACTGGTCAAGGAGCTGGAGCTCTTGCCCTGTGTAGGAAGATTGACGGAACAATGTTTATCCAGCATCAAGAACAAAAGGTTTCAAGGGTTTATCACTATTTACCACAGGATGCAGAGAAACTGGAGCCAGACTTTTCCTGGATGCTCGCAGCTCTCAGACAAGAGGCAACAAACACAAGTTGGAACATGCAAAACTCTGATTAGATGTTAATGTAGAAGTTTTCACTATGAGGGTGAAGAAATAATGGAACAGGATGTCCAGAGATGTTGTGGAATCTCAGTCACTGAAGGTGTTCAAAACTCTACAGACAGGACACACACCTGAACAAGCTGACCTGATCAGACCTTCTGATTGGAAGGTCTGACTAAATGGCCTGGTGGAGGTCCCTTCTCATTTATATTTTTCTGTGACTCTAAGAAGTCTATTTCTCTCTTAGGGGTTGTCTTACCCACTGCTGATGTGAATTAAGAATGTGACATTACACGAGTAATCCTAAACTTTATATTTTCTGTCCATGTAAATGACTCCATCCTTCTTTTTAATGTTAATAACCCATTGAATACTTTAAAGGAGTAAGATAAGAATGCATACATGCATTCAGGATTTCACACTCTGTTGTTCAGTTTCTTCAGTATCCTTTTTGATGAGAACTATTTGCAATAACACCAACTTCAAGAAAGACGAAGAATTATATTTCTGCTAAGCTATTCAGCATCAGTTTTGGTTATTGTTGACAACCTCATTTTAAAGGATCAACGATTATTATTATCATTCTGAAAAGCAATTCTCACTATATCCATTCTTTAAAAACCCATCCTAGCTGGACAGTAATTGTGGTTACACTTGTCAGTTTGATACACACAGAACACCTTCTACAGTTACACCTAATGTTGAGCAGTTCTACATTAATATTTCTCCAGAGTCGTCTTGGTTTCAAAATACAAACAATGTTCCCATTTACTACAAAGCAAAAAGTAGAGATTTCTGAGAGTGATAAGTTTATTCTAAATGACTACATATGGACATAGTGCCTAAATTACTTTTGTGGTAATCACATAGTGTAGCACTAAAAATGTTTTTTTCGGAATCATTAAAACTGACTTTATCAGCATCTCTATGACCTTCTACAGACAGCTAAGGAATTTCTCTAAAAGATTTTAAAAGAAAATCCTGATTTGACCCCCAATTCATGAAAGCACTTTAAGTTAAGATGTGTTTAAGTTGTTTTGATGGATAGGAATAGTTTCAGGAACTGATCTCACATATTATGGTAACTGGTTCTTTTTTTCCTCCTTCTCCTACTTTTTCCTGTATGACAGAATTAACCAGAACAAGTAATTTCTCAAATTCCTCTCATAAAAGATTTGTTATACAAAAAGGCAATCCTTCATTTAGTTACGTGTATGTGATTCTAACACAAGCAGCAATTTGCTCTAATGTTATTTCATGTATCAGAAAGCAAAAGATAACTCATCTTTAAACTATCATACAAACAAAATAAGCACCCTAAATTATTCTAATTTCTAACTGTGACAGCTTTTCCAACCTGAAGTGTAGCTACTGGACCATAAAGGAAAACTTTATAAAAGTATAAATAATAAATCTCTTTCTGGAAGCTTTCTGGTTCAGCTGGCAAGTGCACTGCATAAAACACGTACATGCAGATTGTTGCATATAACTACCCATAATTTTCTTCCTTATTTATTTCTTTTACCTCTTTCACACTGAGGGCCAGTAAATCCATAGACACATGCACAGCGATTAGGTCCAATACACCGTCCTCCATTCTGGCAGCCTTTTTCACAGACAGCTTTAATTAACAACAAAAAGAAATGTTTTTAAAGTTACGCTAATGACATTTCAGATTCACATATGTGCTATTCAAAACTTATTTTTCCCTTCAACTACTCTAAGTCTCTGTGGACCTGAAGATCAAACACCAACAATAATGACTGTTCAGGTCAAATTCCATTAGTACTTACAACTGCTTCATCTTAATTGCAAACAGCTGTTTAATTAATCATATTCAGCACAGCTTTTTAGCAGACACTTAACTTCAGTGTATTTTTAAACAGTTGTGCAGCACTAGTCACTAATCGTAAGAACTCACATCCATCACCAAAGGTATCAGATACAAGCTCAACTAATTTGTGCACAGATTAAGTTGTACTATCCACTCACAACAGCAACAAACCTCTCAGGAAGGGGGGTTTCTTGGAGAGCCAGGGAGACAGGTAACTCAGTGCTCAGAATTCATACTGCTAGCAGAGCAAGCGTGTCACTTGGAGCAAGGAAAAAGAATTAGCAGTTTAACTTATCTTTAAGTACCTTCAGAAACTATGTTTCCTGAAAGATCCACCAACGGAACAAAATTCTTTTTTCTTGGTATAAATCCACAGAATACATAGATGAAAAAGGTACTTTTACACTTGTGGAACTTCTGAGCACCCACTCATGCTATTTATCAATGGTGTGAATCAAGAAACAAATCCTCCCAAAGCACTGAAATCTTCTCAATTTGAAAAGAAGACTGTTCATCAGCTTGTTTGAAAAATACCATTAAAGTGTTTTAATCAACTCCATCTGTTATCAAGCTCATTGCTTCCAGGAGTTATAAACCATGTTCAGAGTTAGCATGCACTCCAAATCAACTCATTTAATCTGAAAGATAGTCCCAATGTCTTCAAGTCACCTGAACAGCAAAGGATTCCAGTCTAGTTTCTATTTCTACACTGCCTTCCTACACAGGTCTCCCCAGATTAATAATGGGGTTTGTTACATATTTGAGTATCCAGTACAAAAGAACCTCGGGAATCTAGAGTCAGTAAATCTTTCGTGTTGGAAAAATGCACTGTAACACCATGGTGAACATAAAAATATTCACTGAGATCAGTTTCCAAAGTTCATTCAGATTTTCTGGGTTGCTTTACAGACACTGCTTAAATAGCCAATCATCTTCCCTTCCCTTCCCTTCCCTTCCCTTCCCTTCCCTTCCCTTCCCTTCCCTTCCCTTTTCTTTTCTTTTCTTTTCTTTTCTTTTCTTTTCTTTTCTTTTCTTTTCTTTTCTTTTCTTTTCTTTTCTTTTCTTTTCTTTTCTTTTCTTTTCTTTTCTTTTCTTTTCTTTTCTTTTCTTTTCTTTTCTTTTCTTTTCTTACTGGAATCATGCCTTGTCTGAGAGCAGTCATTCTTTGACCCAATACTTTAAAATGTGCAGGAAGGGGCCAGCAACTCTTAAAAGTAAATTTAACTGTGATGAGGGTCACACTGTAGACTACAATTATTATTACCTAGAATTTTAGAGAGTTTTACCCAGGCAAAATTAAAACTAAAACAAGTCTGCTTCAGCGTGTGCAGAAAAGACTAAAATAAAAGGATGTTCCTCCACATTACTCAGTCTAAGCATTCTCTGCGTGGTGATTTTTATGTGTTTCTAGTTTCTTCAGACTACCTTCAGCAATTAATTTCTCAGCTAATAGCTAGTCAGCTGCCCTCAGAATACACTAGGTCTTTGAGTCCTTCTTCACCTTTGCAGCCTTTAGTCATTTTTATTCCTTACTCTATCTGTATAGCTTGTCAACACTCTTCTGTGATAGGTAGAGCTATGCAAATAATTGACTTTCTAGTTTGTCTGCCAAATTGAAAAAACATCCAAGAGCTTGAACCATATTTAATCTTTTTCTTTAGTCAAACAGAAAAACATGCTATAACAGCAGCTACGCTCCTCTTCCGAGAAACTTCTTCAAAGAGAATGAAATATTAGTGATCGTCTTGTTTAAAAAAAAAAAAAAAAAAAGGTGAGTGGGATGTATACTGTCATCATTCCCAAAGGGTTCTTCCAGCCAAAACTATTCAGTGAATTCAATCCCTAATCTGAATTTCAGAGACTACAAATGCACTCCATGCATGAACTGACTTCCAGCTACACATAGTCCCCCAGAATAACACTTTTCTCTTAGACATTTTGCTGTATTTCTGCATATGGGCTTTCTCCTATCTTCCTAGACTGCCTAAAGTGGGAGGGCTGAGTTGTGGGACCAATGTGGGCTTAAATCCGGACACACAGCGATGGCTACTTACGCTGCCCGCAGTAGGCCCCAATGTAGCCCTTCTGGCACTGGCACCGGTCGTCAGCACAGGTACCGCCGTTCATGCACCTGATGCTGCACTGCTGCGCTGCAGAGGGCCCAGACAGACACACAGACACAAGCGTTACAGGAAAATACCACAGCGTGGATGGATAAAAACAAAGACATCTGAAAGCAGACGTGAACTTCATACAGCATGTGCTGTGTATTTAAAGGTATGCTCAGGTATCCTGTAACCAAAGCTGTTACTTGCAGCTATTGGTAAACTATTATTTTAAAAGCATCAGTTAAAAAGGTTCTCCATGATCATATTTAGCAACGTAGCACTTCCAATTATCTTGAAGGCCACGCAATCTTCATTTCTTAGAAAAACAAACTCATGGAAAACATTAATGCTACACATATTTATTTTTAAACACGCTTATCCGTTTAAACACGTCATTTTTTTCAGTTTGTCACACAGAGTAAATATGCAAATGTGTATCAATTTTTATCAATAAAACTAGAGATACACTCAAGTGCAAGACATACATATGTATGCAGTAATGAAAAGTTATTCTTAAAGGTTTTACATGGTATTTTTAAGTTGACACATTAAGGAGAATTACTTAAAACGAAATCTCTAAGGAAAATAAATAGAGCAAGTCCTTACTAGATTTTGGTCCACAAGTAGGTGATATTTGTCCACTTGCACAAGTACACATGTTAGGACGGGAACAAAATCCATCACCACAGCTATTTCTACAGATTGCTGAGGAAGAACACATTTAAAAGACAGTGTGATTAACAGTAACCTTAGTCTTAAGTCACAGGAAAAAAAAATCAAAGTGTGTTAGTGTCTTCTCTTTAAAAAATACACAGAAAACGAAAAAAAAAAAATCCTCAATTCATTAGGACAGCTAATATATATGCAAAAGTAAATGTAAGTTAAATAAAGCAAACAATTTGGGAATAATTGGTATCCCTGACAAACTTGAAGACAAACAGAATTGAAGATGGCATATTCAAACACTGGTCAGACCACTTAATACAGATAATGAACTCTTCCCCTAATTAGAAATGTCAGCCCATTATACAAGCAATGTAAAATTACTGAAATTATATATTCTAGACCACAAGGCCTGTAAAATATTTAGCAAGCATCCAAGATTTGAATGATTATAAACAGTATAACTCATGAATTCTAACTGTTGGTATGGCTTCTCTCTTACTGTCACTATTCTAGAAGCATTTTAGGGGCTGTCTTTTGGAAGATTATCCATCCTTTACTCAAACTTGCTTTGTGGAAAGCCAACGTTTGAATACCGAGCTTTCCAGATTGTGTGGAGTTACCCTAAATACTGTTTCTGTACTCAAATATTCCCACATTCTCACTGTGAAACTAACTTTAAACAAATCTCAGGGAAGCCCCACCACACTGCATTACATTTGGACATTGTGCATGCCATTGTACTGTCCTCACGATGCCCCATGTTGTGCCATACTCCTCTTTCAGCCAAGGGAACTCTATTGTGCAAAGAAACCACAGAACCAGAGAAGAGTTGAAGTCTAAATCCAGGTTATAAATGAGATTCTCCAAAATAAATTGGAGCTTGAGAGACCGGTGGGCGAGGATGAGGTGAACAGTCTACCCAGGAAGATGCCAAAGGTGAGGAAGTCAACTCCATGCCTCAGGACTGCCTCCACTAAGAAAAAAAATTGTGATCGTTGTAGGTGACTCCCTTCTCAGGGGGACAGAGGGCCCTATTTGTCGACCTGACACTACCCATAGGGAAGTCTGCTGCCTCCCTGGGGTCAGACTCAGGGATATTGCCAGAAAGCTTCCTAACCTGGTTTGCATCTCTGACTACTATCCTCTTTTGATAGTCCAGGCTGGCAAAGATGATATTGAAGAGAGAAGCCTGAAGGCTATCAAATGGGACTTTAGGGGACAGGGACAATTAGTAGATGGGGTGGGAGTACAGGTCGTGCTTTCCTCCATCCCTACAGTGGCAGGGAGGGGTATAGAAAGGACTCGGAAAGCCCACCTGATAAACAGGTGGCTCAGAGGCTGGTACCAATGCAGAAATTTTGTTTTTTTTGACCATGGGGTGCTTTACTTGGCACCTGGCCCACTAACTGCAGATGGGTCCCACCTGTCTCAAAGGGGAAAACAGACACTAGCGCAGGAGCTGGCAGGGCCCATTGAGAGGGCTTTAAACTAGGTAGGAAAGGGGATGGGGAGGGAATAAGGCTTGTTAGAGGTGTGCCAGGGAGAACAATGTCAGGTCTGGGGGAGCAGGCAATGGCCCAGCTGAAGTGCATCTACACTAATGCACGCAGCATGGGCAACAAACAGGAGGAGCTGAAAGCCATTGTGCAGCAGGCTAGCTATGACTTGGTTGCCATCACTGAAATGTGGTGGGACCACTCCCATGACTGGAGTGCTGCAATGACTGGCTATAGGCTCTTCAGAAGAGACAGACAGCACAGAAGGGGTGGTGGTGTGGCTCCCTGTGGCTCAGAGTGTTTTGATGTTGTGGAACTCAAGGCTGAGTCTGGGAATGATAAGGTTGAGTCCCTATGGGTTAGGATCGGTGGGAAGGCCAACAAGGCATGCATCCTGGTGGTGGTCTGTTACAGACTGCGAAACCAGGATGAGAAGACGGATGAGGAATTCTACAGGCAGCTGGCAAAAGTTGCAAAATCGTCAGCTCCTGTCCTTGTGGGGGACTTATCCTGGCAATGCAATACAGATCAGAGGAAGCAGTCTAGGAGGTTTCTGGAGAGCGTGGAAGATAGTTTCCTGGTTAGTGAGCCTACCAGGGGAGGTGCCCCGCTCGACCTTCTGTTCACAAACAGAGAAGGACTGGTGGGAGATGTGGTGGTCGGGAGCTGTCTTGGGCAGAGTGACCATGAAATGGTAGAGTTCTCTATTCTTGGCGAAGTCACGAGGGGGACCAGTAAAACTGCTGTCTTAGACTTCCGGAGGGCAGACTTTGAGCTGTTCAGGACACTGGTTGGCAGAGTCCCTTGGGAGACATTTCTGAAGGGCAGAGGAGTCCAGGAAGGCTGGACACTCCTCAAGAAGGAAATCTTAATGGCTCAGGAGCGGTCTGTCCCCACGTGCCCAAAGACGAGCCGGCGTGGAAGAAGACCTGCCTGGCTGAACAGAGAGTTGTGGCTAGAGCTTAGGAAAAAAAAGAGGGTTTATGATCTTTGGAAAAGAGGGCAGGCCACTCAGAAGGATTATAAGGATGTTGTAAGGATGTGTAGGGACAAAATGAGAAAGGCCAAAGCTCATCTGGAGCTCAGTCTGGCTGCTGCTGTTAGAGATAACAGAAAATGTTTTTATAAATACATTAACACGAAAAGGAGGACTAAGGAGAATCTCCATCCTTTACTGGATGCGGCGGGAAACTTAGTGACGAGAGATGAGGAAAAGGCTGAGGTGCTTAATGCCTTCTTTGCCTCAGTCTTTGGCGGCAAGACCAGTCATTCTCTAGATACCCAGTACCCTGAGCTGGTGGAAGGGGATGGGAAGCAGGATGTGGCCCTCACAATCCACGAGGAAGTGGTTGGCGACCTGCTACAGCACTTAGATGTACGCAAGTCAATGGGGCCAGATGGGATCCACGCGAGGGTACTGAGAGAACTGGCGGAAGAACTGGCCAAGAAACTTTCCATCATTTATCAGCAGTCCTGGATATCAGGGGAGGTCCCAGTCGACTGGCAGCTAGCAAATGTGATGCCCATCTACAAGAAGGGCCGGAAGGTAGACACGGGAAACTCTAGGCGTGTTAGTTTGACTTCAGTACCCCGGAAGCTCATGGAGCAGATTACCTTGAGTGTCATCACGCGGCACTTGCAGGGCAAGCAGGCGATCAGGCCCAGTCAGCATGGGTTTATGAAAGGCAGGTCCTGCTTGACGAACCTGATCTCCTTCTATGACAAAGTGACATGCTTGGTGGATGAGGGAAAGGCTGTGGATGCAGCCTACTTTGACTTCAGTAAGGCTTTTGACACCGTTTCCCACAGCATTCTCCTCAAGAAAATGGCTGCTGTTAGCTTGGACTGGAATACGCTTTGTTGGGTTAGAAACTGGCTGGATAGCCGGGCCCAAAGAGTCATGGTTAATGGAGTTAAATCCAGTTGGAGGCTGGTCACTAGTGGAGTCCCCCAGGGCTCAGTACTGGGGCCAGTCCTCTTCAATATCTCTATCGATGATCTGGATGAGGGGATCGAGTGCACTTTCAGTAAGTTTGCAGACGACACCAAGTTAGGTGCGTGTATCGATCTGCTCGAGGGTAGGAAGGCTCTGCAGGAGGATCTGGGCAGGCTGGACCGATGGGCTGAGGTCAACTGTATGAAGTTCAACAAGGCCAAGTGTCGGGTCCTGCACCTGGGGCGTAACAACCCCAAGCAGCACTACAGGCTGGGAGATGAGTGGTTGGAAAGCTGCCTGGCAGAGAAGGACCTGGGAGTACTGGTTGATAGCCGGCTGAATATGAGCCAGCAGGGTGCTCAGGTGGCCAAGAAGGCCAACAGCATCCTGGCTTGCATAAGAAACAGCGTGGCCAGCAGGGCTAGGGAAGTGATTGTCCCCCTGTACTCGGCTCTGGTGAGGCCGCACCTCGAGTACTGTGTTCAGTTTTGGGCCCCTCGCTACAAGAAGGACATGGAGGTGCTCGAGCGAGTCCAGACAAGGGCAACAAAGCTGGTGAGGGGTCTGAAGAACAAGTCTTACAAGGAGCAGCTGAGGGAGCTGGGATTGTTCAGCCTGGAGAAGAGGAGGCTCAGGGGTGACCTTATCGCACTCTACAGGTACCTTAAAGGAGGCTGTAGCGAGGTAGGGGTTTGGTCTATTCTCCCACGTGCCTGGTGACAGGATGAGGGGGAATGGGCTAAAGTTGTGCCAGGGGAGGGATATTAGGAAGAACTTCGTTACTGAAAGGGTTGTTAGGCATTGGAATAGGCTGCCCAGGGAAGCGGTTGTGTCACCATCCCTGCAGGTCTTTAAAAGACATTTAGATGTAGAGCTTAGTGATATGGTTTAGTGGAGGACTTGTTAGTGTTAGGTCAGAGGTTGGGCTAGACGATCTTTGAGGTTTCTTCCAACCTAGATGATTCTGTGGTTCTGATTCTGAGATCCAAATGAGTTCATCTAAATAATGTGTTGGATCAGTAAATGCACCATAACAGAGCCTGAGACATTAAGAGCAAGTATAGAACAAAAGGACCTCCGAAGCGTTCATCTTGTAAGACACAGCTTGTAAACAAATATATATATATGTATATATAAAATAAAAAAGCAGGTACCACAGTTCCTTTGTAACTATTTGTAGGCTTTTTGAGAGAATCAGATAATGAGGAAGCACTTCTCCACTGAAGGACTACAAGAGGCACACATTCCTCATGCAGATAATCTGGGAAGGATATCTGCCAGATAATGGGACAAAACCCATTCATACACATAAAAAAAAAACAAAAACAAAAAAACCTATACCTGCCCATACATATAAAAAAAAAGAAAGGAGAAATAAGACTTTTCCCAGAACACTTGTGCTCTACTTCCAATTTAGGAAAACATACATAGATGAAAAATATCTCTTATAATGAAACAATCTCTTTTCTTGCCCCATTAAAGGTGTTCAAATATGCTTCCTTCAAAATGTACATGCTATTACCCTTTCTCCACCAAATACAAAGCTCAGTACTGATGTTCATGTTCAAACCAGACAAGACTTTGTACACCTCAGTCCTCCTTGACATAATTGGTTAAATGCCACATTTTGTTTCCCAGAGGAGTAGACAAAGTCACATTAGTGGTCGTTTGACATTGTTCTTCTGGGCATCAAAAAGATGCAATGTGGATCATCAACATTGTATGGATCATCAACACCTTCTCTACCACTATGCCCTAGCTGTGAAGGCAGCAGATGTGAGAGTTTATGAGGCTTTGATAGTTGGAATTAGAGGCATACCACTGACTGATATGAAATGCTTTTTCTATTAGGAGAGTTGGAAGTGGGAAAGAGAAATCTGAATTAAAGCACTTGACAGACACAGAGAATAGTGTTGTTCAGTCCATCTTTACACAAGATAGCCCAATCTCCTCACGTCTACATTAAACCACTTTCTTAGTTTATTATCTGTTAGAGGAACAATTTTTATCAGCTTAAAGCCCTATAGCTGAAAGCATATTCCAAACATGCTTTAATCTGTACAGTTTATTTAAAGAGAAAGCTAAACCAACCAGACCTTTTTTTTTTCTTTAGATAAAAGATCACGTTTAATCATAATATTTCACCAACCACAAATAATTGCTATCATATTATCAACTGAAAACACAATAAAGTCAGAATAGTTTCCTGTTGACCTACCACTAGTCCACAGCTCTCACTTTGTGAAACAATACTTTATAATTAGTGTATGTTGTAGCTGGTGGTTTTAATCAGCTCAGTAAGAAGTTTACTGTCCCCTCCATCATCCTGTGCAGAAGGTTTTCTCTAGCTAAACAGACCTAGTTAGAGGATCCATTGTCTCAACAAACATGTAAGTGTAAAAATCTGTGCTCTTAAACTTTCACCAAAAATACAACTTGGAAAGCGTTACTGCCAGTCCGACAGCTGGTCTGGCAAAATCATTCACCCTTCAAACATGTTAGAGAGCTGCAATTAAACTCCAGTAAGTTAAACATGAGCTAAAAGGTGTCTTTTGTGCATAGAAATTGTTGTAAGTCAGTGGTTATTATATGAAAACACCTGAGACTGAGGTCTTTAAGAGTCACTGAGAATTGCAATATAAGAGTAAGTTATTAAGATTCCCGAAAGCACCTAAATCACTGTCTCTCCCTGACTGCAACTGAGATGGATACCCAGCTGACTTTGAAAAAGCTATTGCAGGTCAATAGTGTATTGGGCAGCCTAAATCCACTTTAAAAACTCAGTTTCCCATTTAAGTAAGTAAATACTGAGACTTGATAAGAGATGATAAATATGGACTGAACGTTCTGAGAAGCTCCTTTTACTCCACAGTGGTATTGCCACCATCATCTTCCTTGCTCTGAATGATGCAGCTGATCTTTGCTTGGAAATGCTATGGTCAACCTGCGATGTAAATCAGCAATCCATGGCAGACTTATAAGAAACATTAGCAAGGCCAATTTACTCATGCAAAATGAACAGATGTGAACAAGTCCTGTGTCATCAGGCAGCAGCCCAAAAGTCACCTTTAAGTTTCACAGGTGTTGGTTTACCTCCCTCTCCTTCTCCAGTTTAGTCCTCGATGTCTGCAGTTCATTAGACTAAATATTACAAAGACTTGCATTGCTTATGCAAAGGGCAGCACATTCTTTAACCTGAGTTCTGAAGCTGAGCATACTTATTAGGAAAAGGGATGACAACTGCCTAGGATCAATGGGAACAGCCCCTCATTAAAAAAAAACAAACAAACAAACAAAAAAACAAGTGTCTAATATCAGTTTTATCTAAAAGATAGAAACTTAATACTGTATTTCCTTTCTAGGTAGACTTTTCCTACACAGAGTATTCTGCAGATTTTTTTTTTTTTTTTTTTGCCAAGCCATGTCAACAGCCACATCTGTCAGCACAATGTCTATTATGATCCAGCAATAATCACAGTCTACATGCTTTATACCTACAAAAATACAACTAAAAATGACAGGCAGGAGAATAAGCACTCCAGAGGTAAGAAAGTTTTCCATTGGACTGTAATTCCAAGCCTACCACAAAAGTTCCAGAAAACTTCAGATCTCATTTGCTTTATATCAAGACCTTTTCAGCTTTTTTTTTTTTTTTTTTTCCTGTTATTACGGCGGATTATTTGATTTCTGGAAGATTTTTTATTATTATTATTTTCCCTTCTCTGTCTTGTTGTTTTAAAAATAAAATAAAATTGGTGGAAACGTGCCTCTGACAACAACACCGAAGAAAACACAACAATTCACCAATCTTTCAATTACAAGAAATATAGACCTGTAAATCCATAATTATTTTTTTTATTTTTTTCTTTTTCTTTAAGGAAAAAAAAAGTCACACATAAGGCAAAAGACAGAACTGGCCAAATTAATTACTGTAAGAATTCTGTTTTCACATACTAACTGGATCAGTAACTCACAGAAGAACACTTATTCTTCTTATTACCCTTAGGGCAGTAGAAACTTAAAGTCAGACACTTACGAACAATACACTGATTTCCTCCAGGGAGCGTTTTCCATCCAGGGCAACAGTACGAATGGAATCTAGAGCCACACACATTTGGCCTGCAACACAGACAAATACAGGCATATATAAAAATATAAATCTGTGCAAGCAGAACCCAAAGTTTTATGTTATCAGAGGGGAAGAAATGTAAATCTACCAACACAAATATAACCACAAAACACATAAAAAAAAAAGTGTGGAGAAGACGTCTAAAAGAAAAAAAAAATCCTCACTGAAAGGAATACATCTTCCCTCTGCAACAAGGAGTTCCAAGCTATTTTATTTCACATTAGTGAAATGATCAGTGTGACTGGTTAGTGTGAAAAGGAGAGGCAGGATAAGGCAAGAGCAGGCCACATTCATCCCTGGGGGACCCACGGAGGAGACGCCGGGGATGAGCTTGGCTCCGCGCTCACGCGCGGTGTCACAAGTCCGCCTATAAAAGTTGGCTTTGTGCTGCGTTTGACACAGGACAAGGGGGATGAGTGCTCGTAAAGATTTATGGACTAAACCAAGCTAACAAGAACTCCCCCAAAACGCCAAGAAAAAGAAAGAAAAAAAAAGTCTTTTTGTAAAGTTTCTCGGAGCAGAAAACCGCTCAGCACAAAACAAAGCCACGGGCGAGCCGCCCCGCTGCTGCAACCCGCAGCACGAGCGGAGCGCGGGGCTCCCGCTACCGGGGACGGGCGCGGGGCTGCGCGGGGCAGCGACTCCCTCCCGAGCCGTGCCGCGCAGAGCCGAGCCGTGCCGAGCCGAGCCGTGCCTACCCGCGGAGCACGTCCTGCTGTCCTCGCCGGCGGACCCGTCCGGCGCTGCCGGCCCCTTCCTCCCGGTGCGCGGCGGCGGGGAAGCTGCCGCCCGCTCCTCCCGCAGGGCGGACCCGCGGCGGCGGCTTTTGTTGCCCAGCGGCTCCCTGCGCGCAGAGGGCCAGGCAGCCGAGCCATAGGAAGCAGGGCTGCACGCACAGCCACCGCCGCCGGCCCATGCTGCGGATGCTGCCCCGGAGGAAGAGCGGCGAGAGACAGGGGAGAGGCGCGCCGGTCCCGCAGCGGGCACCGCTTCTCGTCGCGGGGAGGCTTCAGCCGCTGCGGCTCCTTCTCTCCTCCTCCTCCTCCTCCTCCTTCCTCCTCCTCCCCCCTCCTCCTCCTCCTCCCCCTCCTCCCCCCTCCTCCCCCTCCCCCCCCCTCCTCCTCCTCCCCCCCCCCCCTCCTCCCCCCCCCCTCCTCCTCCCCCCCCCGCCTCCCCCCCTCCTCCTCCCCCCCCCCTCCTCCCCCCCTCCTCCTCCTCCTCCTCCCCCCCTCCTCCTCCCCCTCCTCCTCCCCCCCCCCCCCCTCCTCCTCCCCCCCCCCCCCCCCCTCCTCCCCCCCCCCCCCCCCTCCTCCTCCTCCTCCTCCTCCTCCCCAGGCTGCCCTGCCGCCTTCAGCGGGACGCGGTGATACCGGCAGCGGGGTCCACGTTGCATTCCCCCCTCATCTCTCTCCCGGGGGGGGCGGGAATGGAGGTTGGGGGGGGGGGGGGGAATAAAAAGTTTAAAAAAAAAAAAAAGAAAAAGCCGAGCCGGTTGGGATTTCCTTCCACCGCTCCCCTCCGAGAGGGGAAATCCAACGGGACCGGGCTGAACTCCCACACACACCGATACCGTCACCACTACTAATTAACGCCGAGCGCAGCCCGGGGAAAGGTGCGCGGCGGCGTGCCGGGGGTCCCCGCGGCAGGGACGGGGACAGGGGCGGGACGGCGCCTCCAGGCCGCCGGGGTGCGGGGGGGCCCGGGCCGGGCCGAGCCGGGCCGGGCGGAGGAGAGCGGGGCGCGGGCAGCGGGGCCGCCCCACACGTGGGGCTGCGGCGGGGGCCGGGTGGAGGGGGCGGCGGGGGAGGGGAAGGGGGGAGGCCGCAGGGAGGCCCGCGGAGCGCGGTCAGGGGGAGCGGTGCAGGTAGGGCCGGCCCCGCCGCAACGTCCCCCGAGGGGAGCCTCGCCGAGGCGAGGCCCAGGCCCCAGGCGGAGGGGCTCGGCCCGGCCCGGTGGAGGCCGCGGGTGGAGGCTGGTGCTCCGCGGGGCCCCCGGGGAGCTGGAGCCCGGTGGGAGCTTCACGGCTCCCTGGGGAACTCCAGGGGCTGCCAGGGTTTGCACTGAGTTCGCCCTATACTTGGTAGTTTTCTCGGGCTCACTCCGTTAAAATTTTACTTGTTTTCCCTTCACCGTTTCTCGCTACATGAGCATCTTAAAATGAATGAGAAGAAGAATGGCTAATTTCCTCGTGACTTCTTTTTAGGCCAAAACCATGCACGCACCTAGATTCTCAGGGTGGTTAGGCACCAGCACAAGCAATGCAGGCGCCTCCCTGCTCAAAGTCCCCGAGTGCTCCTTGTGGGCCGTTCCGATAACCACAGGGCGCAACTGGTTTTGTTATCTGAGCTGATTAATCTCTTTGAATTACATCTTGAGGTTGAGCACCTCACTGTGCCATGGCTACTGCAGCAGCCACAAAACACTTTTTCTTTTTTCCCTTTAAAGCAAAACAAACAAAACGAAATAGCAGCTGCTTTTGGATGCATGTTATCTGGCACTTCTAATTCTGGAATGAGGAGCAGAAGCCATGCTTTGTTATCTCTGAAATTAAACCCGCCAGCTAAGAGGTCACAAAGCCATCCGCTTATTCAAGTCACTGTCCTGCTTTGATAGTCCAGCTGCTCTCATAGTGGCTGCATGTACAGATCTGTATTCTGATTGACCAGAATATGTTTCTTTGTTGTTGTTGTTCAGATTTGGAAGGCTAGCAAAAGTAAGATTGCGGGGGTCTGAGTCTTTAAAGGTAAAGCTTTAATTAGGGGACAATTTAATGAAGGAAAAAATGAATGAAGACAACTGGAAAGAAGAGTTCAGGAACCTCAAGGATATAGGTGATGTTTGGAATTTCCTCAGATCAGAAGCTGTTAAACCTGTCATGAATGAGGTGCTCCTAACAAAGGCCGGGAGAGAGAAGGATTCCATGCCTGCTCGGGTGAATAACTATCTCAAGAAAAATGCAAAGAATAGGCAGATAGCCTACAAAGAATAAAAAGGAAAGGACCAATCTGAGATAAGCTTAGGGCCTTGGGTGTCAGGAAGCACAGAGATAAAGAAGTAATTCCCCAAAGTTAAACGGAGCTACATCTTGAAAAGAATGACAGAAGAAAATCTTAAAAATAGTAATAACAATGAAAACAACAACAAAGTGAACCAGTTACACAGTAGGGATTAAGGAAAGAAACAGTTACAGTTCAAAACCAAGAGGTACATACTTTGTATTAGTTTTTACTAAGAAACTGTAGATACTGAGCACAAGAACAAAAACAACTGGTCAGCTGCCACAACTGATGTGTACCTAAGGCTTAAAGACCCTGATGCACTCAAACCAGAAGACCAGGTAATGTCTTTCTAGAACTTTGCAAGGAACACTAGTTCTAGAACACAAAACTACACAACATTCAGTGTCAAGGAGTGCTGACTCTGAAAAGATTGTGATATAAGAGATCCATGTAAATAATGGATACAAATGATGTACTTACCAACAAAGCTGTTTTTATTAGAAAGGGAAACATTAGTATTTTTTACTTGTGTGAGACGATGATTAGACATCATCTAAAATAGCAATTATGTTCTCATCAGTAACATTAGAAAAAGATGTGCTGAAACTAGAAGAGTGGTGTAAAGAAGTCATTTGCATGGTCAAGGGAAGGGAAGACCCACTGCTAAAAGAGTTTGGGTTCTTTAGCTAGCAGCAGTTCTCTTAGAAAGAAAGAAAGAGAAGGAAAGGAGGAAAGGGGGGAAAAAAAGAAAATAGTTGAAGAAAAAAATAGTATAAACTGACCATAATTCAAATTAGTGCTACAATAAGAATACTTTCTTACATAAGACAGGAATACAGCTCTGCATTAGAAAATGTAGAACCTAAAACTTTAAGTACTTTTTAGGATGAAACTAAATTACATTAGGAAAGATGTCATAGACTGTCTGCCAACTGTTAATAAGCATGTGAATTTGATGAGATTCCCTCCCATCCCATTTCCTAGATATTATAATAATAGCTAGAAAATAGATAATACCTTCATGGTATGAATATCTTTCATGGATAATATCTTTCATGGGTAATACCAGGATGTATTAACATCAAGTGAGTGATGCAGAAGGATGAATGATGTCTAAATTGCTCTAGCTGATGTTACACTTCAAGTCTGAACAATTCTAATAAAAATAGGACCTAGTGTTATATATAGTGTATATTCAGGAAACATATAACTGTACATTTATATACAGAAAATATTCCCAGAGAAAATATCTTATTTTAATGCTGATTATTTTGGAGTCCACATTTTTCCCATGTAGTTGACGTTTTTGTTTCCAAACAAGGTTGGGAGTTATTTTTAAGTAAAAGTCACTCCTGTTATTTTGACATTTGTGAACAAAGATAAAATGCAGGTTGTTATGCTATTGCTTTGCTAAAGCAGAATCTAGGTAAACTAGACTTCTAATCTGTAAATAATTTCTTCTAGTCCTAAAAATGGATGTCTCTCAAGGGCCACATTTGATTGACAATTAAAAACATTCTCACCTATTCATTACCCTGAAATCATCAAAAGCAGCCAACAGTGAACACCTGGATCATTACAAGTATTGAAAGTACATGAGTCACCAGCTTACAGATCTAAGTATATGGCTTTAAACTAAAGGAGGGCAGATTTAGATTAGATACAAGAAGGACATTCTTAATTCTGAGGGTTTCGAGGTACTGGAGCAGGTTGCCCAGAGAAGCTGTGGATGCCCCATCACTGGAAGCGTTCAAGGCCAGGCTGGATGGAGCTTTGAGCGACTTGATCTAGTGGGAGGTGTCCCTGCCCATGGCAGGGGGGTTGGAGGTAGGTGATCTTTAAGGTCCCTTCTAACCCAAACAGTTCTCCGATCCCATGATTCTGTGATATACAGGTGGAGAATGCAGTTCAGCTGGTCCTTCCACCAGATATGCTGGTAGCAAGGGATGGATCTGAATGTCTCCTGTATCAAAGATAACAAGAGACTTTCAGGTTTTGGGCACCGTTAACAATACCTCCCACTTCTTCCATGGAGAAAGTGCTTGGAATTATCCTTCCAAGAGAGACATTTTATTCTAGATAAAAGTGGTTCAAATCATGAAAATCAGTTTGAAACAGCATCAAATAGAAAACTTTAGTCCAGGGATTTTGCTTTTTCTTTCTCCTTTTCTAATTACATCTCAAATTCTGCCTACATGACTGACTTGTTCCGTAAAATGCAAGTTCCTTACTTGTTAATTTAAAACACCTTTTCAATATTATTTCAGTATACCTTACTGTGACAGGATTGCAGATATTCTCGCCTTTCTTCTTACTGTGAATCTTTTGGAGCTTTCAAAACATAAACATTTTCTAAATGTGGCAGAAGCACACTGGGAAATAGCAAAATACTGCAAAATGGTAAATTGTGAAGTTATAAATGTATTGAATAGAATGCCTGTGAAATGCAGACTGTTCTTTCCACTTGGGCTGTTTCCTCTTTTAATTAAGTGAATCTGTTGATTCCCAATAACCTCTAGGCTCCCAGGCTCTAAGTCATATGGAAAGTTGGCCAGAGTGGAACTCAGGTGCTGTAAGAGCTAGGGCACCCAAGTATACAGAGCAAGGCCTTTGGAGATCTGCATAGGAGATCTGCATGCTGATGGATGTCATCCTGTCTTTCTGATGTCTTCTTGTGAATGCTTAGCTGTCATGTTAAAATACATATGTAAAAAATAAGGTTTTGAACTTTTTCACTTAGACAGTCTACCTCTTCCTCTTTCTCTTTCTGTAGGGAGAAGAACCTAAAGGAAGAACAACCCCCCCATCCCAACAAAACAAAACAAAACAACACACAAACCCAACAATCTTGAAAATTTCTGTTGCTTGGTACTGCAACTTGCTTCTCATCTTTTACTAAGTTTGCTCTCTCTTGCCTGAATCACATGTTCAAGCTGTGACGTCTATCCAGACAAAAAAAAAAAAAAAAAAGATTGTGTGGAATTTCTTTCCTTAATTGTTGCTTTTTTCTGACCTTACCTTATGTTTGAGATACTACAGGTACTACCGACAAAAATATCTCTAATTATAAAAGCTTTCTCTCTGACTGTTTTGATCTGTACCCTCTTCCCCACTGCACCTAATGCATATTCCCTTTCCCCACCATTTTCAGACAGGACCAAATTTTCAGCTAGTATCTTTCTCTGGTATCTTCACCATAGATACTATTACATTATTTTAAATTATTGCTGGATGAGACCTTGAAAAGTCATCTGGTTAATCCCCTCTGCTGTAAGCCAAGAAAAAAAAAAATAGACTACAACCCACGTAATAAAAATTGGCTATCTAACTTACACTTCAGGTATGGGACTCCACAGCACTCCACAGCACTACAGCACTACACAGCACTACAAGTGACACATAATTGCTGTTTTTCATGGACCAACTGCTAAAAAGTGGCATGTCATAATGTCCAATATGAATCTTATATCCTGCATTTTAAAGACCTCTCTCCCAATTCATTTTTTATTTCCAGAATCTTACACTTTTCTTTTTTGGAGAATATTGTTTCATTTTTTCCTGGTCAGGTCTTGACTAAAACTGTATCTTTCCAGATCTTCACCCATTTTTGTTTCCTTGATTCATTTTCCTGGGCTGACCTCCTTTCTTTATCAAGTGAGGTACTCAAAGCTCAAGTCAATTCTCTACTTGTGACTACCGAAGTTGACCAGGGTGGAGGAATCTACTAATTTATCTTACAGTCCATATTGTTTATAGTGTATATAGACTATAGGGTGGTTGTATTTTTCAAATCAGGAATGATGTTATTGACTCATTTTAACTTATGGTGTACTATAATACTCCTATCTTTTTCTAAACGTGCATAAAAAGCAAATACAGTTAAATTTTAGTTAATTGAGCTGCATACTTTTTTTGTTTGTTTGTTTGTTTTTTTGTTTGGCCACTTATCTACCTTACTGCATCACTTTGAGATTCTAACACTGTTCTCCTATATTCCCTTCAGGTTGGCATTAGTCTGCAAATGGAATAAATCGTCTGCTCTTTAAAAAAACAACAACAACATATTGAAAAGTAATTGATCCAAGGCATCTGTGTGAAACAAACACATAGTACTAGCTACCTTCTTGGCAATAAGCAATAACTATTCTAATTACTCTTTAATGTATTACATATTCACTCTCTGGTAGTTTAATCTAGACTGTGATGTCTTGCTTAAAAGAATGTTAGTTGAGACTATTTCAGAAGCATTACTAAAATCAGGCAGAGGATATCTTTTTCTTTTTTCTTTCTTTCTTTTTTGCTTTCTTTCATCCATCTGTGCTGTTATTTATTACATAAAATCTGTTTGAAACTTGCTTGCTTTCGACAAGCTTTTTTTTTTTTTTTTTTTTTTTTTTTTTTTTTTTTTTTTCCTGGTGTTATTATCACATAGATACTTGCTTGATTTTTTTTTTTTTTCATTATTTTTTCAGGAAGTAGGAAGCCAGAGAATTGGATTAGTTAGCCTAACTTCCTTTCTTCTTCTCTAAATTTGCCCATAATTTAGTAACAATGAATAAAGTCTAGTTAGCAAAATGAGAGAACATTGATTTATTCTAACCCTGAATTTATTCTCAATCAAAAAAAAATCAGTAAATAGGTATAATCTCTTCTATGCCTGTATTTTTTTAATTTTCTGCTTTTAGAGGGTATTATGACTATTTAAGATCTATTCCTGATTCATATTTTTTATTAATTCACTCGTAGTTGCTCTACTAATAGGACCTAAAGTACTGTCCCTCAACAAAAACTCCCTCACTTATAAAACATATGCATCAAGCATCCTGCAGACCTTCAGGTTTGCCATCTAGAAAATTCAAAATTGTTTTAGCAGTGGTTTCAAAGCAATGCTTTCACTGCAAATGAAAAATATAAAAAAGATAGTATGCATTAAATGACGCATATTGAAAAGATGAAGTCAAACCATTAAGTGAGGCTAAAATAAAAACAGAAAGACATTTAGGCAGAGAAGGCAGCAATTTGAAAAAAGCAAAAAAGCCGTCACAGTACTGAGGAATGAAACACTTCATAAGAGAAGTGTTCCATGCATTTAAACAAAAAAAATATTTCAATGCTACAATACTTCAGCTATAAAAAGATAACCTATTTCTGAATGACTAATTCTTGAGAAAATTAGTCATAACTTTAAGATGGCAGCTATTTTACCTTTTTGATAGAAACGAAACTGTAAACAAGGAAGACTATCTTAGCATATCCTTCCAGGACGCATGTGATTATTTTACCTATAAAATCCCCTATTTTACCTATAAAATCCCCTTGTTGTATTGTTTGTTTGTTTGTGTAGCAGGGGGAGGAGGAGGGTGGATCACTGTACACTGATTTTTCTTTATTTAAAACTTCCAAATCTATCATCAAATGGAAAAAACATGGAAGAAAAGAGCAAAAGATGAAGCCCTTTTACTTTTTACCTTTTTTTTTTTTTTTCCCTAGATGCAGAAAAGGTTAGCCAGATTTTATGTACAAGAATCAGCAGTGAATGAAGTAAGATTTTTACATATGTCTTCAATGAAACAGGAGATTGAAGTCATCCCTTCCTAGAGCTCAGACACATCAGTGTCTATTATAAAATGAGTCAAGTTTTATATAAAATATAAAAACACAACTGAGATTCTTGGATATTGTGTTTTGTCTATGAAGAAATCATGTAGCTGATGTGGTACTTCCCAGATTTCAGGAAGAGGTCTGTAGTTATAATTATTTTGATTTGTCTTCATTCTAGAAAATCTACCCCAGGGAGTCTGTAGGTGGAGCACATAAAAGGGCTCAGTTATTCAAGAGAAATTTCATCTGGCATTAAACCTCGGAGTATGTGGCTTTAATTACTTAAATGCATTAATATTTTTATGGCAGTTTGATTTTAAATGATTGTTCTTTTATAGGTCCCTTTAAGCTTTATTTTCTGACTCAGCTTCTCATTAACAACATCTTTAAAAAGGATTCCAGTATACTAAATCTCGTTGAGAAGGCACCACATGTTTAAATCTCCATTCTCCTACCCATTTATTTACCTAAAAGCACATATTCTATTTATTACACAGTGTGCTAACAACATTTCCACAGTTACTTTGTGCTCTGAGGCAGTTTCCTTTGTTTAAACAAGTGTTGAAGTTCTAGGAATTGTAGCTATAAGCAAATGAGCATTGCACCACAAATCAGGAATCTGAAAAAAGCAGAGGTTGTGTCTGTCATGATCCCTTCTATGATGCTTCTGCATGCTCATAGGAGATAAAGTTTAAACTAAAGACAAGACGGATGAACTGTGAGAATATTGAAGAGTTGCAGCCAACTATCAGTTCACCTGAATTCCACCATTCTTGTCAATGGTGCAGTTTGTGCTGACTGGCCGTATCACTGCTAAAAGCCTATGTTCTCCCTTTTTAATAAATAATACTGCGTCTGTGGAATCACAAAATTAAAGCATTCTTGGCAACAGTCCGAAGAGTCTCCAGTAAGCCCCAAACTAAGCAGTAGTGTTATCTAAGGAAAAATCATTCTTAACAAGAATTTAGTAAAGTCAGTTTTCTGCTGTATTTCTTTTGTGCTTTCTTCCTTTCTGATTGACATGAGATAACTGCTTTTGCATACTAGAACCAAGTTTTACTTTATTTTTACCAGAATGAAATAGCTTTATGGAATATATGGCTAGACTGATTCCTTTCATGCTGTAATACAAAAAAGTTATTAAATTGCTGTCAAGGCAGTTCCTTTATATAGGCACATACCTATGAAAAACAGAGCTTGAAATTTTCATTTACATGCAAATTTAAGCAGACAAATGCCAGATTTATGTAGGGTTCAAATCAGTATACTCTTGATACATAAAACTCTGAACATTGTTCATGAGATTTAGAAAAAGCCTGTGCTCAAAATACATAGACGAAGTAAGTGTCATAATTCTTCAGTCATTACAGAATGCTTCAGTAATTTGTGATAGTACTACACATACTAGGATGAATTCAAATTTTGCATTAACTTATTTCAGAAGTGAACCTTTCATGTAGAACAATGGAAGAAAGGATAGGTCATATCCCAATGCAAATGCCATAAGAAACCTGTCAGTCACCATAAATGTTTGTTCATGGCTTACGAAAAATATGAATTTTTGAGATGGTCTCAAATTCATCTGTAGTGCCTGTAAACACAGGTACGTAGTTTGGTATATAGCTAGCTAAGCACAGCCTCTTTAACAGATGTCTAAAGATGTAAGGGCTGAAAAACACTATGAAACTCCCTATTTTTATTTTTATTTTTATTTTTATTTTTATTTTTATTTTTATTTTTATTTTTTACTTCATATATATATATATATATATATATATATATATCCTTTTAAATTATTGGACCCTAAGGTACAATCAGTCCTGATGTTTTTATTAGGTAAAACAAATCTGGACTCAAGATTATTGACTCTAGCTTAGCAGTCACATGAATCTCAATGTATTAGGGAGAGAAGCCATGCTAATTCCATACAGATGTGCTGTTGCATTCCTGTAAATTTTCAGACTGAAAAGGAAATGCTAGTTACACCCCTTTCCCCTACTGCCTACGGTAGAACATTTCACAGATTGCATATGTGTTTTGCATTCAAAGAAAAACAGTCATAGATCTCTTTGACCAGATTCTCCTGTTTTTAACTTGTCACTGAAATTTTAAAAACCAAAGCCTGTGTTTGCCAATTCACGTATCATATCTATGGCATACATATTTTTAAACAATCTAGGAAACCTAGTCCCTGGGCCTCAGTTTTTTTTTTGTTTGTTTGTTTTGTTTTGTTTTGTTTTTCAACATACACACAGAATATGAACAGCTTTATTTCCTTAGATGTTTTCCTTTGCTTGGAAAGAAAGCTTATATATATACAAATATACATATACATATACATATATATATATATATATATATATTTCAGAAGGACTTGGTATCAAGATCACAGATACAACTAAGAAGACTGAGAAAAGAAAATGTTAATAATACTTACCTTAGTCTAGAAAGTGCTTTGCACAGGGTAAGAGCAAAGACTTGTAAGACTACCACGTAAGAGCTTTTCAGACCAGTTGCTAAAAGCAAGCCACATTCTCCACTGATTTCCATTGGCACAGACCTTAAAGAGACTTTCAGTGGTGGAAAATATATGTAAATGTGGCAGTAGAAAACATCTAATATCCATCTTCCCAGCCTGAGAAAATTGATAGACCTGGCCAGACAGGAGAATGACTAAAATAATAGAAGAATGGCAGAATATGCTGGGTTGGGTGAACATGGTATAAACTTTTCAAACTGAAAAGTCATCTTTGCACATCACATTCCAGTTTTGAAAGAAGGCAGATTTCAGCACAGTTTCTTTGTTCAAAACATTCATCCTCCACGCTGAGTCCTGGATCTGGCTAGTGATGTCTAGGCTTCAACAACAGGGAATAAGATTCCTTTTCATAAACACAGTGTAGTCAAACCTCTCTTAAGTCACTCCTCAGGGGACTCACAAAAGTCTGTTGCCAAACAGAAGTGGTCTTTAACTAAAGGTCAAATAAAATTTGTACTAGAAACCATGAGGATATTTATCACAGATCACTTAGAGACTAGTTGTGGACAGAACAGCCACTTATTCACAGTGGATTCTCTTTGCCCTTATAATCTACATTTCATTGTCATAAAGTACCTTTAGACTATTTCACAGTTTATTTTTTCTTTACTCAATCAGTGAAGTTCTGGAAGTGTTTTCTAAACTGTTTTATTTTTTATTTTTATTTTTTGGTCTCAGAGAGCAAGACATTTATCCAGATAATGCCAAAGGCAGAAGGAACACAACCTCTATGTAATATTCTCACAGAATGATAACTTAAAAAATGTCTTTTTTTTTTAGTCCCTGACCTTGGTTGATATCTGTTTATTAAATTACTGGAGTGTCACTCAAGATTGCCTTAATTGTAAAACAAATTTGCCACTATATACAACTGTTAGTCCTTTTGATATTTTTACAGTGACGTCTGGGTTCTTTATTAATGGATCAGGACTGTGTTCTACAAGCATGCTGTAAACGTACTTGTAATGAATTGAAGAGTTTCCTGATCCTAAAATACTGCAATCCGTACAAAAGCATCAGAGGTTGTCTAGGAGGCACAGAAGAAATATTGGTAAATTTTATAGGTGGGTTCATTATGCACATGGCATAGCTATTGGTTAAATATTATTGAGAGATATGAGTGAGGAAAAAAGGTTTGCAGATAACTTCAGGATTTATTTATTATTATTATTATTTTTTTTTTTCAAAGGAGAAAAATATTAGGAGAGAAGCAGCAATATATCAAGTTTTCCAGCATGCATGTCCATGAAGGTTTGTATCACAGGCCAGGCAACAGTCAGCCTCTTGATCCCAAATGAGAGATAATAAAAGTGAGTGACAGCAAGTCTTTAAAAGGAAGGTTACATAAACTATATTTGATATAATAGAGAATGCCAAATCAGTGAAGCAATGTAAGAAATTAATCTTTGTGTTAGCAATCTGGATGTACATTGCATTTCAAAGCACTAGACAAAGAGTGATGTCGTCACTGACATGTGAGATGACAACTAGCACAGGAGTATTAGTCCTACAGATGCAACATCATATGCAGTGCAAAGGATGCAAATTGCCAATGATGATGAGAGTACATGCCTGAATGACAGACAGGATGGCAATCCCACTCAAAGTGGCTATACAAAAGAGATGGGAGAAACATGCAGCTAAGATTTCTTTTATCCTTGCGCTAACAGCATGTATTCCAAGACAGCAAATCAAAAAAACAGGCATAGATTTAATTTAGAGGCAGAGACTTACATGAAATGAGGGGAGTAGAATCAAAAAGGAGTTTATACATTCAGTTCTTTGGAAAAGAGACAATCTATAGACAAAAGACAGTGTGGAAAAATAAGTAACACAGAAATGGAGCTTGAGTTTTTAAAATGATGTTGGAGGGCTAGAGAGTGCATTTTATTTCATGTCATCTCGGTATCTTAATCTTGGAAGTCTGAAGATTCATGTTTATTGATCATACTCTGTCTTTTTTTTTTTTTTTTAAACAAACTAAAGTTTTTGAACTATCTTAAGATTGAGAAGATGACTGTATTTGCTATTTCAACATATTCTCAACTGGATCAATATTCGGCCAAACTGCCCCAAACTCCCTCACGAGTACTCACAGAAGGGAGGGAGGCCAATAACACCGGAGGAAGCTGGCAACAACACGAACCAGCAGGGGTACCAAAGCCTGAGGTACCCTTGCAGAACCACTTCACTTATCTGCAGACTGAGAAGGAAAGACGCATTGCAAGGGAGTGGAGCTGAGTAAGGCAGCCTGGTCTGCTCCCTGTGTAACATCCAGTCCCACTAAGAGAAGGCGATGGGTGATAGTAGTAGGACACTCTCTTCTGAGAGGTACAGAGGCACCCATCTGCTGACCTGATCAGCTCTTGAGGGAAGTCTGCTGCTTACCAGGGACTCATGTCAGGGATGTTAGCAAGAGACTGCCAAGCCTCGTATAGCCTAAGGACTATTATCTGCTGCTGCTGTTTCACACTGGGCACCAATGATGCAGCCAAGAGCAGTCTGAGGAGTACAAGGAGGGATTACAGAGCCCTGGGAGCAGCAGTTAGGGACTCAGGAGCGCAGGAAACTTCTTTATCAGTCCTCCCAGTCAAAGACAAGGGGACTGATTGCCAATTGATTCTGGCAGAAGTCTGGTGCCACAGACAGGTGTTTGGTTACTTAGACCATGGGACTCGCTTTGAGAAACCTGGTCTGCTGGGGGTTGATGGGGCTCACCTGTCAGAGAAGGGGAAGAACCTTTTTGGTCATAGGCTTGCCCAGCTGGTGAAGAGGGCTTGAAACTAGAGTTACCAAGGAGGGGAACCTCAATCCATCCCACTCCTCACAGCTTGATGCCAGTGTGAGTGATAGATGTCCAGAGCCTGGAGAAGGGTCACAGGTCAGCAGAGAGCACCTGAAGAGCAGCACAAAGGAATTCCAGCCACTGCAGCTACTAAGCAAGCCAGCCTCATGGGGGCCCAAATCAAATGTCTCTATGCTAATGCACACAGCATGGGGAATGAACAAGAGGAGTTAGAGATGTATGCATGTCTGCAGGGCTAATGACCTCATTGGAATTACAGAGTTGTGGTGGGAAGGCTCCCATGTCTGGAGTGTTGGAATGGAGGCTCTTTAGGAAAGATGGGGAGGGGAGATTAGGAGGGAGTGTTGCTCTCTATGTCAGTGAGCAGCTGGAGTGCAGGGAGCTCTGCCTGGGGATGGGTGAGGAGCTGACTGAGAGCTGATCGGTCAGGATTACAGGGAGGCCAGGGACAGGGGACATTATAGTGGGGGTGTCTGCTACAGGCCACCTGATCAGGAAGACCAAGCAGATAAGGCCGTCTATAGACAGGTAGAAGCAGCCTCACATTTGTAAGCCCTGGTCCTCATGGGGGACTTCAACCACCCTGACATCTGTTGGAGGGACAGCACAGCAAGGCATAGGCAATCCAGGAGGTTCCTGGGATGCATTGATGACAACTTCCTTCTCCAAGTGATAGAGGAACCAATGAGGAGAGGTGCTATGGTGGACCTCACTCCTACCAACAAGGAGGGGCTGGTGGGGAATGTGAAGATCAAGGGCTGCAGTGATCATGAAATGGTGCAGTTTAGGATCCTGAGGGCAGTGAGGAGGGAGCACAGCAAGCTCACTGACCTGGACTTTGGGAGAGCAGACTTTGGCCTCTTCAGAAATCTGCATTGTAGACAACCATGAGACAGAGCCCTGGAGGGAAGAAGGGCTCATGAAAGCTGGTTAATATTCAAGGATCACCTCCTCCAAACTCAGGAGCGATGCATCCCAACAAAGAGGAAGTTGGGCAAAAACACCAGGAGGCCTGCGTGGATAAACAATTCCAAACATAAACAGAAAAAGGAATCCTACAGAGAGTGGAAGCAAGGACATGTAGCCTGGGAGAAATACAGAGAAATTGTCTGAGCTGCCAGGGATCAGGTTAGGAAAGCCAAAGCCCTGTTAGAATTAAATTTGGCCAGGGACATCAAGGGCAACAAGAAAGGCTTCTATAGGTACATTGGTGATAAAAGGAAGACTAGGGAAATTGTGGGCCTTCTCTGGAAGGAAATGGGAGACCTGGTCACCCAGGATATGGAGAAGGCTGAAGGTACTCAATGAATTTTTTTGCATCAGTCTTCACCAACAAGAGCTCCAGCCACATAGCCCAGGCCCCAGAAGGCAAAGGGAGGGACTGGAAGAATGAAGAAGTGCCCAGTGTAGGAGAGGATCAGGTTTGAGACCAGCTAAGGAACCTGAATGCGCACAAGTAAACGAAACCTGATGAGATACATCTGTGGGTCCTGTGTGACCTGCAGTACTGTCCAATACTTAAAGTGGGCCTAGAGAAAGGCTGGAGAAGGACTCTTTATCAAGGAGTGTAGTGACAGCAACAAGGAGTAATGGTTTTAAACTAAAAGAGGGTAGATTTAGATTAGATATTAAGGAGATTTTCTTCACTCTGAGGGTGGTGAGGCATTGGAACAGATTGCCCAGAGAAGCTATGGATGCCCCATTCCCGGAAGTATTCAAGGCCAGCCTGGATGGGGCTTTAGTGGGAGGTGTCCCTGCCCAAGGCAAGGGGGTTGAAATTAAATGGTTATTAAGGTCCCTTCAACCCAAACCATTCTATGATTTTATGAAGTCCAAATTCTCTTGTCACATTTTAACAACTGCATTAGGGAAGAGCTTGCAGTGGTTATTAGGAAGTTAATTTAGTCTATGCATGAGTTTCAAGAATGTAAGATACTTTAAGGATAGAATGCAATACAAATTTATATTGTAAGTTTAGCTATGTAGCTTCAAAGTCAGATGCCCAGTTTAAACTTTATGCTCTGTTTGGTAATAAAGGACCAATTCCTGGCTCTGATCTTAGAGACTTCTCATAGAAAAGTCCCCTGCTCCCAGTCCCCTGCACTCTTTGCCTCTCTTAGCATACAGTCTAACTTAATACTAACTTACTAACTTACAGTCTAACATACATAAACTTTCCTGTTGCTTGAGCAAGAGCGGATGAATCCTCTCCTTATGTCATGGATAATATCAGTCATCTAGCAAAGTATCTCAATAGAGAAATTGGAAGATAACAAGGAGTAAAGCAAGAATGCAGCTCTTTTTTCTTTTTTTTTTTCTGTTAATTTGCTTTCAAGATAATAGTGATGAAAATAAGTTTTATACCTTTAGCATTACATCAGTAAATACGTATAACAACTGTGGCATAAACAGTTGTCTTCGTATTTATGCAGTTATCAAGAAAGATGTAAAATGTCACTGCACACATTTCCATTAATTTGGGGAAAAAAAAAAAACAAACAGCAAACTAATTCAAGGTTTACTGTTCAAACATTTAATTAAATGAGTACAAAGGGATAAATTAATTTCCTTTCTTCTTGTAATAGCAATGCAGCATGTTTCTCTGGAAAACTTCATTAATTTTATTTCCAGATTTTCCTGGCATTTTAAAAATATGATACCAGCACCTAATGAATTCTTCTAAATGTGTTCTATTTAAAGTCAGTAATTTAAAACTTCATGGAGCTTTTGGTTTACTTCACCAAGAAGTAGCTAAATGCTAATATAAAAAACAAAGACCAAAAACACAACCATACAAATAAACAAACAAACAAGAAAAACAACCCAAAAACTAACAGCCCACATTAATGAACACTGTTAGGTTGAACCAAACTTACACTAATCTCCAGAAACAATTGTTACAATGATCTACCATACAAGGCACTACGGAATGATACTGGTGATACAGGCTGCATGAGACTTTTCAGTTTTTCATGCAGAATACCATCTCTTACTTTCAATGATTTGTTTTATAAAAGAAGAGTAAAACAGTCAGAATTTGATCTTCCCAGTATTATAAAGTGGATGTATTTCCCATCAAAAGTTAAATCCATTAAATCACAGTTCACATAAAGAATAATTTTCTTTCTACATATTCTCATCAAAATTAAAATGTCTAAAAATCTTAGCTATCCCAGAACCTCACTTAATTAAACTAGCACAAATCCAGATGACTCAACTTACTCTCATTGCTTTCTTTCACATTTGCCAGTGGAATCCATATGAGGAAAATACAGAGAAAGGTGTGGTGTGGTGGAGCATGGGGAACAAAAGTGAACATGCTGAGAGAAGTCAGTAGACATTTAATTCATATTCACTGGAAAAGTATTGAGCTATGGATAAACTGGTTAACTGAGAAAACAAAAACTTCTTCAACACTAGAATTACTCCTGATTTAATTTTGGAGAAACTGGCAAGTGTGATTGCACAGGCCTACCTCTGTTAAAGTTAATGGAATTATTAAATCTGTGGTAAGTTAAGGAAAAGTAGTTTAAAGCCTTTTTCATTTGCTGATGTAATGCAACTCAAATCAAAATTCCTCACCCCTTTACCCTAATATTGTCATTCCTTATGATTTTGGCAGCATGGCAATATAAACAAGGTAAAAAACTAAAATCCTTTCCTAACCATTGCAAATTTAATAACTAGCTATTATAAAACAATTCATCTTGCTTATGTAGCAATATAAGAATACACATGTATCCAATCATTTCCTCAGATTTTCCCCTAGTGTAACGTCATATTTTTTTCTGATAATATTCATTTATTATTTCTGATTAGAACTATATATTTAGTGTCTTGAATTCACAATTTCATCCTTTATATTGAGTTTGAACTCAGACTACTAAATTACTTGTAAGAAAACACAGGTACCTGAAAACAGTGTGATGTCTAGGACACTTCATGCACAGAAAAAGAGCTGAAGGGCAGTAAGAGAAGTCCTGATGGAATCATGATCCACTATTTGCAAAAGCCTGGACAGCTCTTTTGGGCAACTTTATCATCCTAATCAAACTAATACAGAAATCTTTTGATAAAATTCTCAACAAATTACCATCATATAAACTGAAATATCTTTAAGACAGATTGAGCCAAGCTAACTCAAACTCTTCTAGGCCTATGAGTAAGAAGCTGAATATTTATATCAGGGTGGATAATATTTTTGTGTTCATTCAGAATGTATCAATGAAAATCATTATACAGAACTAAGGATGCCCACAGTTGTCTGCTTCCTTCAAGACCTGAGAGTTCTACAAAACAAGAGAAGGAAATGATTCCCTCTTCATGCCATATCCTTTCAAAAGGTAGAGTCCCCACTATTAGCTTCCCGTCAAGGCTTATATTCAAATTTACCATCTTTTCCTCATCTCTTTTGCAGTAGCAGGCCACAAGAATGCCTGAGACCAGAGATCATCTTTGGTCAGTTTATTAGCATGCCAAGGCTCTGATCCCTGACATGTATTTTAGCTCATACCCAGATGACTGCGCTACCACCGCATGTGTGAACTGCAGGTTCAGCCTTGCTGTCTCTGCTACCGTGCTCATTTTCTGTCCAAAACAGCATAACCTGCTTTGGTCTTTTGCATTCAGAGACAACACGTACTACACTCACTGTAAGAGTTAAAATAGCAGGCTGTAAAAGCTTTCCAGATCAGAGTTTATCTGCATTCAGTTTATTAGCACAATGGGGCTTTGATCCCTAATTTGGATACAAGGAAAAACTTTTCCCCATGAAGATAGACAAACGATGGAGCATGCTGTCCAGAGGGTTGTGCTGGCTACATCCCTCCGAGATCCAAGCCTGAATGGGGGTAGCCTTGAGCAAGATGGACTGTCCACAGAGCTGACCCTGCTGTGACTAGGACTTTGGACCAGAGACCTCCTAAGCTCCTGTCCAACCTGAGCTCTATAAACTCTATAATGCTCTGTGAGCATTACATAAAGAAATGACAGCTAGCTCTTATTAAAGTTTTATTGTTTTTATTGTTTTATTGTTGCTTTAGTAAAAACTTTAAAATAGTAGTTTGTTTTTACTTTTTTTTTTTTTTTTTTTTTTTTTTTTTTTGTCTTTAAGTATAAAGTCAATGATTTTGACAGCACTTTTTTGACAGCATAGCTTTATATTTTAATGATTTCTATACAGTTCAGGGACGACAAACCATCCCTATATAAGTGTATCCAGAGTAACCTATTCATCCTCTTGGTAGAAGTTCATGGGCTAATATAGCTCTGCATTTGTTATTCACAAATGTAGGGTTAATGTCATGATTTTACCTTTTATTGCTCCTGTAGTAGAGGAAGACAGGCCAATCACTTTTTCTATTTGCCTGTCAATCACTTAGTAACAATGACCTGGAATACTGCACAGGAAGAAAACTTCATTTAGTGGGGAAGACAAGGTTCTTTTAGCTTGGCAAGACTTTCCTAAGAAACAGATGGGTGCTGCTGTTCAAGTGTTAGATATCATGTTCTTAAACTAAAAATAACAAAATAAATGTTAGTCATGTTCTAACCATGACAGACAAATAACGTCACCAGACTTCTTTTGAGGAATTACAAATCTATTCACGTTCTATGTATTTTTTTTAAATATGATTCATCCTTCACTCTCCACCTATTCGTCATACACTTTATCTGTACTGAACTATTTTGGTAGTTACATTCTTTCAACACAATAAGATTTAATATATATTCAAAGTATGTTCTGAATGGAATTTCGGACATTACAAATACTCCTAAATCTCTGCTATTTTGGGGGTGTTTTTATAATAACATTTTTTTTTTTTAATCTTATTCTTTCTGAATTAAACACATTAAAATATTGCAGCTATACCAGAGAAAAATAACTATGGTGAAGTAAATGCATTGACTACTCAATATCCAGAAGATAAAGTAACTAGCCCATAGGACAGAAACATCAACTCATGGACGGTTTGAACAAGCGCAATATAACCTGTATTATCACCTCACAAAAGGAAAGTTGTCCTCTATCATGGGATATTTTTCCTCCCCAAAGCTGTAACATTCTTTGAGTTATATCAGTTACAATCAAACTTCTAGTGCCATTGAACACACTATGCTCTTATCTTTTATAAAGTGAAATTAGGCAGTGCTACACTAACAAGATTCCTTCCTCTCTGTCTCAGTTTTCCATTTGCTAAGCTGCTTAAATTGTAAAATATCTTTGGAACTTGAGCTTGGCCATTCAAGCAGTGCTATAATTTCACCACAGTTTTGCCTGTAGGCTCACAGAGAAACTTTGTGTTGATGTAATTGCCTCCCACTGTCTTTCTGATTTCTGCTCTCCTAAATGAAATTCTCATCCTGCTCTACGGTCTAGATTCTTTGTACCGAGATGATAGACAGCATCTGATCACATGGAATTTGGATTGTTTTCTGACCATGAAAATATCCATACCTGTCTTTAGTAGGTACCTGTCTTTGTGGGGGTTCATTAGAAAAATATAAACATCAGAGTAATACTAGTTAAGAAAACTCCCAGTAACACTGAATTTTGAGATCCTTCAGCTGGCCAACTTTAATCCACATAGTATGTTTTACAGATGATATGTTTTAACTGATGTTAAAACTTTTAATCAGTATTACACAGTATTGCAACAGATGCCTTGCAGACACTGGAACTTTTTACGCATACAGTAACTTTTATCCATCAGTTCTGCAAACTATAGTGCTAGTGGAAAGTAAGTTTTCCACCTAAGTACATTCATTAGAATTACTGCTATCTCTGATTCATTATCTGATTCATTATCTGAAATCTGTATTATCTATTAAATTGCATACTTTTAGTTAGGTTAATCCTATAGTCCTCTGGATCATGTGCTTGATGACCTTTTAGCAGTACTGACATGTTTCCCTCCACCTCTCATCCCCCCAGCTGGACTTTCACCACTGTATCAGTGCACCAGAAACTACCAAATTTAACCATTTGGCAACTTTCAGGCACATCTTTTCTGAAACATCTGATTTGAAAAACAATTTTAGTAGATGATAATTCATATTTCCTCAGTTATTGTTCGAATGAATAATACCTGCATATCCTCTCTATTTTTCCTCCTTAAAGGACACTCTTTCTATAATATTGCCAGGATTTTTCTATTTACTAATGAAATCTACATTTCCTCCTATTACCTCTAGCTTTTGCCATAAATAGTTTCATTAATACAAGCAACTTCTCTCATATATTGCCAATTACCTAAATATCTAATTTATATTCCATACTGCCCATTTTCACTGTTTCTTTTTATCAGTGTAATCTGTCTCTTATCACACTAAGAGACAAAAACAGCAGCCAGATGTTGAAAGCAACGCTTTGCCAAGCAAGACTGGTCTTTTGAAGGATACTTGGTTCAGGAGATAAGAGAGATATTCCTGGGTAATGACAGAATTTTACATAAAGCCAGAATAAAATTTAGCAAGCAGCAAAAGCAAGGCAAAACAATCAATCAGTCGAAACAAAACAAAACCCACCACCACCAAAGCAAAACAAAGAACAACCGACTAACCAACCAACCAAACAAAAAGCCTGACTGCTCACTTTTCTTTCTACTAGCTGGGGACTCTCTTTAATGACTTCAGAGAAAGGTGTTTTCCTCAGCATCACTCAGCCCATAGACAGCAGAGTCCCAACATTTCCAGGACCTACTTTATTTCCTCCCAAGTGATTAGAGGTTTCTCGTTAGTTTCCTTCATGTGATTTCTTTAATGGATTGCCATTCCATACTATAGGTGAGTGACTAAACAGGGAATTGCTCTGTAATTTGCTAGGTCTCCTTTTTCTTTTTTTTTTTTCTTTTTTTTTTTTTTTCCTAAGATTATAGAAAATAGTTATCAGAGACAATCAGAAACATTAAAAAATGCACAATCATATTGCTGTTAGATCAACTAAAATCTACAGAACAAAATATAGTAGGTGACACATAAAAAAAAAAAAAAAAAAGTCTTCGCCGGTAATTTTCTTATGCCTTATTTATATTAGAATACATACAATCTTCTAAAACTGTTAAAATGCTCTTTCCTAGAAATCCAGTATCATTTAAGAGACAATTTCAAACAGCAGTGCAATGGTCCTCCTCCTGCACTTAATGTATTTTCTTGGAGATATCCTGAAAGGCCCTAGTCAGCCTGCTTTCAGCCTCTGACAGGACTGAACTGACTATTCTTGAAGCTGTTGTTGATGATCTTGGCTGAAAATGGGGGTGGGAGTGGGGGTAAGGGTTTCAAGAGAGAGTCTACTTTTCAGAGTGGGATGCCTGCCATTGAGTGCCCTTACCTAAGCCTAATCTCCTGGAAGGGTTTATTTATTACCCAGTTGTGTGTTTAACAGGCGTGTTCATACCAGGTGCAAATTGCTTGCATTTATTTTGCATGTATTTTAAGTAAATTTGTATTATTTTGCTTTGTATGTTTTTTGTATGTCAGCCTTCTTTCTCTAGCAGCTTTCAAAACCTCCTCACAATAATTTAATTTTCCAGGATTACTGCCACCAGTCTACATTCTTCTTTCATAGTATCTTTTAACAACCTTGGATAAAACCCATCTGGACTTCAGGATTTATTGGTTTTGAGTCATTGTAACTCATTTATCACTTCTGTCTTACTGACCTTGAAATCATCCAAGATAGTGAGTGCACAGCCAGTTCAGATGAGATTTCATTAGTGCATTCTGTCTCCAGTAACTGAATTCAGGAACCATGAATAACTGTCTTGAATACATAAACTTAAGCGGAGAAAAATGCATACACAGAGGAGAATCCCAAATCTTCAGTTTTACTGAAGACATCTAAGTGTGTGGGTGTGGGGTCTTTCTAGGCAGTAATTTCCAGTAGCAGTAAGTTACTTGTAACATTGAACTAAACGCACGTAAGTTTTTTTATCTCTTATGTCTACGTAGGTGTAAAAAATGCTGATAGCTTGACTCTCCATCTGTTTTAGAGAGAGAGAGAGCTCCATATTACCTTGACATTTCAGTGTTCCATAATCCTAAAATATGTTTTTCTTAAGGCACAGTCAACTACAAATTTTGAGGAATACAAAGAATCAAAATACAAGGGACTGAACTTTTGCAAGCAGCTGAGAGAGTGAGGGCAATGGGAGCGCTGCTGCATTACCTGGGGTGGTGATGAACACCTTCAAATCCTGCACCAGAGCTGTGCTTCACTGCTGAGTTGGGACCATGGGTGGGAGCAATTACATATAGCCCTATAGCTAGGCTATAGTTTTGCACATTTATCAGTTTCAAAACATAAACACTGTTTCTATAGGAGGGGACTTTAAACTCAGTGGAGGCTACAAAAGTATTTGTTCTATGTAGAACCACATGGTTGGTACTACATAGAACAATAGACGCTGTTAATTTGTGGTATCACAACAATTTTAACTGTGTTTGTAAAGGGTCAAGATGACAGCTCTGGAGACCTTGGTCTTTCGTTAAGCCCTAGCAACGCTAAAACTCAGTCCAAGCTCCTGCACACCAGTTGGCTCACACGACTCAGCCTTGCTCCAGAGGGCCCACTTCTGGTCATAACAGAGTGACTCAGTGCCATTCAAAAAGTAGTGGAGTAGCACTTGTAATGAACAGTAAAATAAAAAGAAATAAAAAAGTGATTAGGCCATCTATTCCATTTTTTATGCCAATGTACAATTGCTCCTTATTAAGTATTTTCTACTACTTTGTAATGTCTATTTTTCATTACTTGAGTTTTTGGTATTTCCACTGAGACTTGCAGATATCTGTGTGCATTCATGCCAAATCTGGTGGTAGTGTTCTGTGTTCTGTGACTGGGGGAGTAGAACAGATGACACTGGAGAAGAAGCATGGTCTAACAGCCCCAGTGGGGCATGGTGTATTAGGCACTATACGGTATGAATGTAGGTATGCAGCAGCTACATGTTGTGTACATGTGTGATTTATTTATTTTTCTTGCAAGTTCTGCTAGCCATAATCAAAACTCACACTATCCACTCCATAGTCAAATTTAAATCCTGCTAAGAAAGGATCTTGTATACCAACTTCAGCATAGCATGTCATAGACCATTCAGCATTTCTACACAAAAAATCAGCTGGCACAAAGTTATTGCAAGCAGATAATTTCAATCTTTCTTTAAAAGAGCATTACTACAGTATTCTTAAGAGTTATTGAAAGCTTGCTCATCCAGTAAGAAGCATCAGTATCTGGAAACACCCATCCCCCCCCCCAAACACACTTTGCTTATGCCAGCCACTGAGAGGAGAATTCTCTCCAACACACTTCATAATCTCTACTTGCAAGACAGGCAGGGATGGAAAGTGATACAACTACCTTTTTTTTTTTTTTTTTTTTTTTTTTAACTGTGATTGAAAAACATACGCTAGTAGTACTACTCTGATTTCTTTTCATTTTTCATAATGAAGTAAGGTGAGAGATCACAATATTGATGTTTAGAGGGATACAGTCTAATACAAAAATATAAAGTAAGGTACCATTCTGCTGCAGTGAACTAGAGAGAAATGTTTGTTTGTTTTTTGTTTGTTTGTTTGTTTGATTGATTTGTTTTGTTGTTGTTGAGCAGAAAAAAAGCCATTGAAAATATAAATATTTACAGTCTTTCCAGAGGAAAATAAACACAAAAATCTGGGGAAAAGGCAATTTCAAAACCATTTATGGAAAAAAAACTAGAAGACAGCACCTTCCTAATACAATCGTAAAATCTATCAGATTAATTTAAGTCATTCATTTATCTATCACATTCTTATGATGTATCCTCAAACATGAACAGCATCTTAACCTCATGGCTGGGCAAACTGACACTTCTTTTACTGTAATGAACTATTCACAGTAATGCATTTACCATTGTGCCTTTTGAAATGCTAGTGAAAGGTTATCGCTATTTTATGTTCAACCTTTTAAAAGTACAATATTAAAGATATAGAATTATAAAGTTAAATACCTTAACTTTGTCTCTGGTATCCTTCCTAACAGTACTATATCACAACTGGGATAACTTGTTCCCTTTTGCTTCAGCTAGGCTGTTTACTAGTCACCAAATGGACGCAAAGGAAATGAAGACTAGAAACACAGATAATCTAGATTATCTAGAACCCAGAGAAAGGAAATTGAGAAATAAAGAATGAAAGAAAACTAACAACAACAACAAAAAAATCAAAGACATGATTAATAATGCAGAGTAATTACGGGAAAGATGCAGAAAAATGACAGTGAAAACTCAACATAGTATATATATTTGAATTGAAGAAAAAATATTTGGCAAGAAATTTATAGTCTTTTTTTTTTTTTTTTTTTTTTTTTTTTTTTTCAAGCAGTAGTTATGGAAAAAATACTGTCCCGTATATAATTATTTTTAACCTTATTTGTATTTATGATATATTTCTCCACTTCCTGTAACATTTCTTTACTCTTTCCTTATTCTACATGCACTTTAATTACGTATTACTTTATCTGTTGGAAGTTTGCTACTTCTATGTTCTCTCTTTGAGAGGTAGAGGAAAGTTGGTTAACTGGACATGGAAGAACATGGGAGAGATGGATAAGTTTTGTGGTCTAGTTAAAATATTAATTTAAAACATTTCTCTCCAGCACAAAAGACAGTATGAAAAGAATTGGAAATGCTGCATGGGGAGAGCTGAAGATTAACCAGCTCTTCTCTGAAAGACCTACTGTACCTGCTCTTGAGAAATTAGGTTGTTCATCCTCTCCCATCATCTTATCCTCTCTATTCATAAATTTAAGATCCAGGAAGAAGTAGGGGACAAATTAACTGCTCCCACATAGCTCTGTACCACGGGGTCCATCCGTCAGGAGCAAATGGCTACAGCACGGGTCCCCCACGGGCAGCAGCTCCCCCCAGACCCCCTGCTCCTGCGTGGGCTCCTCTCCACGGGCTGGAGCTCCGGCCTGGGGCCTGCTCCGGCGGGGGCTCTCCATGGGCCGCAGCCTCCTCCAGGCCACAGCCACCTGCTCCACCGGGGGCTCCTCCACGGGCTACAGCGTGGATATCTGCTCCATGTGGGACCCATGGGCTGCAGGGGGACAGCCTGCTCCACCAGGTGCCTCTCCACAGACCGCAGGGGAACTGCTGCTGCACGCCTGGAGCACCTCTTGCCCTCCTGCTGCACCGACCTTGGGGGCTGCAGGGCTGGTTCTTACTCCTCTCTCTCCCAGCTGCTGTTGTGCAGCATTTTATTTTATTTTATTTTATTTTATTTTATTTTATTTTATTTTATTTATTTATTTATTTTATTTATTTACTTAAACAACATTGCTTACTGACTTGCCTCTGGCCAGTGTTGGGTCCCTTTGGAGCTTGCTGAAACTAGCCCTTACCTAACATGGGGCACTAACACCCCTGCAGCCCCCCCTGCTACCAAAACCTTGCCATGAAAACCCACTACACATGCAGGAACCTGAACCCACCATCTTATGGTCTGTGCAGCTAAGGCTGCCCCCAACCTTCAACTCCCCAGCCAGTCCTTTGTTTGTTAATACAAGGTCCAGCAGCGCACCTCTCCTCACTGGCTCTGCTACCTGTGTCAAAAAATTATTGTCAGTGCTCTGTAGGAACCTCTTGGACTGTTTGTGCCCAGCTGTGCTGTCTTTCCAGCAGATACCAGGGTGGTTGAAGTCCCTCATAAGAACCAGGGCCCGTGACTGTGAGGCTACTTCCAGCTGTCTGTGGAAGGCCTCCTTGACTTCCCTCCTGATCAGGTGGCCTGTAGTAAACACTCACAACAGTGTCATCCAGGGTAGCCTGCCCTTTAATCCTTACCCTTAAGCTCTTGAGTCGCTCTTCATCCACCCTTAGTAGAGCTTGATACATTCCAGTTGCCCTCTCACAGTTGCTCCACCACCTTGCCTTCCTGGCCTGTCTTTCCTAAAAAGCACACAGCCATCCACTTACTCATTTAGAAGATTGTCATATGCAGGAGCCACGGAAACACATGCAATTAGTGATGTAGATTACATTGTCGATGGCTGAATTAAGATGTATCACATATTTAAAATTTGTAAATTTATTTAACGGTCAGCTACTGACTTCAACATGTGGCCAGGAATTTGGTATGAGACTCCTCTTTAATTTGAAGGAGGAGAGCTTAAAAGACTATGACAGATTCTGGGGAGGACAAATTTGTTTGTTCTTTTGTTGCAAACTGAAAACTCAGTTTCTGCCTTCTGGCAGGAAACAAAAATGCAGATGACAAAAATGTTTTCTAAGCCTGTAAGAAGCAATTTTTTCTTCCCACCTCCAAATAAATTAATTTAGTTCTCCAGTGGTAGAGAATAAGATATGCAATATTTATTCGAGGTTCTCTGTAGTTTTATTGTAAATCAATATGAAAATGACCTCTTTTTTTTTTTTTTTTCTTCAGTTTCAACGAAGAAGAAAACCAAGCAAACAATACAGGGACATACAAACCCACATTTTTCCCCCACAGGTAAAAATTCTGAAAATCTCACATGATTAAAAGAAATTAATGGATATATTGTGTAATGTAACTGTTGCTCTTGCAGACGGCATTGAAATCAGCATGTCAAATATTCTACAGTCAGCAACACTGAGTGCTTTTCAACATGCTCACATATGCTAAATGCATGTGAGTGCACTGCTGGACATTGAGCAATACAGTGAACAAAGACAACTGGAACCCCTGGAATGGGTGAAATGCACACAGTGGAGCAGATATTCAACTCAGTTGTGTAACCGATTACAGACCTTTCGTACATTGCCTAGCTGGCAACTTTGAAGTCACATTAGATTGGCATAAACAGTAGAACAGAATGAAATGAATCACCAGCAAAAGGCAACCAGTATCTACCAATCATTTGACCTTGCCACCTTCCATAGTTTTCTCATGCCTTCTTTCAAGCCTGGAATATACAAGTGTCAGCTAAGCCTCCATTCCATAATACGAGTATTTCTGTTATGTATCAAAATAGTTGTCTCTATTGGAATGTCTCTATGGAATGTCTTTATGGAATGGAAAGGAATATGGCTAAGAATGTCCTCTGAATTTAGGGTGGCACATCTGACCACTTCTACATTGTAATTAAATTTTCATTCAAAAACAAAACTAAACTTCTCCCTTGAATTTCATCTTGCTTGCACTTTGTCTTACCTTTGCAGCCATGTAAACAAATTGCACTGTTTCTGCAGCTGTTTGGCAGAAAAATTCCTGAGCACAGAAGGCTGACCAACAAGAGATATCGTCCTGACAAAGATGGACACAATACTAGCTTGAAACAGTTTTTGACAAGAATTATTAGCACTTGTCCTGAACATTATATGAGAAGTCTGAAGCAGGAAAGGATGTATCCCAGAGAACAAGTCATATCAGTTCCTGAACCAAGAGAATTATGAAAACCAGGCAGGCAGAATGACTCTCTTCTGCTAGACAAATCAGAGTCTGGCTCACCAGGAACATGGACTGAAAGAAGCATCTGGAAATCATGCTTCATTTAATGCCACTAAGCAAAGCTCCTTAAGAAGGCATTCCCCATTCCAGCTCATGTTTAGTCCCTACTGCTTCTTCACCCCTGGTTACATGCTGATGGGTTTGAACCTAGCGGTGAAAAGAACTTGTGTGCATGTGAAGACCACCAATTATGTTGCTACAGATTGCCAAAGAGATTTTTCCACATGTTTCTATCTCATTTAATTGTTGAAGTGAATTTAAAGTATTTAAATTTTAATTAAATTGACTTTTAGCTGAAGTGTAAAGTTGGACATTGATGCATGAAAAATACTGAAATTAAAGACTGATTTCAGTCCAAAATATTTGGGAGCCAATGGTCCAGAAACTGTTAACTGTCCACCTTAAGTGAAGCTCAAGTACCTTTGCCTAATAAATCTGAAAAATGACTGTGTTTAATTAATACTACCAAAATTTGATTCTATATCTATTGACATTTAAAAAAATAATAATAAATTGCAAACTAAAGTAAATTAGGGACAAGTTATTAATGAACATAATTTTAACTCACAGATATAAAATAATTGGATTCAAAATTCCAGTTTTCAAGGACTTTATTCCTTAAAATTTTGCTTTTACACATAGGTAGAAAAAAACAGTAATTCACTTACCAGTTTCCAACAGAGAAACCTACATACGCACAGCTCTTTAGCCGGTTAGTCTGAGCTTGTAAGGAGGCACTTCCCTTCAACATTGCTATGCGCCATAACACATTATGGAACGTTATAACTTGTGTAGCCTCAGGTGTGTGTCATGCTATCTGTTGGTACTTTTGCCAAAAGCTTTGAAGTAACTACTCTTTATAAAACAGATACAATCATGCATGTGGATATCACTCATGATGACTAAAGTAGTTTTACGTCTTTAACCATCATTCAAACAAGTGGCTATTGAATTGTGACAAGGTATAAACTCTTGCATCAAGAAAATTCTCTTCTATACGCTCAATACTAGTGTGCTGTATTTTACCAATAGCACTGTGTTGAAGCACAAGATATGTGTCAGTACATTAGTAAGACTTCTAGAAATTCCAATTCTGAGCTAACAGTAGCAAGGTTGTTAAAAAGCATATTCTCATTTTTTGTCCTTCAGATAATGTTGCTAATATTTACAAATTATACCCCTATTTTTATTGAATATACCTTCAAATAATTTGGCAGAGGTTAAAGTACCAACTTCTTTTAACTAGGTATGATGAAATGATATTTCTACACTATTTTCATCCCTCTATACTCATGAACAGGAAAGCTGACATCACCAAAGTCCTTGGCCATTACAAGTGGGAGATATAATGTTACATCTATACACAGAACTCTTAATAAAAAAGAAAATAGAGACATTAAATGAGGGAACTACATTCTTCATTTATAAGATAATAGAGGAGAATTTCTAAATCAATGCATTTGCATTCAGATTACTGCCATTTTAAAAGACACTCTCAAATTCTGCAATAATAATGAAATATCTTCAAATATTTTTTTCATAAATTATAGAATAAAGAACAAATAAATATTTTTCGTAAATATTATGTTTTGAGGGCAAAAGTTTTGTATGAAATTACTTCTTTTGCGATAATGTATACTCTGAAAGGACTAATCACTTAAAACATGTCAATATGTCAAACTCCACAGTTCCATACTATTCAGAATGAAAAATAAATTATTCTGAATATTTAAAATTTTAAAATTAAATCAGTATTTCAAAGATTAAATTAAAACAGGAGAGCTGATGAAGGTCTTTATTTCAGATCCTAAAATCCAATTAATTAAGTGAATAACCATTATGCATAGAAGAAATACAGGTAAATCTTTTGTGACAAATCCATGTTGTTTCTTTCAAATTGTTGCTAATTTTTCTCTGTGTGTATCAAGTGGATGTTCAAGATTTTTAAAAGAGAGCAGTTTATAATGCATTTCCACCTCATATCATCATAACACCAGTAAAGTATGGGGAGCTCATATAAGAAACAACAGAGTTCATCCCACCTGTCCTTTATTTAGGGTCTGTCCAGTCCATTGCAGGTGATGAGGAGCCAGCCCTCACCAGGCAATAATCAGCATTACCTTTATTTACTTTACTGGCAGACCTTACTGTAGTCTAACTGCAAGGCACACCCTTTTCCTTACCCATAACTGGAATGAAAAATGTCTCATTGATGTTTTTCTCTTTCCTTTGGGCCAGGTGCTGGCATACTGACACAAGCTGACCCATAATCATATGAACAGTTATAACGATTTCAACAGGACTATTCCTGGAGTACACAAATAGCTAGCACGAGGAAGGCAAAATAGGAACCCTTCTGGGTAGCAACAGCCACCATGCTGTGGCCTGAGTTATGTGTCCCCCTCTTGCCTGTTCCCCACCCAAATGTACCTTCTGATGTCCTCCTTAAGCCTGGAGTATGTGCAAGCATTCACAGCTCCTGGTTTCTCCCAGGAGAACTGCTGGACCAGAAACCAGGAGCTTGGCTTCAGTTTCCCCATCTCCTACCCGGGCAATTGTGTTACTAAGCCGAAGAAGGTTTTGCATAGCTTGTTGCAGGATTACAGCCACAAGCTACAAACCTTTCACAATTAACCCCTTATTAACCAATGGAGCAGTGTCTGAGAGCAGTGCGAGCAGCACATTACTTTCCGTTTTCCTTATTCAGACTTCTGCCAACGTACCAAAGTGTGCCAACAGCTACTAAACACAGCTGCTTAGTGACCTCAGAGCTGAAGTCTAGACATAAAACTAAGAAACATCTTTAAAGAAGTTCTTTAAATATCATCCAAACCAACACAGTTTAGATGGCTACAAAACATTTTAAGCCAAAATCTAACATTATGCAACTTTGCCTAAAACAGGTGCTTCAGTAATAGAGATATTCTAAGATTATTTTTTTTTATTTCTGTAAATTGAGTGAAGCCAGCTTTCCATCTAGAAGTGATGCTTAGATTCCTACAAGTATTTCAGCCAGCAAAGAAAAGCAAAGCAATTATGTGAATGAAGTTTTCTGAAAAGCCTTTAATTCTGGCAAATAAAGTAATTGAATTTCCCAATTGATTTCAGAATGCCGTAAGAATCAGGATCTCCTTAAAAATGAGTTTTTTTGTGAATGTGGTGAACATCGCTTTAAGCACAGGGTGACTTGTGAACGTGATATCCTTTTCATGCACAGCTCCCCCCACCCCCATCTTCCTTTTTTTTCACCCCAGTTTGAGACTGGCACAAGCACTACTTTTGAATGAAGCAGACATTCCTTAGGATGTACTGCCAAAAATAATGGAAAGCTTGATACAATGGAATGGTATAAAATGGTACCTGAAATGCTTAGAAAACCATAAAATTTAATGTTGCACAGCTCTCATAGTCTGTGCCAACTACTGCAGCTGCTAAGACGTACTTGAGGAATCTGAGGATTTTTTTTTCCTTTTTCTGTGGAGTCCCATAGACATCTGTCTTAAGGAAACTTTGTTTATAGTAGCAACAGTTACAGCCTGCAAAACGGTCCAGAAAAAGGCTTCTGTACATTCACAAAGGACTGAAAGGGATGAAAAAGTGCTCCTAATAAATTTGCTTACAGGAATTAATTGTGGAATGAAGCACAGCATCTTAAATGTTCTTCCTGACTCTTCCAAATGTAATTTGTAACCCTGGTATTTTGCTAGGCACAATCCTGCACAGCAGAACACAGAAGAGGGCCACAGCCCCCACAGTGTGAGTGGGGTATGGGATTCCACACCACGGGGACAGGCTTAAAGGGTTTCCTGATGACCCTCAGGCAGACCTTGCTAAAGCTGCACAACATGCTCCATGTGAAGACAGAGACACTGACATGTCTCTGTATCAGTCCTTACTCATCACCATAACAGAGAGACAAGAAGCCACCTGTCAGCTGGACCACAGGCTTCAGAAGGCAGGTATCTCCTATTACAATAATCTGAAGTTTTTGCATATTGACTTGGCACTAGCCTGTAACTGATCTAATGCAGGGGTAGGGTGTGTGATGGAAAGACTGTTTTCCCCCACGCTAGTATTTTCCTGGAGGATAAAAGCTAGAGTGTTTCCCTCTAGTTTTCCAGATATGGTCCTGGGCAGCCTGCTCTAGGTGTCCTTGCTTGAGCAAGGTGGTTGGACCAGATGGCCTCCAGAGGTTCTTTCCCACCTCAGCCATTTTGTGACTCTTAAACAGGCCCAGGATCATTGTGCTGAACACTAATAGATAGTACTGGCTCACCTTTTCCTCACTTTTTATTTCAATTTTGTTTTAATAGTCCCAAGATGTAGGGAATAGATCCTTACAATCTTGAAGATAACGAAATATTTAAAACTCCTTTCAGGTAGATGCTATCATCAGTGTAGACTGTGCCTAAGATAATATGGAAGCACTCAGCACTATTGTCAGAAACCCAGTAGAGTCAAAATAGGATTGTAGAAGAGCCTTGTTGCTTTTGAGCCTCTTAGCTGTAGATTCTGATTCAGACTTGCAGAGTTTCAAGAAGAGGGACTGAAGCTGTGAAATGTGCACCACTCCTCCTCACACAAAGGTGGGATAATCAGGACCAAATGGGAAAAAAAGAAGAAAATTGATATATTTGGGGAGACAAGAAGAGAGAGGAAGCGTGTAAATGACAATCTGAATGTGTTGGGGAAAGATGTCTTGTGGATTTGGGAAGTAAAAAAAGCTAAATGAAAGCTTCCTATGGTATCCTTTCTCCCACTGTAATAGTGTTTATATGCAGCTTATAATATTTAGCCCAAATGAAGAAATCATCAGCAGTGAGATTTGATATAATCAGGGCAAGGAAAGACACATAGCAGGCTTTTAAGAAATTGGGAAGTTCACACTAACCTCACCTTGGCAATAAGCTAGGTTTCCAACCTTAAGAAAATACTTATAATGTTAAATTGCTCTTTGAAAAGCTGGTGAATAGTCAGACAAATTAAATTTACTGGTAGATAACTTAGAGGCAAAAACTAGCTATCTTTGTAATAATGCCTTCAGTTGTAATAAGTGAAATAGCTCAAGAACTCAAAGTACACTTGTGGAATTCTTGAATACTGTAGTTCAGAAATTTAGGAAACTCCCCAGGTTTGGTCACACCAAACACTACTTCTGAGAAATTACTTTCATTCCCAGTAGTATTTGAAGCCCTAAGAGACTGCTTCCTTTTGCAAATATAATGTTAAGAAATAATTTATATTGTGTATGAATTATGGTTTCTAAGAAAAATCTTACTAGCTTTTGAAACTCTTGCGAAGCTAAAATAAGTTCCAACAATGTTATTGGGCATGGAGCATTTGTATTTATTACTACTTTCTGAGAAGTTATAGCTGTTTATCCACAAGAAATGTTTGCAAAACTTGAATGTTTTTGAAATACCTTACATATTTTGTGGTTACTCCCATCATTATTATAAGCATACTATCAAACTTGCTTGATATTGATGTTAAGCTAAAGCTGCTTTATTTATTTATTTATTTATTTTTAATTACTTAGCAAAGAGAATGTGTATTTATATAAAATAATCAGTCATCTTTTCCAGGGAAGTCATTTTGCAAACCCATCCAAATGATTTTATATATAAAACGACATGGCTGATGCCATGGTAATATAGGTAACTTTTAGCAGACGTGTTTCCATCTCTTACACATCTGAGAAAATAACAGCTGGGGCTTTGAAGAGGTGTTCACATGTAAACTTTGAACATCCATTCGCAAAGTAATACTGTGCTACGTCACTTACACACAAAGTGCAGTCTGGGGTAGGGTGGGATAAGCTAATATCCAGGCATACAACATACCTCTGCTGCACCTGAAAATGTTTGAATTCAAAGGCAGAAAACAACTACTCATTACTGGCTTTTTTTGCTGTTCACCACAAGTCAAAAGAAACAGGCAATCAATATTCATAGTGCCATCATACTAGCAACTTCTGGTACTTAGAGGAGTGACGTAGTTTTTCAGTAAAGACAGCATTTCAACTCTGTAGCCCGAGCCCAAACATTTGAGCTGTGCTCTTGGAGAGCTATACTTTTAAAGCCATCATCAGTGCAAGTTTAGAACCTAGTATGGCCAGAGTTTGAGAGTGTACTGCCTTTTTTTCCATCTCCTAAAATAAGTTAAAAGATATGTTCCTTGGATACATTTGCAGGCATGCTATGAGGTACACATAAATTAATACACAGCTGTCACCTGCAATCTTGTACAAAATCATTTGATAATTTTGCAGCTGTTTTCCCTATTTTGTGCCCACTACACCATCTCCAGGGTGACAGATAACAAGCTTCTAAACTCATAAATAGCTTAAACAGTTGTAATTTAAAACAGGCAACATGACAGAAACGTTTCTTAACTCACAGCTTTGCAGAGCCAGAATAGGAAACTTTGCATCGTTCAAACAAGAAGATTGCCAGGTTGCTTTCAGACACACATGCAGCTACTTCTAAACATAGGTGACTACTGATAGATACTAAACATCTCCTTCATCAAACAAGCAAATCATATATTGTTTCTTAAAAGAATATACTTTCTAAAAACTTTAATTTAAGGTAAGTTATACACCTTCCTTTAATAGGTAGAACAAAGGAAGGAAAAGTACCAATATATTTAATGAACTACATAGAATATTTCTCGACTAGTTTATTTCATATAAAATATACAGGAGGGTAAGGTCGAACACATCCTGAAGCCCTTCAAAACCAAGTATGACTTCTTCACTTGTAAATTAGGCAACCACTTTAACCACAATCCAGTAAATGTGTCATGTGTTTCTCCATTTCCCTCAGAGACGCAAATGATGGGAATATAGAAGGTTTTCAATACACCAGCTATGATGGTTGCCTAACCTAATGTGGTCACATCAAATGAGCACCCCTAAAACTTTTAGGCTACGTTAATCTCTTGAGGCGACATTTCATGGAAAATTCTTCTAAAGAGTTGCAAAACAAGTATGGTTATTTTTCATATTTCTCTTGCAGAAAGCCAAATTCCTTAATATCATGAAAGTCACCTTATCAAATTGCTAAGGTCAACATACAGAGTCTGACTTACTATATTGTACTGCAAGTGTTTTAGTTTCTGACACTGGTCTGAACTACAGGGTACTTCTGAGATGCCACACCTTTCATCTGTGTTATCCATGTAGACGTAAATCAGAATTACAGATCTCAGAAACTCAGTCAACACAGCAGAGATATGGGTGGTATAATGGCCTTGATATACATGCTCTGCCTCATTTTCACGCTGATGTCAGTTTGCTTGTCCAAAAGCCAGTCCCAAGAAAACACATAGCATCAACAAAAGCAGCAGAACTGGCCTCAAATCTGGTTTTCCTTTTAATGAAAAAATGGCCAGCACAAACTCCTTCATACAACAATTTCAGCCGTAACATAAGAGAAAGTATTTCCAGCAGAATAGATAAACATAGCAATGCCAATGATTTAATCCACAACCCCACACCTTGAAAGACATTTGCTATTGCTTCTAGCAGGATAGCCCTAGTAAATCGGTTCAGAAACCTTGCTTTTAGTGTATATACAATAGTGACAGAGTGTATGAGAAGTTTATTGTTTAAAACTATTTTTTTTTATTATTTCAGCTGAAGGAGATACATTTCTTCCCCTCAATAACAGAGGAATTAATATTTTGTGGTAAATCTTCCTGAGTAAGCTAAATGTTATTGCTTCAGTAATATGCTTCCAGACTGTAATTTTTTATTATACATGAAGATCTTATTAATGCAGTTTCCCTTAAAAAACACACATACAAATGAATTGTATTAGTTTTCACAGACATGGGAGAGAATACAAAAGACATATTTCTTGATTTATATGGTGTGATCTCCATGAAGAAAAAAAATGATACTGCTTTCTGGATTAAAGCATAAAAGCTTAAGTCATGGCCAGTGCAAAGATTGTTCTTTCTTGTGCCAGCCAACTGCATTAACAGCCCAGTAAAGGTACTCATTCAGAAATAGTTGCCAATAAGCCCTTCCATCCTGGGAATTGCTTTCACTGCCAAGCAAGATGCCAGATTATTAAACTTTTGGTACTACGTTAGAGCTGTCAAAGACTTCAGGCTGATGTTGATGACACCATGATTTACAGTAGCCTTACATTTTTTTGAAATAAACTGTAATTATTATCATAATACTTCCAGAAAATTATATATTTTTCTATACAATAAACAGATGATTATTACATTTATTACTTAAAAGAAATATTTTCACACTACCTGCTGTCACAACAGAGAATAAAGACAAGGAAACAGACTTTGCTCATTTGCCTTATCCAAATTCCCTCGCAAGGTGGCAAAGCCTGAGGTAAAAACCCTATACACCTCCCTTGCAGACTTTCTGTGAGAAAAGCAGAGAAGGATCTCCAAAACCTTGACAGCTCTGCCCACCTCTGCACCTGCTGCATAGCCAGAGTCAGCCTGGCACGTTTCACAGGATGGGAAATCACTGTCTGATACCATAATGTGGGATCCTCTCCTCTTCTTCTCACCCTTGCAGCTCATCTTTCAGTCAGCACATATTAAAATGGAAATTAATTAGGACAGCAGTACAGGAAACACTTATACTTCCAAGTTTCAGCTTGTGAAATTTGAGCACGGTCAACTGCAAATAAGGTCATAGAACCATTTTTTTCCTGCCTGTCAACCTCCTAAAATTTATGTTTATCATAGAAACAAATATTTTCACCTCATACAACTTAAGTTCATTGGATGAAAATGCATTGGTATAACATAAAGTCACATCTGACTAACAGACAATGGAGACTATTTTCCAAGAATGCGTCCTAAACCTTAGCAAACTCTTGCCACTGTAAATGCTGGAAGTGGTTGATGTTAATGTGAAAGGTAGGTTGCATGTAGAAGAAAACTGTTTTTGCTCACAATCTCAAAGCACTAACTAAAAATTAATTTATTACACAATTTATTATCACCTGTGAAAATCTGGGAAAAAGAAAGGATGGAAGAAAAACAGCCTTCAATATAATAAATGTTGCTACATGAATTTGGTTGTCAAAACAATAAATTTCCTCAACTGTAATTATGAAGGACTATATATTTTGTTGTTTTGTTTTTAGTATTTGCACCTTCCAACAGGTTGCACTTCTGGCTTCCAGGTTCATTATCCCCTCTGGAAACTACATCACCCAGTTTGCCTTGGGTCTACATCAGGGTAACAAAACACTGAGCCTGATGCTTTCCCAAGGGGTCCTTATAAACCATGCTAAAACTTCATTAAGATTTTGTGTTCCCCAGGGTGTCCAGATACACATTTTGCTGCAATAAAATAGTGACAATATTATATCACTAAATATTAATGTAGCAAAATATGTAAAAGGATCTCACAAGAAATTAGTAATAAAATTTAATTTAGCCTTATAAAACCTAAAACAAGTGTTTCTTCATTCACAAGAGGCATAGTAAAAATCCATACTGCACTAGACATGCAAACAAAAGCTCACATCATGAAAACATGCAGTGATGTGTTTAAACTGAATGCCACTCTTGAGCAGACTTATTTAGCTCCAGTTCAGGGCTCAACTGACTAAAAAACTATTATGGCTTAAAAGAAAACACAAATGACAGGCCAAAAAAGAAGCTTAAACCTTCTTCCCTCCTTAAATTTTAGAAGTATTCTTTACAGACATAAAAAATTTGGACTTCTAACTTTGGTGGTACTCACTTCCCATTTGTAAGCAATTTTCTCTTCTTTATCTTTTCCTTCAGCCAAGTCTGACACACTTACATTGTCTCTGATTCCATTAACTATTTTAAGAACTGTGATAAAAATCACAAGAGTTCACTGCTGCTAACTTTTTTTTCTGTTATGTCACTTTTTTTGTATCTCTTCAAAAAAATAGTTCAGGCTATCTTTCTGCTATTAAGCCAACAGACTACCATTGTCTAGTCATTTTTCATTCAGCTGTGTAGTGTAATTATTTTTGAATCTTAACTACTAAAGCAGAAGTACTCTTTCCTCACTCTGTGCTGTAGTTTCCATTCCAAAGCCTGCCTTGGACAGCAGAGGATCATTGTTCTCTGATGAACAGGATGTCCTAATACTGCGGAGAGTCTGGATAGGGTGAATTTAAACAGACACACTCCTCACAGCATTGCTGTAGGCAATGTGTTACTCTAACATCAGGAGAACACAGGCTGAGTTTGGATTAAGCCAGTTAAGGGTAGGGATTAACAGGTGGTCACAAAATCAATTTTGACCTGTTATTCTAGAATAGGAGGGAAAAAGATGTTGAGAAGGGTCATCTGTGCATTGGAAAAAGCAATGTAATTGGCAGTAAGAGGATCCTGTAGTCTCTCAAGCTTGACAGGTTACCAGCTACAGGGTCTTCCAGTAGAATCCACAGTCTTCCCGTACAGAGGTATTTGGAATGAGGAATACAATTTGCAGTAGCATACAGGACTCCAAAACCTGCACAGCTGGTCAAGGTCAGTGAAGGTCTTTGCTGTACTGAAGTCATATGAAGGTCCAGAGAAGGCAAAATCAGCCAAAGAATTCAGGACGGCCTTATACAAAAACTGCACCTATATGGTACAACCAACAGAAAACAAATCTCCAACGTTTGTATTGAAATGTCAGAAGAATGTCTTATTTTTGCTGAAAACAAACAGAAATTTAGCAGAAGTAAGTAAATAACTACCTCACTGCCTTTAGACTATCTTTATGAACAACTTGATTCTGGTATTCAAATTACTCAAACAGCTCAGTAATAAGGGTTGGTGGAGCTACCAATTTGCATTTGAGATTATTAGAACTGCTATTTATTTTTTTCAAGGGGCCTCATCCACACCCCCCAAAAGCCTCTTCCTATTGTATACATGGCATCTACACCAATGTCCTTTTTTACCTCACAGCATGTAACAGGTTTGCTGTCACAATTACAGTTTTCCAGCAGAATAAGCACACAAGTCACCTGTCATTGAGGATGCTACATTTTTGACTTTGCAGAGATTTCATCCAAATGACTAATTTAACAAAAGGCAACTAAAGGATTAGTAATTAATTACCTAGCTTGTGCTAAAGTGCTTTCCAAAACTTTGTCAGTCTATTGAAAATGGAAACAAAAACAATGTTGTAATTACATTGAAGCTGCATAAACATAAAACACTAAACAGTCTGAAGTACATATATGCCCAGATTGTCTTTTGACAGTTTAACATATATGGTTCTCTTCAGATAGCTTATTGTATTTGTTCTTATTTTGCAATGGTAAAAATAAAAAAGAAACAGACTTGGCCTGAAATAATTTCCTATTTATATGTTGTGTTTTTTTTTTTTTTTTCCTTTACACGTATAACTTAGTAATGAAACCTTTATATCACAAAAAATACAAGAAAGAAAATGTAAGCATAGCAAACGTTATTCTAAGTTTAAAATACCAAAATTTATAGCAAAAACAGTAAGACATGTGCTATGTACTAACAGAAGGGTCAAAAATTTTATGATTATAAAAAAAGTTTAACAACAAAATTTGTGAATATTTTTAATCAACATTTACAAAAAAAAAAAAAAAAAAAAAAAAAAAAAAAAGAACAACTGATGCTTGCTTCCCACTCACAGGTCAGAATTGCCAGCCTATAGAACTTTTTCAACTGGTTGTATTGCTGTAAAATGTTAGAAATGTGAACACCAGTATGTATTCTATTTCTTAATAGGTAAAACAGAATTCTTTTTAATTAAAATGTCTACAAAATATGGTAGTGTATTTTCAAACAAAAATAGACCCTTGCCAATTCAAATATATTCTTACTTAAACTAATTGATAACCTGCGAGCAAGGTGCAGTAAGAATAATGTTAATAATGCATTGAAAAGCACTCCTGAAATGTTGTAACCAGCCCTGGAACAGGAAAGATGTGTCTCTTACCAATCCCTTCCAATAACACTACAAATAATGACAGTGGTTAAGACTCCAGTTAATTCCCTGGTGGAACAGCTGCCAATTATGGATAGTCAAAACAATGAGAACCCCAGGCAGTCCAGTCCTTCCTCTGTCCCAGAGACAAAGATACAGCAATCAGTTTTGCACAAGAAGAATCCAGAAAATGAGACATTTTTCAAATGCTACTCAGCAGAAACATTTGACAGAAATGTGGATTCTAGATTCTAATCCATTTGAAACAGGCCAGCAGCATTCATATTTTGAGCTTACATAATAAAACTTCTGTGTACATTTTGTACTCAGAAGATACCAATAAATGCCAATAGCGTCATCCAAAAGCTGGTTGTTTTAATTTGTTTTACCACAGATTAGATTAATATAAACAGCATTGTAGCATACCACACAAGCCAGGGATGTCATTGTTAAAACTTTGTACTCTCTTTCAAAGGTAACTTTCATTTGCACATACTTTGAAAAAATGTATGTATGTACACAAGTGGCTGTAGGTAACACAAAGACATGAATTATGGAAGACAGAGTTTAATTAAAAAAGAAAACAGCTATTTTGACAGACATCAGATCTTTGTTATGTCTCTTAAAGGTTATTTTTTAGTTTCCACCGGGGAAAAGGATTACCTTAAAAGAAAAATAAGAGAATAAAGCAGCCTTAAAGAATTCCTTTGTTTAGGATTAAAGAACAGCATGTGCTCAAGACATTACTGTGTTTTAACTTGACAAGAACATTCAAAATCTCCATTATGCTATTTTGAGGAACAAAAAGGGTCTCCAAGATTTTATTAATTTTATTAAGAGAATTGCTTGATTGAACTCAGTCTAGTTACAGAAATAATTTGTAAATTTTCATCAAATATGTATCTACTGATTATGTCAAAATGTATGAATAAGATGTGTGTGTATATATATATTTTAAACAGACATGATCAAAAAGATAAAAAAGCTGCTTTACACACATACACAGCTCAGCTCAACCTGAATTCAAGAGCCATGATTGATTCCTGCATAAACTTCTACGTATGTTGCTTTGCTTTCCCATGTACCCCTGAAGTTAATGTAAGACTGTAGAAGCTCAATACAATGCCATATAATTGAAAAAATTTAGTGTTGTAATAAAAAACACCTCAGAGAAATCTAATGTAAAATTAAATTATGTAGTTGAAACGTACTATTGCAAACACATGAGATTGCAGCACACTGCTGAATTACTTTTACTTTAATAACAGAATTACTGTAATATTTCACAAGCAACAAATGCTACTGCTAATAGTTCTGGAAATCATATTCCTTTGGATAAAATATTCCAGGATTTCTAAATGAACCTGTAATTAAAATTTATTATACATACAAACTCAAAACGCTGACAATATACAGTATTTGATCATCTTTTTTTATGATTATCATAAAGAAAAAACAATGAATGGGCAAGAAAAATGGGCTGCAATAACACTAACAGTCACTAACAGTCACTAATAGTGACTGAGTTTGGATACATATCTGCTTATGACTTTTGCACATAATTTATTGTTGAATATGTAAGGTATATTCACTGGGGACTTTCATATTATTACAGATTTAAGTAGAGAAGCATGAATGGTACTGAACTAAACTTCACAAAATTTTGTAAAGCTGGATTAAGTCTTTTATATCACATTACTTCGTACAGCCTTTGAATGTGTCTTATTTACTCTTTCCTGAAATGCAATTATAGGTTATAAATATGAGGAGGGAGGAGGGAAGGGAGTAGGATATGGACCTATGCTTACTGTCCATATCCTACCTACAACTCTGGGTGAAACCAGGAACTCATCATACTACACATATAAAATATATCTAAGGGTCCCTACATGATCTAACACCTACACGTAATAATGAAGGAAACACAAAGGACCCTCCAAGGAGCTTCAGATAAGAGGATTTTCATGTATATTGTTAGTGACTGCAATGTAAGAAAGACAGGTAATGGTAATATGTGCATCCCTTCACCGTAACTGGTTTGTTTACAACCTTCACCTACTTTACACAATGACATTTTAAGCTAGCTGCCAAATCCATCTCTAAGTATAACCAGCTTTTGTGAAAGCTATCAGAATGAGTATTTGTTACCACAGCTGACATTCACTCTTAATTTACAGCTTTCTAATGCTAGGTATGCTGACATTTTATGTTTGCTATGTGCAGGTGTTGTGCTCTTATAGACACATATAAACATCATTTATAGCTTCAAATATGTGCCAGGATTTATCCATGGTGTCCCTATTTAAGTTTACCTCATAAACCTAGTTTATCTCATTGACCTAGAACACACCTATTGAAGAATCCAACTACTTTTAAGAAACAGAAAGATTTTAACTGGGAAAGGGTTTCACATCAATATTTCTGCAGGTATTGTGAGAATATATGAGAATCACATATGTTCTTCATAATGGCATACGAACACTGTGCCTGTTAGCAATATAAACCAACTGCATGACTAAGCATCTCAGAACTTTGTTAAAGTGTGAGAAAATCTCATTGCAAGGAACTTGGAAGATACCGTTAAAATCTTGATAAACATTTCACAGAATCACAGAATCATCTAGGTTGGAAGAGACCTCCAAGATCATCTAGTCCAACCTCTGACCTAACACTAACAAGTCCTCCACTAAATCATATCACTAAGCTCTACATCTAAATGTCCTTTAAAGACCTGCGTGGATGGTGACACAACCACTTCCCTGGGCAGCCTATTCCAATGCCTAACAACCCTTTCAGTAAAGAAGTTCTTCCTAATATCCAACCTAACCCTCCTTTGGCGCAGCTTTAGCCCATTCCCCCTCATCCTGTCACCAGGCACGTGGGAAAATAGACCAAACCCCTACCTCGCTACAGCGTCCTTTAAGGTACCTGTAGAGTGCGATAAGGTCGCCCCTGAGCCTCCTCTTCTCCAGGCTGAACAATCCCAGCTCCCTCAGCTGCTCCTCGTAAGACTTGTTCTCCAGACCCCTCACCAGCTTTGTTGCCCTTCTCTGAACTCGCTTGAGCACCTCCATGTCCTTCTTGTAGTGAGGGGCCCAAAACTGAACACAGTACTCGAGGTACGGCCTCATCAGAGCTGAGTACAGGGGGACAATCTCTTCCCTAGCCCTGCTGGCCACGCTGTTTCTTATGCAAGCCAGGATGCTGTTGGCCTTCTTGGCCACCTGAGCACCCTGCTGGCTCATATTTAGCCGACTATCAACCAATACTCCCAGGTCCTTCTCTGCCAGGCAGCTTTCCAACCACTCATCTCCCAGCCTGTAGTGCTGCTTGGGGTTGTTACGCCCCAGGTGCAGGACCCGACACTTGGCCTTGTTGAACTTCACACAGTTGGCCTCAGCCCATCGGTCCAGCCTATCCGGATCCTTCTGCAGAGCCTTCCTACCCTCAAGCAGATCGATACACGCACCTAACTTGGTGTCGTCTGCAAACTTACTGAAAGTGCACTCGATCCTCTCATCCAGATCATCGATAGAGATATTAAAGAGAACTGGCCCCAGTACTAAGCCCTGGGGGACTCCACTAGTGACCAGCCTCCAACTGGATTTAACTCCATTAACCATGACTCTTTGGGCCCGGCTACCCAGCCAGTTTCTAACCCAACAAAGCGTATTCCAGTCCAAGCCAAGAGTATCCATTTTCTTGAGGAGAATGCTGTGGGAAACGGTGTCAAAAGCCTTACTGAAGTCAAAGTAGGCTGCATCCACAGCCTTTCCCTCATCCACCAAGCATGTCACTTTGTCATAGAAGGAGATCAGGTTCGTCAAGCAGGACCTGCCTTTCATAAACCCATGCTGACTGGGCCTGATCGCCTGCTTGCCCTGCAAGTGCCGCGTGATGACACTCAAGGTAATCTGCTCCATGAGCTTCCCGGGTACTGAAGTCAAACTAACACGCCTAGAGTTTCCCGATCTACCTTCCAGCCCTTCTTGTAGATGGCATCACATTTGCTAGCTGCCAGTCGACTGGGACCCTCCCTGATATCCAGGACTGCTGATAAATGATGGAAAGTTTTCTTGGCCAGTTCTTCCGCCAGTTCTCTCAGTACCCTCGCGTGGATCCCATCTGGCCCCATTGACTTGCGTACATCTAAGTGCTGTAGCAGGTCGCCAACCACTTCCTCGTGGATTGTGAGGGCCACATCCTGCTCCCCATCCCCTTCCACCAGCTCAAGGTGTTGGGTAGCTAGAGAACAACTGGTCTTGCTGCCAAAGACTGAGGCAAAGAAGGCATTAAGCACCTCAGCCTTTTCCTCAGCTCTCGTCACTAAGTTTCCTCCCGCATCCAGTAAAGGGTGGAGATTCTCCTTAGTCCTCCTTTTCGTGTTAATGTATTTATAAAAACATTTTCTGTTATCTCTAACAGCAGCAGCCAGACTGAGCTCCAGATGAGCTTTGGCCTTTCTCATTTTGTCCCTACACATCCTTACAACATCCTTATAATCCTTCTGAGTGGCCTGCCCTCTTTTCCAAGATCATAAACCCTCTTTTTTTCCTAAGCTCTAGCCACAACTCTCTGTTCAGCCAGGCAGGTCTTCTTCCACGCCGGCTCGTCTTTGGGCACGTGGGGACAGACCGCTCCTGAGCCATTATGATTTCCTTCTTGAGGAGTGGTCCAGCCTTCCTGGACTCCTCTGCCCTTCAGAAATGTCTCCCAAGGGACTCTGCCAACCAGTGTCCCTGAACAGCTCAAAGTCTGCCCTCCGGAAGTCTAAGACAGCAGTTTTACTGGTCCCCCCTCGGTGACTTCGCCAAGAATAGAGACTCTACCATTTCATGTCACTCTGCCCAAGACAGCTCCCGACCACCACATCTCCCACCAGTCCTTCTCTGTTTGTGAACAGAAGGTCGAGCGGGGCACCTCCCCTGGTAGGCTCACTAACCAGGAAACTATCTTCCACGCTCTCCAGAAACCTCCTAGACTGCTTCCTCTGATCTGTATTGCATTGCCAGGATAAGTCCCCCACAAGGACAGGAGCTGACGATTTTGCAACTTTTGCCAGCTGCCTGTAGAATTCCTCATCCGTCTTCTCATCCTGGTTTCGCAGTCTGTAACAGACCACCACCAGGATGCATGCCTTGTTGGCCCTTCCCACCGATCCTAACCCATAGGGGACTCACCTTATCATTCCCAGACTCAGCCTTGAGTTCCACAACATCAAAACACTCTGAGCCACAGGGAGCCACACCCACCACCCCTTCTGTGCTGTCTGTCTCTTCTGAAGAGCCTATAGCCAGTCATTGCAGCACTCCAGTCATGGGAGTGGTCCCACCACATTTCAGTGATGGCAACCAAGTCATAGCTAGCCTGCTGCACAATGGCTTTCAGCTCCTCCTGTTTGTTGCCCATGCTGCGTGCATTAGTGTAGATGCACTTCAGCTGGGCCATTGCCTGCTCCCCCAGACCTGACATTGTTCTCCCTGGCACACCTCTAACAAGCCTTATTCCCTCCCCATCCCCTTTCCTACCTAGTTTAAAGCCCTCTCAATGGGCCCTGCCAGCTCCTGCGCTAGTGTCTGTTTTCCCCTTTGAGACAGGTGGGACCCATCTGCAGTTAGTGGGCCAGGTGCCAAGTAAAGCACCCCATGGTCAAAAAAAAACAAAATTTCTGCATTGGCACCAGCCTCTGAGCCACCTGTTTATCAGGTGGGCTTTCCGAGTCCTCTCTATACCCTCCCTGCCACTGTAGGGATGGAGGAAAGCACGACCTGTACTCCCGCTCCATCTACTACTCGTCCCAGTCCTCTAAAACCTTACCTATGCTTATTTTGGAAAAGCAGGCAAAGGGTGCCACTAGTCTGCCAGAATAATTAGTTCACAGTTCATTTGACAGTACTATTCCAGCATATCGAAACTGATGATTTCTTATGAGAATGTGCAAAATTTCACACTATTATGATTACAGCAGTAAAAATATTAAAAGATTTTCAATTAAAATAAAGAATAAAATTACCATGGATGAGAGTATGGGGGGAGGGAAGGGGTTAAGTGAAATGAGAGTGTTTATTTGCTAGAGTGTTCCTGAACATTTATCCTCATCTTACTCAACAGAAATCGTATAAATAAGTTGTCCGTACTAATGGTGAACAATCTCAACCTACAGAGAGCATGCAGGAAGAAAGTAAATTGCTTACAAGGGAAGTAGATAACCCAATCTATTTGCATTTAATCTTGAATACACCAGCAGATAAAAGCATATCTGAATGCCACAGTCTCATACCTTATAAAATTTAAACTGATCATCACCCTTCCCCCGAAAATAGCGGGGTGGAGGCCTGGGTAGGGGAAGTGGGAAGGTTACTCCACACCAAATATTTGTCACTGACAGAAGCACACAACTCTCATCGGTATTACAAAAGAGTATTTTAGCATCAAAAATATATACAATCATTTCTACTTCAGTGTTAAATATGCATAAAACTTGATATACTTGCTTTCTGCTTAGCATAAATACAGTCAATAGATTGATGTTAAAAGTTCTAACTTGTCAGTCTTGAGAATATATTTGGTGAAGTGGTGGGAGACATACTAGTAGCTCATCCTCTAACTGAAGTGGTCTCCCTTCGTCCACCGAAGCTATACCACCCATTTACTTAACTGTCACTGTGAGTGTATTGGAGAGGAGCTGAAAACTAGTGGCCATTGCACTCACAAACACTTTTCCATTTATCTACTTTTGTTGGTCTCAGACAACCAGTATTCCCACTTAAACTAAATTTAATACAGTTTGTCCCTTCTTTTTTTTGAGATACAGCACCTAGTTTACCTTCCACTACCTCTAGAAGTTAGACCACCTGAAACAGAGCAACTTGAGAAAGGGTGAATATTTACTACTGGATGGGGTCCCCAGATCTTAACATTTATTTAAAATTAAATTTCATTGAGAGTAGGACTGTATATTAGCCTGTGAGAAGAAAAGAGCATTGCAAATTCTAGATTGAAAATTAAAACTATCTTTCTCAAAGTTCTGTCTCTAATAGGGTATTTTGGTTTAGATAACAAAATAAATCATAAATGCCATCCTAATTTTTTTCTGGATGCCCTGATGGGATTTTTATCAGCATTTGTTTTAATTAAAAATGCCAGCATGACTCATACTTATTCCCAGAAGAAAATGTGAACTATCATTAATGTAACAGCTGCTAATAACCTCTACTTAACACTCTTCAATAATAAATTCTAAATGAAACTGTTCATTCTTTGCAGGCTAGAGCAAAGGTTCAAAATATCAGTCTACTTCTGCGTAATGAAAAATACACTATTTTTTAAGCTTAAGCCCCACTTTATATCCCAAGACAAATTCAATGTTAAAAGAGTATAAATTCAGCCTAAGGAAGGACATTTTTAAAAAAATTATTATTTCAACATATGCAGTAATGAAATTCAGAACCACTTAAACTGTCAGAGTCAGAAAAAAGTAAAGACTAAAGGCCTCTGGAATCAAAGGACAACTTGCAGACCTTTTGGGAAGTTTGCATGTGATGATATAACTTCTGGCATTTTTTCCATTTCTGAAAGTTCCTTTTCAAGATTAGAACACTATTTATTGTGGCAATAGAGTGTTTATTGTAACATGTAAAACTTGTAACTAACAGTATGATGGTTTTGTGATAGTATTTCATACACAATTTCAGTCACTGGGGTTCTCCGGTAAGATGGTGTGAGGTGCTCAAAAACCCCACACAGAATATGATTTCACAGTCCATAAGTAACTTGGGTTTATCACCAGGTTAAAATAGTATATAAGCAGTCTTGAGAATTTGGTATGTAGCTCACAGTGGAATAACTGACCAAGAACTGGGATATGTAGCAGTGGTATATTTGTAGTCATATAGTCACTACGAAAACAAGGAGTTGAGTCTACAATCGGCAGTTAGGTTTGCAACCACTGCATTGCTCCACTGGTTCTTCTAGAGACTATCATAAAAGCAAAATAATGTGGGAACTTTGGATTCTATTCTAGTTCTGAGGCTTGTGTACTAATCGTCATTTTCTGGCTTGAATACTTCCAAAATAGCTTGGAATTTCAACAATAGTTTTCAGAGCATCCGAATTGTGAACATTATACCCTTAGGGTGTACATTCTGACTCTAAAATTGCTTAATCATGTATGTTCTCACAAACGTATTTCTGTTCTTTTCTGCTTATGGAAAGAATTTTAGGAAGACTACACCAGAACAGGTAAGACAGAAGTAAATCAGTTTTACTAGTTCAATGCGAAAAATGACTTCATTGACAGTAGCACTTATATCAAATGGGTATTCTCTATCATTTGTTCTACATTGACATAATGAGTGCGTTATATTTGATATGAGACTATGTCTATGTAGGAAAATCAGTGATGGCACAGCATCCAGATTCTGTATTAGCATTTCCATCAAGTTTTATATATTGAAGTAAACAAATTCCATGAAGGTAAAGTTCACAAAAGAGATGAATGTCACGTGGGTTTACAAAACACTCTGTGTGGCAATCTTCTGATGCTGTTCCATTTCACTTGGCTGCTGTTGCCAATTACTTCCTGCATGAAGTGCTGTACTCTGAAATACAGAATGCCACAGAAGACCCCGCTTTGCTATGCTGAGGCAACTGAACTTACATTAGTGCAGAATGATTAGGAAGATTCAATGAGGAGGAATTATTTAGACCAAACTCTGTCATATAAATATATGTAAAGAATGCTAGTGCCATAAAAGTTAATTACTGGTGGTAAGGATAAGAAAAAACTAAAATAGAATGTAAGAGCTGAAAGGGGTAAACTCCTTCCCCAACTTCTGTTTAATACTATTTTTTAAATTCTTGATAAATAACCAATATTGTTTGAAGAATCCTACTTCTGGAATTTGGAATTTGTTTTGGAATGCATTCCCAGAAAGCTCTTCTCCTCATTTGTTCACGGAGAGATTTCAAGAGGTATATACAGCAATTCTGTATATTAGTTGTGTTTTGCATGAACTGTAGACAGCTTAGATACAGATAAAGGAAAAACACATTATCATTTCCTTGTATTTTTATTATGCATAGACACGCTCTACTAAATTATAGCCATCCTATAAAAATAATAGTAGCTAACACTCATTTCACTCCCACAAATGAAATAGTGGCATAAGGTTTAGCAAAAGTGATCTTCTCTCTTTATTGACTTCCTATGAAGTTGCGTAGGTATGAGTTCACAAAACATCCTTCACTATTCCCAGCACTAATTAAAGAGCTTGCCAATATCAACAGATGCCATATCATTTTTTTAAACAAAGAAAAACTGTTGTTGCTCCATAGATAATCCTTACAATTAGGTAACATCTCACTACCTATTCTGCTTTATTGTATTCTGCTATTATTAAAATATTATCAATATTATGAAATATTATTAATATTATCATATAATATTTATATATTAATTAATAATTATTGATATATTAATATTATATTATAATTATATAATAATTAATATAATATTATATAATATGAATATAATATTATAATATAACATAATATATAATAATATATTATATAATATAAATATAATATTATATAATTAATTATATTATTAATATTGTATCATATATAATATATAAATAATATGATATTAGATATATTATTAATATTATTATATAATATTAATAATATTATATATTAATATATTATTGATATTAAATATTATTAATAATATTATAATATTATATATATTATTGTTATTATTATTTTATTTTAATTCTGCTATTCTCTCACTTTCCACTTAAGCCAGTGACACCCTTGTCAACTTTCTATTTTAAACCTAATTTGTTGTGTTTATTTGTAACACTGCCTTTTATTTATTTATTTATTTAGAGCTATGATGGATTCTTTTATGTAAATGTTACACTCTTTGGGTGTAACATTCTTTCTCTCTTTATAATTTAAGGCATTCTTCCATCTAGTTGTGATGATCCATTTTTGTTTTATGATAGTGTAAAGCACAGATATGCAGAGGAATGTGCAATGTTTAGAACTGCACCTCAAAGTAAAGACAGTTTGGAAACACAAAACAAAAGCTAGCGATATTAGTTCATAGTACTTACCCATATAACACCTTGTTCTTTTCTGTTTTCATGTAAACCTAATGTCCTTTAATATGTTTGCTTTATATATTTACTAGAAGCCTAGGGGAGAATTATTTGCCTGAAGAAATATGGAAGCTATGAAAGCCCTGAACATTCTACAGATGCTTCACCAGTAATGGATATGTGGTACCTTCTTGGCTAAGAGTTCATTATAGAAATATATGAGTGCTTGCTTATACAGTCCACAATTAAAGTGATCACCTCTGTTTCACTCTTTTGATGCACAAGAAAGAAGCTTTGTTACTACATAGCTGAAGGAGGAATATCTCATTAGCTGTTTGACTTGTTTTCTGTAAACTCTGTCCGTGTACTGGAATATTATAATAATGTATACATGCATGTGAGTGTGTGTAAAGTCATTACTGAAAAACAAACACAACCACCAATTCTTGAGAATTTATCACTATCAGTTGCAAATGTTAGCTTTCAGATACGGCAGGCTGTGAAAAAAATGATAGAGGAAAGAAAAAAGTTAGCTTCCAGCTATATCTGATATTACATAGTAGATAATGCCATAAAATACTCCATGGGAAAAATCACTGATGCAAAAGTGTTACACAACATTTGTCAGGATATTCTCTCACTTGCCAATGAGTTTCAGAGAACATATAATATTTCATTCTACCACTATAGGGCATTGAGGCATCTGAAGAGAACTTAAGAGGCTTTCCAGATGTTTTTCAGTTGAAATTTCTAATTCAATAGGGACAAAAATGACACTGCTAAAGAGTCTCTACCAATGTTGTGTAGAAGTACCTGTATATTAATTTCAATATCTTATATAAATCTGTTGTTGTACATGCCCAACCTGATTTATTCTTCAGTTAAAGAATTGGTTAATAAAATGGTTTTGCATAAAAAACTATGTAAAAAGAAGAAAATGAATGTCAACTTCATCCATAGAGATACTTCAATTTGAGGAAAAAAGATGTGAGATCAAGTGTTTGTTAACTAACTCACCTTGTTTTTCAAGTTTAGATTCTTCCTAATTAGAAAAGGAGAATGAGGATTTAATATTTCAAGAAGTTCTGAGATTTAACAGTATAGTGCTTTTCCTACCACATTTTAAAATAGAAAGTCATCCTTTATTTACTTTCCTGAGAAAGTGATTTATCTACTACCCATTCACTGCAGAAGCCTATAATATCTTCCTACTATAGGAAGAACCCGTGCAATAAGAAAATACAGTATGGGCACTCCTATGGTGTGTGTATGAACTTTCCTGCAAGCTCTTGGTATGCCATGTAATTAGCTGCATGATGCAGCAGGAAGGCCTTGTATTACCTAGATTTGGAGCCCAGGCAGGGGCAGCTGAATGGATTCTGAAATCAGAGAGAATCAGCAAGATTTTTAATCTTAAAGAATCTTATAAATTAATAAACATTCTCATTTAATTAAATTGGAGTGGTCCGTTACTGCATAAGTAAGACACTTCTCTGGCAGAACAGGAAATGCATTTGAAACTCTGATCAAGATCATGCATTAAAGAAGTTTCAGGAAAGTTCTTCCAAAGGAAAAATAAATCAGACACAAAATTACCACAAAGAAGTGAGACTATCCTCTTGTTCTTTTCTATATAGTTCTAAATTAGCAGAGCTGGTTTAGATAACCAAACCCAGAAATAGGAATATTGACTGCCCAAACATAATGCAGACAGAGGATCCTAAATTATACTAGAAAAAGCAATTTTGACAATTTGTCATTTTCCTGGAGGCCAACTCTATTGGCTTGTTTAAACTGTGAAATCTACAACATGCTACACTTCTCGAAATGATTAATCCTCTCTTCTCTCATTATATGTGCCAAACATGATATCCAAAACAACGAGTTGCATTCAGCTTCTCCCAACCCTCTGCCTTCTTCCTCTACCTTTTATTATCCACATCTGAAACAATTGTACAAGTAGTAGTCTTGCTGCAGCCAGTGATATGGCAGGGTATGCACAGGGAACGTGGCACAGTAGATGTAGGGAACACATTGCTATGCACCTGCTGTGTGCACACATTGTCCCGCTCAAGACTCTGTGAGGTGGTTTCACATTGCCTTCCTACTTGTGAAAGTCATGGTTAGTTAGTTATGGTACCATTCCTGGCTAAAGCCCTGTGGCAAGGCAGGAAATATGAGGCACCCAGCAAAATGCATCTTGATGTGGATAAAGAGTGATCAGGCCTCCTGAAGAATCAACACATACTCTTTCAAAAGAGTCAGAAAGCAACTGCCAGTAACGCTGGGTTATATTCACTGCCAAATTTCCATCTGTATTTTTCAAATGATGCACAAGGAAAATAAACAATCTGCAATATGCCAACTTTCTGGTACACCAGGATTTCTGATTGACCTTCTCAGAGCACCTCAGAACAGCAGCAGATGATAAAAGTGAGAGATTCCCCTGCCAGTTTTGAAGGATGAGTGCTTAGCAAGGCATAGAGGACACACACAGAGTTGAAAAAGTAAGAAGGTAAGGACAACAGGCATTAATGACCACTTACTTATTTGAGCTACTGCTGGCCTATGAAGCAAATGGGGGAGGCCCTGGCCCTCCATGTTGCTGTAGCAACCAGACTCTTTCAAATATTCCACATAAAAATTGTCATTGCTTTCCTTTTCTGTCTGAATGCTTGCCTTTATGGATTAGAAGAAGAGGACGCTGGACAGCTCACACAGCAGGCACTGTGCAGTGTACCAGGGGAAACAGAGCTCTACGCTATCTGCCCTCACCAAAACCCAGTCATCTGGGGTTCAGAGCATTACAACTCAGCAATACCCTAATTTTTTCTGTGAAAATCTGGCACAAACCTTGAGATATATATGCACCAGAATTTACCTACGTACAGTAATTCTACCATCTGAAAGCTATTTGAGCAGACACACCATTTCTAAATGAGTAGAACAGTTTTTTAAATTCTAGTATTGTCTCAAGTTGCTGCCTTATAACACAGACTATAATATATAATGAAACATTCAATTTGTTGTTGCTGTTTGTTTTTGTTTTTGTTTTTGTTTCCCTAAACTCGTTTCCTGAAATAATTTCTGAATGTATCATCCACTTCTTTTAGATATATATAAGGAGAATTCGTCAGGACGACTCAGAGAGGCAAATAAAGCCAGCCTCGCAGGAAACTGTGTTTGATTTAACCTTTTGCATAAAAAGAACTCCAGGGTACAATTTATTGGTGCTGAATGTGGTGTCTTTGGCTTAATACCATTGCTGAATTATGCATTGAGTCAGATCTTTGAAAGGGTTTATTTTGCAAGAGCTGGGAATATGTTGCCATACCCACAGAAATTAAGTTGCAGCTGTTTAATTTCTCATTCTGTACCTTTTCAAAATACAAAAACTTCTGGGAATATGATCTTTATCTCTTAATCCATGTGGAATATCCTTAAGTATACAGAACAAGAAAACAATGACCCTGTTTTTTATCTAACTGTTGTTGTCATTTGAATTCATTTGAATTACAGTTCTCAACAGGACCAAAGCTATTAGGAAGCTTTTTTTTTTTTTTCCTTTTTTTTTTCTTCTTCTTTAGTTGCTGCCTTGTCTCCGTTTTCATTGCCCAGGCAATACGGATGAGGCACTGTTGATATCCTTCCAACAGCAGCATCTGGTTCTTTAGGCAAACTGTTTCACTAACTGTTCTGAACTACTGACAGCTCTAGCACTGCTAATGAAGGCTGTGTAGATTGGCTGGAGTACATATGGGTCATCTCTTTTAATTCATCCTTTTGGGAGCTGTTTTTATGCCAGTAGCATTTGATTTTGAGCAATTTAATATAATTACTCTGGTCTATCTACAAACGAAAAGCAAATAGGATTATTTCTGTATTTCTAACATCAGAGAGAGAAAAATGTATTATGAGTTTCTTTGTTACAATTAAATGCTAACATTGCTGGTTAGAGACAGCCATTTTATTTCTGTTTCCCTAATTGAAAATAAAATTAATTAAAATAAAATAATTAAAATAAAATAAAATAAATAAAATAAAACAAAATAAATAAAATAAAATAAAATAAAGCAGAACTAAAACTTTTGTATAGTTAGTTTAAAGACCTAGGATTCTTTAAGAAATCAATAAAATACTTTCTATACTTACTTATTATAGGCAATTAGAAGAAACACTGATAACTTCTTTTTCTTATTTAAATTGAAGGACTAGATATAGTTTTGTGACTTCATGACATCATTTACTAAATCAGGTAATGTTTACATCTTCTCTGAAGAGAGGAAGTATTCCTTCTTTTCAGCTTGGTACCTATTCTTTATGTTCCTGCAGTTTAACTGAAGTTTAACTGAGGTTTGCTCAGCATCCTGTCAAAGTCACTGGACCTCAACAGATAACCAGAAAATCTTTAACAAAAGCATGAGTAGTAAAGTGTTTTTCATCTGTTCTTTATATTCTAATAAAATGTCTATTTATGACCTAGCTGAAAACGTCTGTTCTCATCATTCACATTAATGTTGCAGTTGTGGCAATTGTTGTTACAAGGTTATTGGAAGTGGACAAAATAATAGACATATATATTATATGAATTAGTTCATGAAAACACAGAAGCATATCTTTGGAAAAGATCAATTGTCAGGAGTCATGAGTAGTAAAAATTCCTGGAGAAGAGTCATCTTTGGTTCCTAAAAGACATGTTTGGTCTATTTAGAAATGTAATCCTGTCTACTTCTTCTTTGCATTCAATTCTCCCTAATATAGCTCTAAAATGAGAAATTGAAAATAAACTGTCAATGAATCTACTAAGGTGCAGAGGGTGGTGTGAATATATATTCCAATCCTTCCCAGGAATTAGTGAAGGTAATGAAAAGTATAGGAATACTGGTATTATTCAAGTGAAGCCATGACATCTTAATGTAATTAAGGCAATTATGTATTTTCTGTATTTCCTGTGTCTCTATCCAACCCATAAAGGGTGGAGGGGGATCAAGAAGCTCTATAAAGGATATTAATCTCAATTTGTTACAGTTTTATTTCTTCAGATGCTTTATAAGTATATCACCATATGTGCTACCAAAATCTTGCTTTTAATGAAGGACCTAAACCTTTTCTCCATATATCCTGTAGTACTAGCCTGGATGAACACAATAAATCCCTAACATCTAAACAAAAACAAATCAAATACTGTCTGTGAATTCATGCCAAATTCTCCTCAAAAGTAGAGCTGGGAAAATAGATTTTTTAATTATTATTTAGTGTGGTGCCAAACACTGTAGAACTGCACCTACTCTATCTATCATATTGATAGAACAGTAATCATCCATTTTTTCTGTAATGCATTCTGAAGGGAAATAATTTATTAATTTAGAAACTTATGCACTTATAGTTTAAAATTTCCTTATAGACTTTCCTTCATTAGAAATTTGACCAGTTACTCCTGTATTATAAGAAAAAAAGAAAAAAAAAAAAAAGCTCTTCTTCCTAAAGTTGCCCAACTGCAGAAGTCCATTCTACTCTGAAAAAGAAACAGACGTGCAAACTAAGTCTCATAATATCTTACAAAAGCAAGTAAGTCACAAAGACAAGGGGAGAAATCAAGTTCCTCACTTTGATATACACCATGCTGTTTAATCATGAAGTTAAAATTTGTTGTGAATATTTTGGATCATTCATATTTATTTGCAAAATTTCACAGAATCTGAATTCTGAAATCTAGATTTTTAAAATGCATTTGTTAAAGTTCTTTCTAATAGAGCAAACGAAAACTCATGTGATACTTCATCAGATTTTACAGTAGGCTTTTATGTTTATGAGTTGAGGTTTCAGGAAGCAGTTTACTTACTGACCTAAAATGAATAAGTTCTTTCATGAGTAAAAAAATTAGGGTGCACATATGTTGAGTCTTGTCACTGGTAACTTATACAAAGTATGCATGCTAGCTTTCAGAAACACTGTATCTGGTAACATTGACTACACATACTTCTGAGGCTGGTATCCCATCAGTAGCCCCCACTGTCAGTAAATCATCACTGTGTTTGCATAGGGATGATGAGTCCTGTGGCTTCCTGAGCTCCTCTCTAGACTTAGACTGGTATTGGAATTAGGAAGTTCTTGACCTTTCTCCATTATTACATTTTTGTGAAGTCACCTGTGTTAAAATTAACCTATGTTCAGCTTTCTTAGGCTGAACTTGTTAAACTGTTGTGTAGCTGCATTAATGCCAAATTGGCACCTTTATTGCACCTGGCAACCCCTACTTTACCATTATTATAGGACAACCGTGTTACACAGCCCCAGATGAGACGGAACATCTGATATATCTGAGACAATGAGAAGGTTTTGATCACATGTGATGAAGCTTTCTCTATTTTCATGATGTATTCAAAATAGTCTGTAGGTGTAATTGCTGCTCAGAAACCACCCTTAGTTTCCTTGCTTGGGTTACCAGATGTTTTACTCATACAACCATTCAGTACATATGTTACAATTAAATTTTACAGAGGGGAAGAAAAAGATATATATTTTTTGTACAAGTGTGCAGAAGTTGTAAGAACGGGAGACATTCCAACAGGTTAGCTTTTAGCTGGCAGTCACTTTCCTACATGGAAACTGTGGCAAAGGATACACTGTGAAGGTGTTAAATAGAGAGTGGATTCTCTGGACTAGCAAAATTGGTGTCGTCATGGGGAGATAAACACTGATAAAATCCTCAAAATTTAGAAATGCAGTTCTGAAATTTCACTTCAACGTAAGTTTAATGTCGGGCTGTGGACTAAAAGATCTAGATTCATTCATAGATAAGGTGCTAATGAACAAGCACAAGAGAGTGATAATTTCATCATTGCTTACCTACTGCGTAGCAGGCAGATACTAACTTTAAAAGTCACTTCACTGAGAAGGCATTCAATTCATTATTTCACTGTCACTATTAGGTATATAAGAAGTTGACTGCAAGGTGTTGGTATATCAACAATGAAACAGTTGGAGCACTGAATTTGAACTAAGTGAACATTCTAAAAAACAATTCTTTCAGATTTTTGCTTAGATACATATCATTCTTCTGTAGCTTCATCTACCAGAACTGTTTCTAAACCTTGCCACCACAAAAGTGTGCAAGTAATATCTACAACATGCAAAGAGCAGGCAGCCAACCCGTGCAGTCTGTATTTCCAGCATTATTAAGAAAATTTGGCTGAAAAACCTACTAAGTTAATTTTACCTATGTGAATAAACACTATAATAAATACAGGCTTAATTTATTTAAAAAGGTGTTGCACACTCAGAATTGCTTTAACAACTTGACAGGCAGAAACAATAGTTCACTACATTAGTGGTGTAAGACACATTATTCTTTAAAATTATGCATAGGTATAACTTTCTTAAATAACGGCGCAACGAGCTGGATAGGTTGATGCATAAAATAGTCAATTGTTAAGTGAATCACATACATGAAGATTAGAATAGAAGGTATAGATAAACTTAGAGAAACCATAAACTATAAGGGCACAGTAAGAATATGACAGTCCCATGAAAGATCTTGAGGGGTGTAAACAATGAAGGAAAGAACCTGTGAGAACTGTGTAAAAAAATTCATTGAAAAAAGAACTTGAACTAAAATTCAAGTATATTTCCTGAGAAATCTACTGGTGAATAATTTATTAAGGGAAATTCTTTTGCTTGAGTCATTTAGAACTAGACTGGAGCATGACTGACAGGGTAGTGGAGAAAGATGATCTAACTCCCATGATTTTGTGATTATTTAACTGGAAACTTTTTGGGGTTTGTTTTGTTTAGAGCACCTTTCCTTCCTGGTGAGGTATAAAAGACCTTGTACAGCTGTTGTCTGACTTCTCCTGCCTGGCACTCTGTGTAGCTTAAATAACACCTAACACAGGCACTTGGAACATGCATTGTGTTGTGTAGCTGTTCTGCTCTTCTAGCCACTACATCCCTACTAGCAACCTGTGATCCAGTTTTAGTCCTGGACCAAAAAGAAAAGAAACCAATACTGTTTGCTGCTTCATGTTAGTGCAACTTTAAAATATTATCTAAAAATACATTGTGTTAATACATTTGGTATCTCAGAATAGGAAAGAATTGTTAAAATTTAGGGCTGGATTTTTAACATTGGCCTCCTTTAATGCCAGCCATCTGCTTCACACTGAATTACAAAAAGAGCACTGTATTACTATTACACTAATAGTCAAACTTAAATGAAGGTGGTGGGATGGATTTTCAGAAGTACCCAATAAAAGTTACCTTAACTTCAAGAATAACAGAGCTAAGCTAGTGCTGGGTGATTTTAAAAGTCCCAGCCAGCAAGTTTTGCAAATGCAGAACAATATACAAAACCAGCTGTATTGTTGCTATGTAGTGGGAAAACATGCAATTGTTTGTCATCTTAATCCCAAGCATGTGTTTCTGTTGAATTCTGGGTGCACTATAGTTTGTCATGCCAAAGGCTGAAAAGCACTATTGAATGCACTACTCACTACTATGTGCCGTTGGTTTCGACTGTACTGATGTTCCTGTTTTCAGGACAGACCCTTATTTTGGATAGCTAGCAAAGAGTAAATACTAGAGACTCTGTTATATCAACAGCTTATTTTTCCATCAAGTCTACTCTCCATGCTCTCAGCTTTTCCTAAGGTCTTCATTCTCTTGCAGCTTCCCCAAGCCTGAATCTCATCAGCATGCTGGATGGGTATTTAAACAGAAAGAATAAAGAAACCCTGTGAAGTGTTTGTCTTCACATATGAAGGTAGCACACAACAAAGTAGGGTTATCTACTCAACATAGTTACTGTAACTGCTCTTGAAAACATGAAATCAATTCTTTTACATAAGTAGGAAAGAAACTATGAAATCAAAATGAGAGAACAAGGTAAAACATCTAGAGAACTTCAGTCTTCACTTGTGAGGAAAGGTATGAAATATTAACTGATGACTATGACGAAAGTATGGGAAAAGTCTGTAAGTAGCTGAAGCATATGATTACCAAGTATACCATGAAATCACTAGTGCCATAGGTACAAGCTTAACTATAAGTAACAATATGAAACTAAAAGGGGAAGATGTAGAGTGATCTTCAGGAACAGACCCACTAGCCCCTTTTGCGGGGAGGAGGGGGGTGTCCCACTAGACAGATGGACAGAAAAATTAAGTATGTCCTTCTGTTTTCTAACTCGTAGGATTTAAACAGGAAGATTTTCCTAAGGTACTTGCCTGTTCCGTTTTAGGATGGATAAGGTGGTTGTGACTCAACTACATGTGTAAATAAGAGTTTTGCTCTAGAAAGAAACGACATACCGCACAACTTATTAAGTTTGTAGTTTTGTGTTATCTGCACTACAAGTAACCTTTTAGTTTAAAGACGTCATTCCAGCTAGACAACTACTGTACTTTATAGTTCTTTTATGTATGTATGTGCTTCATATTTGTGATTTACATTTCTGGAAGTCTTTCAATGTTTCACATGGGCAGTGGGATAGAAGCAGAGATCATCTGTTCCATGCTCAGAACAAGACATTCAAACTAATTGTAAAAGCTCTGTTCGCTAACATATTCATGTCATTTAAACATTACATTAACAAACATACAGACACTGTGTCTCTCCTCAAAGGCTTATTATCAGGAAGTAGGAGCAAGAGAATATAATATTTTTATAAATTTTATACTACTGTAAAGCTAAGATGTTGGAAAAGAACTTCTGAGGTAGGCAGACCTGTGTGTGCCATGAAAGTCACCTAATTAAAATATTTTTAACACCATCAGACTAGTGCGAAAAAAAAACAAAATAAGACTTTCCTGGTATTACTCAGATCTACCTAAAGTACACTATTCTGTTGCATTGAACACCACATTTAGATAACCTCCACCAACGTATATAGAAAGCATACACTATGTATTTTTCTCACAAAGATTCCCCTTTCTTTGTTCTATATGTACATGGAGTTGTTTTCTACTGGTAGCTGGCTCACCACTAGCAGTAGTCTGTGAGATCTACCAAAGGTAAAGACACAATTATGGTTAGTAGACTTACATTCACCTGGAAAAAATGCATCTGGAATCTGCAATCTGAGACAGGCTGAAAGCAAATTCTGAATGAAAATCTGAGGGATGGGCCATAAGAGGTTAAGAGAAGACTTCTTTTGTTTCCAAATTTTTCTGATAAATATGCAAATAGAAATGAAAGTTACTAGCTGCTGGTGAATTTCTTAGAGTTTCTTATGTCAGATTTCATGCATAACAGCTACTTCTGCTAACATCATTGTGGCATAACAATGAAGATCTAATGCATCTGATATATTTTGCAAACAACTATTTTGTTCATATCAGAATTACTTAAAATAGTAGGTTGCTTCACTCTTTAGTAACTTCTCACAATATATTAGAAAATCAAAATAATTTTACAGGAGTTGTTTTGCCTCATAGTATTCAGCACAGTTTAAATCAGTGTCAGTGTATTAGTTACAATAGTTAATGTACGTTAGTTTTTCTGGCTACAGACAAAGAAAGGACTACTGTGATCATTCACAGCTTGTGCAGTCTCCCATTATTTATTAGAAAGAGCTGCAAGAAGTGTATTAAGGAGGGCTCATTTGAGAATTGAGGCCATGTTTGCCACTGGTATTTAATTTTATATTTAAACAATTATTTCATGGTAAGGAAAAAATGAAAACAATCCATCTCAGTGGACACAACTAACTTTTAAAATACACAGAGAAAAGAATTGTATGGAGAAAAAAAAAAAAAAGTTTTGTTGTTTTTTTTTTACTGTGAGGTATAGATAACATTGACCCATGCCTGTTCTGCAGCTATGGGCTATGCAAACCACCACAGCTATGTCTTGGTCTTTTGAACCCCAATAACTTAATTTCTTTAGTCATCAGCAGTCATCAAACCAAAACCAAAACTTTTTGGTAGTTCTGTGATACTGTAGCCAGCCAAACATACACTGAGACACATAATTTGGACCGCACACATCATTTTAAGCTGTGAGCTTAACTGGACTTGAGATATGCTTTATTGTTCACCTTAAAGAAGACAGTTTGAACCATGAGAACTATTATTTTCAAATCTGTAAAGCACATCAATAGTATTGCACTACAAAGACAAATTCTTTTATACCTCCACTACTACAGAACACACTCCAAATGGATTTTTGAGACTGCCAAACAAGAGAAAACTATAGACCTTTAAATTAATTCCTACATTATCTTTTAGTCTCTGAATCATACTCTGCTAACAATGAAGTGCCAGAACATCACCCTGTAACTACACGTGAAAGTTTAAAATATTAACTGATCATGACTTCAGCTGCACAGAGGTGTTAACATCCTGATATCATTTACATTTACTTAGCCTCAGATTTACATGGTCTTATTCCCTGTCAGCTCCAGATGTACTGACATGCTCCTGAAGGCAGAGAACAAGCATTCTGTTATTTACAGAAATTGCAACATGCAGATATATTTCTTTTAATTGCCTTAGTTGTCATTAAAACATATAGGAAGATCATTTATTTCTTAAGAGAATTTTAAAATTAAAGGCAAAATTGTTTAACTAGCACCTTCATTCATAATAGCTTGATACAGCTCTTTCATGAAAAATGCCATGATAGATCTGATTGTTATAGCACCTAAACATGCTCAGTAACCTTCAAAAGCATTGAGATTCCAGAAGTATGTCTAGACTATGTATACTACACTATTTTCATAGAGTAATTGGCATTAAAAATCACATATAGATCCCGTTAAGAATAAACAGTACAGAAGAAATGTCTCTCATTCATAGTAATCATGCAATGCTTGGATCCAAACAGTCTGGTCATCTGCCAAAGCAGAAACCAAAAGCATTAAAATTTGCGCCAGTTCTTGCTTGTAAACCCCTTGTTGCTGTAGTGGCTTCTGATCAGTTCCTTTACCCTATAAATAATTGTCTCTTACTCTTCATCTTAATATTTGTGTGTGTTACTCGTTACAAATCTAAAGTAGCAGGTGGATTTTGAAAATGACTGGTTGCTAAGAGCAAAATATTTCTGTGCTTTTTATAGTATAACACAAAGCTTCAAGCTTTCTAATAAATGAAAGCACATTTTGCCTAGCAAACCAGAATAATATACATCAATTCTATCATTGCAAAAAGTCAATTCAAACATATTTGCTGTATTCCAGCAGTTTTAAGTTCTGGACTACATGTTTAATGAATAGTGTATCCAGGACAGAGAGATTTAAATAGTTTTACAATGAAACCACAAAGCAAGAACATATTTTCATTGCTAGGCAATTTCTGAGGATATGTGTAGAGAATGAATATTTGCCAGGAGTATCTGGAAGAACACAAAAAAATAAAAAACTTAAGACAGGCTATTACTGTCTCTTAGACAATTTTTTTTTTATTCCTGGAAAGGTGTCTCAGAAGCTGATGAATAAGCACATCTAACACCCCTGCTTTCTGCCAGCAGACAAGCGTCCTCACAATTGCTTCAGCTTTGTAGGGTCACTGAAACTGACTGCTTTTAGCTATTACTTGCTTTCCTATGCCTATAAGATGGTGAAAACATCATGCTTCTGCTCTCTATCTTAAAGTAGCTTTATTTCTTTATTGTTGTGTTCTTTGGTCCTGATATTCAACAAATATGGAGCGCTAAGCAATCTGAAAGTTGCTTTGCAATATGCAGGTCATTTTAAAACAGCCATCTGACATTCTGTTCCCATCATTTAAATATTCTTTTTTTTTTTTTTTTTAAGTATGTAAATTGCAGCTTATTATTATAATCATTATCATACAAGAAAAGTACTTCATGTCACTGTTCTCCTGTTGTCCTATATTTTTTGTAAATACTGCACTTCGGAATAATATTATTTACTTTTCTATGTCTCATGCAATAGTTTTTAAGGAAACCTGGTTGGATTTTTTCATACCCCTGACACTCACCTACAGCAAGTAACTAGCTTCTGGATTTTTCTTGTAGGTCAGCAATTTGAAACCATCTTTCACAACTTGCTTAAAGTGTTTTGTTTCCCTGATGGCCTGAGGAAAGCAAATAGAAGTATGTCTATACTTAACATTTCTTCCATTCAGAAATTCTCCAGATTCCATGAATGTGAGTGGATGTATATTGTCAGGGACTAATTCTATCAGGCTTTCTTAATGACTGAAAAGTATTTAGAATAATTTGATTAGTCTTGTAGAAGGATCCTGAGAAAAAAATTAATTTTGACTTTTTGCTAAAGTCTATTGAAATACTCTCACTGAGACTCGTACAGCAATCTTCTGAACTTGTACGGGAAGTAATTTGAGAAGTAAACTCCACATTGTTCTGATTATATGTTATGTTCTGATATATGTTATAAAAGTGACACTGTATACTGTTCTAAACTTGAAAGCCATCCCCGGATATGAACGGAGATTTGATTGGTTACTTACATGCAGATCATTTATGAGTATGACAAACCAGTCAGGCTTGTGGCTTCATGGGAACTGTAAAACAGTGGGTACCATCTTAGTTATACATTCTGATGTCAATGAAAGTCACTAACTGTATAGATAAATAAGTTTGGCATTTTCTAAATAGTTTCCTGACAATCATCAAATTCACATTCATGTAAGGATGTGTTCAAGAACATAGAACATTCACACTGTCCTGTCATGTTAGTACTCATTTCAGTATCATCTCCCAGACAGATGTTATAATTTTAAAAAGCACCTGAAACATTCCTTGCTATGTGTTCCTGTCTCTTAGGATGCTAAAAATTTTTATGTAACAATGCATAAATCAGGACTCAAGGGAAATATTGTTTGCTTGGATCTTTTTGGCTACTAGAAATAATACTTGTGAAGAACACATTGAAATGGCTTAAATCCTTGGAACTATTTGATTTTCTGATGAACATAGAGTTTTGTTTCTGATAATAAAAAATATTTACTTCGTGCTATAGAACTATCGGCACAAATATAGTTTTCAACTCATTTTGATGGAGCTGCAGGATAGTACCTAAAGTTCACACCAAGATATTTCTGTAGTTATGACTTAATCACTCCGTAATGTTCCAGAAGAAAAGAGAAGTTTTTGCTCACAAAACTCAAGTTTATTGAAGCTACAAAATAACTAAAATATGCTTCATGCAAACACCATATTCATCCCAGGTAATGGTCACATTCCATGGACCGGCTTTCTGAGTGATTGGCATAATAACTAATTCTCTGAGATTGAATGTACCCTGTTAATTTATTTATATATAATATGTAAATTTGGACTGACATCAGAACTTCTACCAATCACTAACTACAATGATTAGTCCTTGTACATCCCTTATTCACAAAAGAAAGTCAGTCATGGGGTGTATGGGGTGTAATGCAATCTTCATATAATGCTGAAGATTTCCAATACTTTATTTCCGAAGAGCTCCAAATTCTTTTTTTTTTTTTTTTTTTTTTCCGTTAAAGGATAGCTGTCCTTATTGGGGCTTGCTTACAAGTGTTCATCAAGTTAATGCTCTTGGTAAAAGAAACTGGAGATGTTTCTTATAGGTGCAACACAGGAGCTGCAACTCATTAAAGAAGATGAAAGTTGTATTTCTAGGCCATCGTTATGCCTGTGTGATCACAGATGTTTCAGTAGCTGAGCTGTTTTTCAATACAGCTTAGTAATACGTGATGGATCATCAACATTACAACAACCTCCTTACACTGCCCTATGGATATTACAGTTAACAGAAATTTCTACATATATTTCTACATATAGAAATGTATATTCTACACTGCTGTGTAACTGTCCTTCTTCTAACCAATCTAACAAAAGACTAATTTGGGCTAATTCAGGATGGTTTTCCTGTTCAACTGTCTGGTACAGATATTTCTTTCTGTAGGGAACCTCAGCAGCTTCTGCTGAATATAGTCAGTTACGGTGTTACTTGGTCTTTTGGATTCATTCTCACCTTCTGATAATTGGTATAGTTTTGGACTTCTAGCTTGGTAAAGCTGCATACCTGAAGGTCATATGTCAGTTCCTAAGTGCTGAGCAGGCTGAGTAAAGAGAAAGTATAAATACATTGTCAGGAGGCGAAAAGAAAGCAAAGGAGACCTCAGCATCTGAAATTTGTTTTCATGGTGTTTGATTTTTCTTCATGCAACCATCCACCTACAATAGATTTTTTCTATTGTCTGACTTCCTATATCTTTTCTTATATTCCTATATTTTTAATTACTGGCACTAATTTAATTCCTGGTCTGTTGTTCTAGAAGATAGAATCTAGAAAAGTTGTTTTTATTTCCTAGTGTGCTTCTAATGGAGAATTTCTAGGAGAAATCAGAATTAGTATAAGAATATCTTTCAAGAATACATCAATCTGTATTCTGCTTGACTGACAATTTGATTAGAACTTCACAGCAAACCTGATGAGGAAGATATCAACAGGGACCACTTACTGACACTTGGAGCCACTCAGCAGCACAAGAATAGAAAGGAAGGAAAAGAGCCTGACAATACTAACCAAAAAAAGCTATGTGACACAGCAGGAGAGAAAGGATAAGAATGCAAAAAAGCAGGGTAAGTGTAAATAATACCATAAGAAGCCATGTTATGTTCAGAGAAAATTAATTGTAGTAAATGAGAATTATGGCAATGTGTCAATAGTATGTTGGGTCTTGTTTGCAGATATGTGCACATAATGAACTGTTTATATACTCACTACAAAGTCAGGAACCAGGATTAGTCAAATTTTTTAACAGGAGAGCTGAAATCATACTTATGAAGGAAGTCAATAGACATGCAATAGGTCAGTAGGTCTGTGGGACTACTTGTCAACGGATGGAGTAGCTACAACAAATATGCCTGTCTTCCAGCATTTGAGGGAGAAGGCTATCAGTGATTACTACAACAGAAACTTACCAACTTCAGGAAATCACCCTGGCTGAGAATGGTTATCACATGCAGGAGGAGAGTTAACATACACACCTGTTCTCTTCCTACTCTTTTGTAGAGCATTTTTGGCAATGGTTTTGCTTTGTTTTATATAAAACTCACAAATTGTATTTGTTCTTTCATGTGATGGTATTTGGCTTATAGAATATTTGGCTTCTGAAGAGTTTAAATAATTAACACGGAAAATATCAGACACTTAACAGATGCCCAGTTATTCTTGGACATAAAAGCAGTTGCACTACATGATCTTTGAAGGTCTGTCTTGACTGGACTCTTCAGTTTCATTCCAAATGTGAAAAAACATTAAAAGACTTATTAATCAAATATTTTTAATCTTCAGTTCTCTATTTCAGGGAGAAAACTATCAAGTTCTAGGCAAACCCTCACTGGCTGAAATTTAAATAACCAAGGTTCACACAAAACAGCCATTGCTCAGGGGCTTGCACATGTGGATATCTTGGACAACTGCTTCTAGGCTGGCAGCTATGTGTTACTGTGTAAAGTCAGCATTGCTGTTCTTGTCTTGATTAGACACTCTCGTTCTCTCCAGCAATTACAACCATCTTCAACGAGTCCAAGCTTTCTGAGAATGCCCCAAGGCCTGCAGAATACTTTTCCACTTTCAAAGTTTTTATTTAGAGATAAGATTTTGGACATTGTTTCAGAAACAGCTACAGAAAAGAAAAAAAAAAAGGAAAAGAAAAAAAAGAAAAAAATGAAAGAAAATGAAAGAAATAAGAGAAAGAAGAAAGAGAAGAGAAGAGAAAAGAAAAGAAAGAAAGAAAAGAAAAGAAAAGAAAGAAAGAAAGAAAAGAAAAGAAGAAAAGAAAAAGAAAAGAAAAGAGAAAAAAAGGAGAAATAGGCTTAAATTTCATCACCACAAATCCTTTGGATTAACTCAGCCCCTCTCACAAAGGCAGCTCCATTATCTCAACTTCTCTTCCTTTGTGAATACCAAATCCTTATTTGTTTCACCTGTAGCTTAATATAGGGAGAGTGTTAACAAACGGTCTACTTTTTTCTTCCCCTCTAGTATGAGCTGCAGGGTTATTCGGTTGTACACAGCACAGGTAAGTGAGGTCTTTAAAGGTCTTTAATTTATCCAGAGCTTCTACATCACAGTCAGGCCACAACATATGAAATACACCATAATGTCCTTAGTTTGCTTTTTGAATTCATATTTTAAATGTTTCATTTCTTTTTTACCTGCTCAGGCAGTTCCCCACCCCCACCCCCCCACCCCCCTCACTCCACTCCACCCCCCATCCCTAGTTTGCAGTGGCAGCATGAAGTTTACGAGCCAACTGCATGTATACAAGAGGGAGGAGCAGGGATCTCTTGATCATCCTAGGAAAGTAGATCTGGGACACTGAGCCAGAATTTTCCACAGGCAATACCATATGGACGCCGCCATCTTATGGTCAGTGCTGTAGGCAGGGTAACAAGCTCAGGCTGAATACCGGATTCTTCCTAGCCTGAAACAGTACAGTCGTTCTTATTTTCCTAGACCTCATCACCAATAGAATAATCTTTGACACATTTGTAGGTGAAAACTGTAATGGAAGTCAAATCCCTTTTTGTGATAGATGTGTTTTTATTGTAATAGAACCAAGCAAGCATTTGCACAGCTCTCTGAATGCGGCACTGTCACCCTAACTAATTCCCAAGCAAATGACTTGGGATATCTGAGAAGAGAATAGAATAGAATAGAACAGAACAGAACAGAACAGAACAGAATAGTTCAGTTGGAAGGGACCTACATAGGTCATTGAGAACTACTGCCTGAACATTTCAGAACTAAACAAAAGCTAAACTGCGTTACTGAGGCACTACCCAAATGCCTCTTGAATGGCATGGGGCATCAACCACATCACTAGAAGCCTGTTCCAGTGTTTGATCACGCTCACAGTAAAGAAAATTTTCCCAATGTCCAGTCTGAACCTCCCCTGGCACAGCTTTGTGCCATTCCCATGCATCCTGTCTTTCGTTCCCAGGAAGCAGAGGCCGGCACTTCCCTCTGCCCTTCCTCTCCTCAGGGAGTTGCAGAAGCCATGAGGTCTCCTCTTGGCATCCTCTTCTCCAGACTGGACAACCCAAGTGTCCTCAACCTCTCCTCCAGGACATGCCTTCCAGCCCTTTTACCAGCTTTGGTGCCCTCCTCTGGATGCTTTCATGTAACTTAACTCATTTTTATATTGTGGAGCCCAGAATATTCGCAATATTCACAATATTCAAGGTGGTGCTGTACCAATTAAACAGTGGGAAATCATATATTTTGGCTGTCTGGCTCTTTTGTGTTTAATCATCCCAAAATTTGCAGTTTGCGCTCTTGGCTGCCAGGGCACGCTGCTGGTTCATGTTGAGCCTGCTGTCAGCAGCACCCCCAGGTCCCTTACTGCTGAGCTGCTCTCTAGCCACTCATCTCCCAGTACAGACTGGGAGACTGTCTGTGTCTTACATTACTCTGTCCCAGGTGCAGAATCTGGCATTTTTATTTGCTGAACTTCATGCTGTTACCGATGGCACAGTGCTCCAATTAGTCTAGATCCCTCTGCAAGGCCTCTCATTTCCTCTAGAGACTCAACAGTACCTCCCAGTTTTGTATAATCAGCGGTCTTCAAATCCTAAATCCAGATCACTGATAACAATGTTGAACAGAACTGGCCCTAGAATTGAGCCCTGGGTAACTCTGCTGGTGACTGTCCCCACTCAGATATAGCCCTGTTCACTACAACCCTTTCAGCTCTACTGTTGAGCCAGTTCATCACCCAGCTTAACATGAAGCTGTTTATCTCACATGTGGACAATTTTTCCAGAAGCTTGCTGTGATGGACAGTATCAAAGACACTACTAAGGGCCTTTATATATATATACATGTACATAATGTCCTATAATAGTGGGACAGTTTCACCAGAACTGAAAAATAAAATAAAATAAAATAAAATAGAATAAAATAAAATAAAAAATAAATCCAGAGTTCTGGGTTTAAAAGGAAAACAACATGGTTCCTAAACAGTAGGGAAAATATGTTTACCCTCACTTTGAATTTTCAGGAAAATCTCCTATTTTCTAGACGAAAGAAATGGACCATGGCACAGTGTTCTGTACTGCTCACACTGTAGCTCACACAGCTCCCCTGTTTTCATTCTGCTCCTCTGCTGTGAAAGCCAGCACATGTGTGGCCACTCCTAGGGTGTGCTTGGCAAGCACTGGAACACCGACGCCAAGCTCCGAATGCATTTTTTCCAGCATCGATATGTGGGACTGTAGCTGTCTTCCTGGCTGGATTTCTTTGTGCTGCTGGCTGGCTCCACATTTGGCTACTACTGATACTACTGAAGGAGTTGCCAGCAGGACTGGTGTGGGGATTAGTCTGGTTTAGCTGTCCTAACCTTCAGGTGCCATGATCCTTCAATTTCCCTTTCACTAAGAAAAAAAAAGTATATGTATATATATATATATATATATATATATACATATAAACATTTAAGAACAATTTCTAGAAGCATTTTTTTTTTCAAAGAACTTTTGTGGTGAAGGAAGAGGAAGTTCCATATCTATCTGAACTCTTACAACACAAACAGCAAACAAAACCCTGTACAAATTCTACCCTTACTTTTTGTGTAGGTCACAGATTTATCAAGTTCTTTCACTCACTGATAGCTAAATAGGAGAACCACTATATTGCTGCATTTCTGCATTTTTTTCAGGAGTGGGCATATTGAATATTTTTAAGTTGGCAAAAGGCAAACAACTTATTTATGTCTCTAAAAACAGAGTGTAAGAAACTTAGACAAGTTACATTGTTCAGCTCATGGCTAAGCCAAGAATACTAAGAAGAGTAGAAAAGAATACTGAGAGAGGTACAACTGTTTGCATCTTGAAAAAGGATACTCATACAAACTTTTCTCTGAATGTTTTATGTGCATCAGATAATGGTGATAGAGACAGAATATCAAGATCTACCTGAGCTGCCAGGTAAATATCACAACCCAAAAGCAAGCTGAAGGTATTGACAAGGTAAGAGACTGACACCTATTTCTTTGTAGTTGGCTGTGTAACAAAGATGTGTATGATGTACACCCTAAAAATGTGTTGGAAGACAGCTCTTCCTCACATTTCTCCACTACATTTGGGAAGTCTGAAAGGCACTGTAGCTTATTGAGGCACAAAGCATTATATAATGCTCTTCTGGGTTTGTTGCAGTTCTGCACTTACAGGATTCAGGTCTGCGCTTACAAGCCACAGGAGAATCCATCAAGTACTTTCTCCAATATCTCTAATTTCCAGTGAAGAAGTATCTTTTATACTACTTTCCATAAGAACATCCATTGCTGAGCATGGCCTGCAGAGGTGAATACCCTTGGCTCTCTTTTTGTGCTCTGAAAAGTTCTCACGCATTTGGTGGCTTCAGTCCTTCCTGGAGCACTGCCTGGAGTGGTGTTGCTCCACTCCCAGTGTGAAACAGTCTGCAATTTGCACAGACTGTTCCTCAATCTTTTTTAGAAGAATAAAAGTTGGGAAATGTTTCCATCACTGAAATGCTTGGAAAAAGAAGAAAGATTAAGAAGCCCAGACACTCAAAAACAAAAACAGGGGAAAAGATAGAGAAGAGAGAAAAGGAAGTAGAAGAAACTGGATCAGAGATGTACATATTTAGAGACAACAAGGTTTAAATGTTGTGGGGTTATACGCAAATCACAGAAAGAACTTTTCAAAGCCAGGGCCTGTAATTTGGGCCTTAAGACCCAAAGATAGACCTTAATACCTCGATACCTCTGGAATGATGTAGTACTTGGCAAGTGTTAGAGTGAATAGCTGAATAGCTATTTTTGTTGTTGTTGTTATTTCTTTTTTTGTTTGTTTCCAGAGACAATGACAAGGAAAGGACAATGAAAAAACAAAAACAACTCCTACAATTCATTTAAGACTTATGTCTTCATCCTTTTTTTACTAAGATAAAGGATTGTTCCTAGGAGAAAGAAAGGATCAGTGGGATAAACATTTCCAAAAAGTTTTTTTTTTTTTTTTTTCGCTTGTCTGGAGGGATATGGAAAATAGCTGAACCTTTTATTGATCCAAGGGATTTAAAATAAGATTAAAAAAAAAAAAGTGTGTGTGTTTCTTTGGGATAGGAGAGGACTACAATAATGGACTAAAAGAATGCAAGAAACTTTAAAGAATTGAAAGGACAGAGGTGATATTATATTTTATGGGGCATTCATTGTCATGTCTGTGGCTGGGGCATGAAAAGTGGGTGTGTACTTTTGGGTAACATCAAAAGTCTGGGAAATTCAATTGGATGATTCCAAAAGTGGCTTTTCCAAACCAGTCTGGTTTGGAGGAGATAGATTTTCTTGCAGTTCATTTCTGTTTCGTCATGTGGCCAAAACAGGAAGCAGAGAGACAAAAATGAAGAAGAAAAAGAAGAGAAAAGAAAAACAAGAAAAACAACAAGAAAAGATTAACAAATGTTTTAACAGTTTAAGAATTTTGGTTTTGTTTTGTATTTTAAGGCGAACGTTCGCATGCTTTCTTTCTCCAAGTCTGTTCACACAAGACTTACACATACTGAGTATGATGGCCATTGATGGTGTCTGCCTGGTTTAAGTATTGCAGTACCTATTTTTGGTCTGGAACGTTTGTAATTCAGGCAATGGCAAGTAAAGGATCATTGCAACCATTCTTCTAACTGGATCTGTTTGACATATTTTTTAGTAATCACAGTAAATATTGAAGAAACTTATTTAGGGAAATGTCAATAAAATGCCATTCAGCTGCAAGCTGTGAATTCTTCACAAAACTGTCAAAAATCTTTCCACAGTGATCAAATATATATATATTTTTTTTTCCTGTGGTCTGGCTCCACAATCAAGGACAGAGACAGAAATTTAGTAGATTTTTTTTTTTTTTTTAAGGGTACCCCTGAATTTAACAAGTAATTCTGGAGATTAAAAGCATTTTATCTACAGATATTGGATTATTTAATTCAGAATTAGCAGAAATTAATAAACAAGTATTTTGTCACATGAATTACAAAAAATTAAATGCATCTATATACAGTTACAGAACGGAGTGAGGTTTTATTCTACACGTCTAGAACTTTTGTTGTGATTTTGCTGTGCTTTATGTTCTAAAATATACACTGATGGAGATTAAAGCATTTTTACAGTAAGATCTGTGCTTGATGAACAATTTTGTTTTAATTATAGAAAAAGCGTGCTCATACTGAAGTGCAGGAAACTTGACTTTTTCTTCTAAACGATAAACTACACAAGGCTAGAGGTTAGAAACAGGTCCTTGAGCTGAGATGTCAAATTTGCTAAGACCATAGAACCCTGCAAATATCAAATACTTTGTAAACATTAGTAACGAGATAGGAAAATATCACAGACATGAAAAAAGCTCTGAAATTTTGTGACCTTCCTGCAGTTATGACAAGAAAAGGCAATATGGGAAGGAAAGAGAGGAAGAAGAAAAAAGAGAAGGTGCCAACAAATAGAATCAAACAGAGGGAGGTCAGTCTTACTGACATCCTGGTCATATTTAGATAGCTTCTGTATGAGGAAAGAATACAGGTAGCACAGCTTTAGCATCTTCCTCTTTTTTTTGTATAAAAGATAAAGAAATTTAAGGTAAAGGAACTTCCTCCAATATACACTAAGAAGTATGCAAGATGGAAGGAACAAGTCTGAGACTTTCAACTTAGAGGCTAACAAGATATCTTTCTCCTGTAGCATATTCTTAGCTCTCCATTTTGAATTAGCTGGGAAATACCAATGTCTTTCACTAGAACTCACTGTCTAGTGAGTATCCAACTGTTACAGGGCTTTGTCATGCATAATGTAAGGCTTCTTGATACAGGTGAAAAACCTGACAGTTTATTTATTTTAAACTTTTTTTTCCTTTTTTTTTTTTTTTTTTTTTTTTCTTTTTATATAACTGTAGCAAGCAGGCAATCCACTTCAGTTTGCTTGTACAATGTTAATGACTCCAGTGAGGTTTTTGAAAATAATCACTTGACATGCTTGTTGCAACATACCCATTTGTTGCCGAGCTTCACACACTCTGGGCTTCATGGAACTCTATGACTTATGGTTAAATTCAGTAGCTCTCAAGTTCTTCTATGATAACACATAATTCAACCTATTAAAATGAGCCTGTGACATTTTCAAATTCTGTAGAATTTGCCAGTAGAATTGCTGAGTATGACAGTCCTCCCTGGTATTAAGACGAATTAATGTACTTCAGATGCATTGGCAACCATACTGACAAGCATCTTTGGATGAGTGAGAGCACTTGCAGACAGCCACTTGTTTTACTGCTGTGATGCTACAACGTTCTCTTTGATAAGGTGGACAAGGAACTAGCCACTGAGCCAGCTTACATTATTTCCTCGGGTTGCTTAATTTATTTCAGTGTGATGCTGGTGGGATAAATTTTAAAAATGACCAACATGATGTCAGAACTTCAAAGTAAGGAAGGCTTCTGTGGCAAAGAAAGGAACGAGCTATATACTGTTAATTATATGAAAAAAGAAGTGTGCAATTGGCCTGTTTCAAATCTTACCTTAAATCAACAGGGACACTTATCGATGAGGCCATAAGCAAATTAACAATGAGTAATGACTATGACAAAACAGAACATTGCAAACATGGCTAAGAATACCAAGAGTCCTTAAGAAAGCAGTGGGGATACTAGCAAGTAGCAATTCTTCACTCCAAAAATGCAGGCAAAGTCTGTTTTCGCTAAGTTCAGGAAGAAAGGAAATCTAAAGACAAAGGGGCAGAAGGAGACTGGGGGCTCTCAGTGCTCTCCTGAAGAAGGAGATAAGAGGATGGCATGCTAAATAAAGACACGAAAACTACAGTAAGCCTAGAACAGTGTGGAGAGCTCACATTTGTACAAAACGGAAGTGTAGCACAACAAGAAAAGTTTGGGTAGTAACAGAATTATGTGCATGTTATTTAGCATGTGCTAACAGTTGGTCTACAGTGCAAATCTGTGCCCTGTTGGACTCCAGTCTAAATCTGTGCTCTTCTGTCACCTTACTAGCTAGTTAGGCTTGCACAGATATGCTAGCTCTTGGTACAGTCACACCTTTATTGTGCTGCTCGAACATCTCCAGAGATCTGATCTCTAATCACAACAGTCTTTATTATCTACGTGCCAGTCACCCTGGAGTTGTACCCTGCATTACCAGTGTGACAAGTGGCAACACTGTACCGACAGTATTTAGCTGCCATTCTTCTCTTCTACTGCTAAATACCAAAGGTTGAAAACCATCTCTGGGGGCAGCCAGGGTAAGTGGGTTGAGAGGGAAAGAAGGTTGTGAGCTTGAGCTTTAACACTGTAAGTCTATTTTGCTCAGCAGAAAAGAGGGTTGACCTGCGCTGAGCAAATAGTAAAGAAAATGAATATGTTTAGTCCTTCACATAATCAGAACCACCAAACGGTGTCACCAAACCAGAGCCTGAAATAAAGTTGCCAATTTTTCCCAACAATGCAATCAAAGATAGTCCTGTTTGAACCGTTCAGAGACATAGACTAGGCTATGATTCTTGACTCCAAAGACTGAGTTTTGGTCAAAAATTTGATGAAATGGACTGCATAGAATTGCTGTACAGTCTGCCCTGCACTATGGAGTCCAATAGAGCAGGAAAGAAGTGAAACTCACAGTGTTCAGAAAGAACTGTAAATTACAAATTGAAGGAACTGGTTCAAGCAGAGATGATAACACCAGGCGTGAGGGACAACTAATGTATCCAAAGTTATCCACGTATATGTTACCTACACCTATACAGCTATGGACTATAAAGATATATTTCACTGTCGTATTCAATATGGCCTAACTTTCCTAGCGTTTATAACTAAGCTGAAATAAAAGCTATCCATCATTCTAAACAAGATAAATTCTAGTAACAAGCAAACAAACAGAAAAACAAGAAAGCCCTTAATAAACACATTTTGGGCAACCTCACTAAAGGAAAAGCCAAGAACAACCATAAAGGATTAAAATAAACATATATAAAATCTTGCTATGCTCAGATTCTACATTTGTGTCCTCAAAGAACTTATATTCTGCTTGAGTGTGAGCTAAATGCAGTCCAGCTACATCAACAAAACTCAGATTCTCCAATTACAGATAATCAAAGGTTATACATATATATTATAATTTGCAATCGTAATTTTAAATACCTAGTAATATAAGACATTTTTCTTTAATCACTTGTGCTGTGTTTGACACACACAAATGAAAGTGCATTATATTCAGATTGTTATGAAAATCTTTCTGTATGCTAATGCAATTTATGAAATCCTGTTCTTTTCGATATTAATGTTTTGTTTGTTTGTTTGTTTTTGAGCTACTGTGTGACTGTCCATTGCAATTGTATGCTGCATCAATTTTTCTTTCTTTTTTATTATTTATTTATTTTTTTTTAATTCTTGAACTAATACTAGTGTACATGACAAAACATAAGCATAAGGACATCATTCTACTTGCTGTCCATAATCAACTTGAAGAAGCATAAGAAATAATGGAGTGTTCTGTGAAACTGTCAGTTTCACACTGTTTTGAGTTCTGCTGAAATTGCATTGCATTTACATCACACCTCAAAAACCTTTGCAGTTATGTTAAAAGATGAAATCAACATGCAAGGGAATATAGATTTAAAAGAAAATGAACCATCTGTTTTACTGTGTACATACTTCTAACTTCAACTAAAATGATTGCTGTAAAAGAGGTG